>NC_074697.1:42068411-42377479 GCF_029448725.1 Salvelinus fontinalis | reverse complement strand
TGAACTTTATCGAACAAAACACACATTTATTGTCTAACATGGAGTCCCGGGAGTGCCATTTGATGAAGATTATCAAAGGTTAGTGATTCATTTAATCGCTATTTCTGACATTTGTGAGCCCTCTCCTTGGCTGGAAAATGGCTGTATGGTTTTCTGTGACTAGGCGCTGACATAACATTATCGCATGGTGTGCTTTCACAGTAAAGCCTTGGTGAAATCGAACACTGTGGTTGGATTTACAAGAAGTTTATCCTTAAAATGGTGTATAATACTTGTATGTTATGAGGAATTTTAATTATGGGATTTCTGTTGTTTTGAATTTGGCGCCCTGCAATTTCACTGGCTGTTGTCGAGGTGGGACGTTACCGTCCCACTGGTACTAGAGAGGTTAACAAAAATATCTCGCAAGATTTATGCAATTGTAGATTTTTTATTGGTGAACCTAACAAGTTTTTCAGACACATTGTGAAGGAAACATAGTGGTTGTTGTTGTTGTGGAAATATCAGGTGGAATGGGGAAATGGAGACTGACTATAACCTAGGGATATTTGTAATGGGGGTTTCCAATGATATGGGTATGTACTGTACAAATACGATGTATGAGTGACATGGATATTCACTTTCAAAGTTATCATGAACCCAGCATATGGAGCATAATAGTGTGCTGTTGATGGAAACTGATCATCATTTGTCAGATAAATGCCTTGAAAAAACGAAACACTGTCAATTTCATAACATGAAAGAAATCAGTGACATCCAAAATCGGAGCAAATTGGATTTGTGCTATCGCTGCCATCTTAATTTAACGTTGCCAATTCCTTGAAATATCAATGCTTCTTTTAAAATATCAAATGAGTCCTTGGAAAGGCCATATTTCTAATGATTTTTCTATTTTCATATGCATATCAAGATGTAATGCCTATATTGGTTTATATTACCTGTCATCCGATGTATTAATATGATTTTAAAAAGCTGATACACCTCATATTAAACTCAAGTAATCAACTTGTTGGTCACGTCATCAAACAGTTACAACCAAGGTATTTTCTTCCATGCAATAGTGTTCCAATTTTTCATCAATCTTTTCTCAGTAAGAATAATGTCTATTTTTAGCCAGCCACCTAAGTGAGTACTTTTTACAGTATGTGAGTTTGTAGAATATACAGTACATGTACATACAGTATGTCCTTAAAAAAGTTCCTATGCAATATTATATATTGGTTCTGGTCAAACCCTTCATATTACCTGACTGTCCCCACTCCCATTGGATGGGTCAAATCAAAGATGATGATGTATCATTGTCCCCAGGGAATGTGAGGCTAGTCTCTTTACCATGACATTCTCCAGTCACACCGGAACCCTCAGAGTTGGTTCCCGTCAAGGAGAATAACACAATCTGCAAATGCTTCAATAGGCTCTGTGTCTATGAAAAGTGGAAGTGGTTACTGAAAATGATTGGCTTTTCCCCCCTCGTTACTTGCGACTATGGATGCCACGTCAACTCTACAGAATAACAGTTACAGGTTAAAGATCTCTTCACTAAACCTGGAGGGTTTTGCATATTCAGATCATGGCAAACAGTCTGGACTGTGATTTAGGACCGGGAAAATATTTGAGTCTAAATAAGCAGGAGTGAGTACATTCTTGAAGAACTCAGTTGAATGGCTCCACTGAGTGCTGGCTTTCCACTTGAGTATGTCCATCAAATAGATTATTCCAGATTGGGTTTAGCGTGATGAAGAGTACTAATTGAGTGTTTGAAGGGTATGCACAAGCACTTCAGAGTCATTTCTGCTTCAAAGCAGGGAATAAACACGTCAAAATCCTCTCCAACAAAACAGACATACCCAAGTCAATCAGAGAGGAAAACCAACCGGTTCATGTTCTTCTCTTCAGACAATGGAACACACAGCCTCCAACTACCAGTGGGTTTGGAAAACATCACATGCTAAAACCTAGGTCTCAAACAAACACTTCAAATCAACTTACACATTTTCAAATATTGAATATGATTCACGGCTATAAATCATTATCATTGTAATGCTCATCACAATGTCATTTATTTTAGTATGGCAATTTCAATCCTAATAAAATGCACACTCCAAAATGACACTAAACAGTACAAAACAGCATCCTTTTTAAGTAAAACATAATTGTGGTTTTCTCACTAAAAAAAAAACTTCATTTTATTTAACCACACAGTATCTTGAGGTGTGAGCCTTTCCCCCAAGAGAGCTGGCAAGACAACCAGGATGCTTTACACAATGACAATACATAAACATTAATTTGTCAGATTTAAATCCAGCCCACTGTGCTTGATATAGTTATGCACAGTAGAGATGTGGTTTACATCAACATTGTGGTCAGACAGCCAAGGAAGTGGATGGGAAAGATCACAGAGGGACCAAAACCAAAGCCAACCACACTTCCCCTGGCAGAGATCCAAGTGAGTGATGTAATAGCAAGGTTCAAATCACAGCACCCTGCAACAAACAGTTCTCACACGCTCTGAACGGTCAAATGTTAACCCTGTGAAAATACTAGTGTAGACTCTCATACATTACATGGTCATAGTAGCAGCTCAGGTGTACTGTACCGTGTGTGTCATGTAATGTGTGTCATGCTGTGAGAGCAGATGTCCAGGACACATTGTACTCATCATGGAAAAGCTCTACACTCAAGTGCCTTCATCGGACACTGAACAGTGTGTAGCGAGTAGACTGTTAATGGGGGGAGTGACTAGACTGCTATTCTAAAGAAATGGAGAAATCACCCTTGAGGATCGACACAGACGGAGCTATCCTACTGAGTTCCACACGCAAAAGTTCCACACGCATTCGGAAAGTATTCAGACCCCTTGACTTTTACCACATTTTTTACGTTACAGCCTTATTCTAAAATGGATTAAATTCATTTTTTTCCTCATCAGTCAACACACAATATCCCATAATCACAAAGTGAAAATAGGTTTGTAAGTGTGAAAGTGTGCGTGTGTGTGGCGTCAATAAACATGTGAGTGTATGTAGTGTGTGTGTGTGTGTGTGTGTGTGTGTGTGTTGGATTGTCAGTATAGTATGAGTAAGTGTGTAGGTAGAGTCTAGTGAGTGTACATACACTCTTAGAAAAAAGGGTTCCAAAAGGATTCTTTGGCTGTCCCCATAGGATCATCTTTTTTGGTTCCAAGTAGAACTCTTTTGGGTTCCATGCAGAACCTGTTCTACAGAGAGTTCGACATGCAACCCAAAAGGGTTCTTCAAAGGGTTCTCTATGGGGACAGCTGAAGAACTCTTTTAGATTCTTGATGGCACCTTTTTTTCTAAGAGTACAGAGTGCAGGGGAGTCAGTGAAAAGCAATTAAAACAAGAAATAAATAATAAAGGGTGGTCAATGTAAATGGTCCGGTTAGCCATTTGATTAACTGTTCAGAAGCCTTATGGCTTGAGGGTAGAAGCTGTTCAGGTGCCTTTTGGTCACAGACTTGGCACTCCGGTATCACTTGCCGTACATTAGCAGAGAGAACAGGTGGCTGGAGTCTTTGACAATTTTAAGGCCTTCCTCTGACACCACCTGGTATAGAGGTCATGGATGGCAGGGAATTTAGCCCCAGTGATGTACTGGGCTGTACACACTACCCTCTTTAGCGCCTTGAGGTCGGATGCCGAGCAGTTGCCATAGCAAGCGGTGATGCAGCCAGTCAAGATGCTCTCAATGGTGCAACTGTAGAACTTTTTGAAGATCTGAGGGCCCATGCCAAATCTGTTTAGCCTCCTGAGGGGGAGGAGGCGTTATCGTGCTCTCTTCACGACTTTATTGGTGAGTTTGGACAATGATAGGTCCTTAGTGGACACCGAGTATCTTGAATCTTTCAACCGGCTCTATTACAGCCCCGTCGATGTGAATGGGGGCGTTCGGCATTTCGTTTTCTGTAATCCCCGATAAGCTCCTTTGTCTTGCCCATGTTGAGGGAGAGGTTGTTTTCCTGGTACCACACTACCATGTCTCTGACCTCCTCACTATAGGCTGTCTCATCGTCTTCGGTGATCAGGCCTACCACCGTCATGTCGTCGGTAAACAATGGTGTCGGAGTCGTGAGTGGCCACGCAGTCGTGAATGAACAGGGAGTACATTAAGCAGCCTCTACATTAAGCAGAGTCGGAGTCTGAGGCCGAGCCTTCTCGTCTCTACTCTTCCCGTTACGGGGTCTGAGACGTCGAAGCTTCCCACCATTAGCTCTGACAAATTGAAAACCCTAGTCATTGGCGACTCCATTACCCGCAATATTAGACTTAAAATGAATCATCCAGCGATCATACACTGTTTACCAGGGGGCAGGGCTACCGACGTTAAGGCTAATCTGAAGATGGTGCTGGCTAAAGCTAAAACTGGCGAGTGTAGAGTGTAGAGAGTATAGAGATATTGTTATCCACGTCGGCACCAACGATGTTAGGATGAAACAGTTAGAGGTCACCAAGCGCAACATAGCTTCAGCGTGTAAATCAGCTAGAAAGATGTGTCGGCATCGAGTAATTGTCTCTGGCCCCCTCCCAGTTAGGGGGAGTGTGAGACTCTACAGCAGAGTCTCACAACTCAATCGCTGGTTGAAAACTGTTTTCTGCCCCTCCCAAAAGATAGAATTTGTAGATAATTGGCCCTCTTTCTGGGACTCACCCACAAACAGGACCAAGCCTGGCCTGCTGAGGAGTGACGGACTCCATCCTAGCTGGAGGGGTGCTCTCATCTTATTTACCAACATAGACAGGGCTCTAACTCCTCTAGCTCCACAATGAAATAGGGTGCAGGCCAGGCAGCAGGCTGTTAGCCAGCCTGCCAGCTTAGTGGAGTCTGCCACTAGCACAGTCAGTGTAGTCAGCTCAGCTATCCCCATTGAGACTGTGTCTGTGCCTCGACCTAGGTTGGGCAAAACTAAACATGGCGGTGTTCGCCTTAGCAATCTCACTAGGATAAAGACCTCCTCCATTCCTGACATTATTGAAAGAGATCGTGATACCTCACATCTCAAAATAGGGCTACTTAATGTTAGATCCCTCATTTCAAAGGCAGTTATAGTCAATGAACTAATCCCTGATAATAATCTTGATGTGATTGGCCGACTGAAACATGGCTTAAGCCTGATGAATTTACTGTGTTAAATGAGGCCTCACCTCCTAGTTACACTAGTGACCATATCCCCGTGCATCCCGCAAAGGCGGAGGTGTTGCCAACATTTACGATAGCAAATTTCAATTTACAAAAAAAAATTACGTTTTCGTCTTTTGATCTTCTAGTCATGAAATCTATGCAGCCTACTCAATCACTTTTTATAGCTACTGTTTACAGGCCTCCTGGGCCATATACAACGTTCCTCACTGAGCTCCCTGAATTCCTATCGGACCTTGTAGTCATAGCAGATAATATTCTAATTTTTGGTGATTTTAATATTCACATGGAAAAGTCCACAAACCCACTCCAAAAGGCTTTCGGAGCCATCATCGACTCAGTGGGTTTTGTCCAACATGTCTCTGGACCTAGTTTTGTCCCATGGAATAAATATTGTAGATCTTAATGTTTTTCCTCATAATCCTGGACTATCGGACCACCATTTTATTACGTTTGCAATCGCAACAAATAATCTGCTCAGACCCCAACCAAGGAGCATCAAAAGTCGTGCTATAAATTCTCAGACAACACAAAGATTCCTTGATGCCCTTCCAGACTCCTTCTGCCTACCCAAGGACGTCAGAGGACAAAAATCAGTTAACCATCTAACTGAGGAACTCAATTTAACCTTGCGCAATACCCTAGATGCAGTTGCACCCCTAAAAACTAAAAACATTTGTCATAAGAAATTAGCTTCCTGGTATACAGAAAATACCCGAGCTCTAAAGCAAGCTTCCAGAAAATTGGAACGGAAATGGCGCCACACCAAACTGGAATTCTTCCGACTAGCTTGGAAAGAGAGTACCGTGCAGTATCGAAGAGCCCTCACTGCTGCTCGATCATCCTATTTTTCCAATTGAATTGAGGAAAATAAGAACAATTCAAAATGTATTTTTGATACTGTCGCAAAGCTAACTAAAAAGCAGCATTCCCCAAGTGTGGATGGCTTTCACTTCAGCAGTAATAAATTCATGAACTTCTTTGAGGAAAAGATCATGATCATTAGAAAGCAAATTACGGACTCCTCTTTAAATCTGCGTATTCCTCCAAAGCTCAGCTGTCCTGAGTCTGCACAACTCTGCCAGGACCTAGGATCAAGAGAGACACTCAAGTGTTTTAGTACTATATCTCTTGACATAATGATGAAAATAATCATGGCCTCTAAACCTTCAAGCTGCATACTGGACCCTAATCCAACTAAACTACTTAAAGAGCTGCTTCATGTGCTTGGCCCTCCTATGTTGAACATAATAAACGGCTCTCTATCCATCGGATGTGTACCAAACTCACTAAAAGTGACAGTAATAAAGCCTCTCTTGAAAAAGCCAAACCTTGACCCAGAAAATAAAAAACTATCGGCCTGTATCGAATTTTCCATTCCTCTCAAAAAAAAAAGCTGTTGCACAGCAACTCATTGCCTTCCTGAAGACAAACAATGTATACGAAATGCTTCAGTCTGGTTTTAGACCCCATCATAGCACTGAGACTGCACTTGTGAAGGTGGTAAATGACCTTTTAATGGCGTCAGACCGAGGTTCTGCATCTGTCCTCATGCTCCTAGACCTTAGTGCTGCCTTTGATACCATCGATCACCACATTCTTTTGCAGAAAGTGGAAACCCAAATTGATCTACACGGACAAGTTCTGGCCTGGTTTAGATCTTATCTGTCGGAAAGATATCAGTTTGTCTCTGTGAATGGCTTGTCCTCTGACAAATCAACTGTACATTTCGGTGTTCCTCAAGGTTCCGTTTTAGGACCACTATTGTTTTCACTATATATTTTACCTCTTGGGGATGTCATTCGAAAACATAATGTTGACTTTCACTGCTATGCGGATGACACAGCTGTACATTTCAATGAAACATGGTGAATCCCCAAAATTGCCCTCTCTAGAAGCTTGTCTTTCAGACATAAGGAAGTGGATGGCTGAAAACGTTCTACTTTTAAACTCGGACAAAACAGAGATGCTTGTTCTAGATCCCAAGAAACAAAGAGATCTTCTGTTGAATCTGATAATTAATCTTGATGGTTGTAAAGTCGTCTCAAATAAAACTGTGAAGGACCTCGGCGTTACTCTGGACCCTGATCTCTCTTTTGACGAACATATCAAGACTGTTTCAAGGACAGCTTTTTACCATCTACGTAACATTGCAAAAATCAGAAACTTTCTGTCCAAAAATGATGCAGAAAAATTAATCCATGCTTTTGTAACTTCTAGGTTAGACTACTGCAATGCTCTACTTTCCGGCTACCCGGATAAAGCACTAAATAAACATCAGTTAGTGCTAAATACGGCTGCTAGAATCCTGACTAGAACCAACAAATTTGATCATATTACTCCAGTGCTAGCCTCCCCACACTGGCTTCCTGTTAAACGAACCGCCCTTGCTGTCTCTGCCTGGCCGGTTCCCCTCTCTCCACTGGGATTCTCTGCCTCTAACCCTATTACAGGGGCTGAGTCACTGGCTTACTGGTGCTCTTTCATACCGTCCCTAGGAGGGGTGCGTCATTTGAGTGGGTTGAGTCACTGACGTGATCTTCCTGTCTGGGTTGGCACCCCCCTTGGGTTGTGCCGTGGCGGAGATCTTTGTGGGCTATACTCGGCCTTGTCTCAGGATGGTAAGTTGGTGGTTGAAGGTATCCCTCTAGTGGTGTGGGGGCTGTGCTATGGCAAAGTGGGTGGGGTTATATCCTTCCTGTTTGGCCCTGTCCGGGGGTATCATCGGATGGGGCCACAGTGTCTCCTGACCCCTCCTGTCTCAGCCTCCAGTATTTATGCTGCAATAGTTTGTGTCGCGGGGCTAGGGTCAGTTTGTTATATCTGGAGTACTTTTCCTGTCTGATCCGGTGTCCTGTGTGAATTTAAGTATGCCCTCTCTAATTCTCTCTTTCTTTCTCTCGGAGGACCTGAGCCCTAGGACCATGCCTCAGGACAACATGGCATGATGACTCCTTGCTGTCCCAAGTCCACCTGGCCGTGCTGCTGCTCCAGTTTCAACTGTTCTGCCTGCGGCTATGGAACCCTGACCTGTTCACCGGACGTGCTACCTGTCCCAGACCTGCTGTTTTCAACTCTCCAGAGACCGCAGGAGCGGTAGAGATACTCTTAATGATCGGCTATGAAAAGCCAACTGACATTTACTCCTGAGGTGCTGCACCCTCGACAACTACTGAAATTATTATTATTTGACCATGCTGGTCATTTATGAACATTTGAACATCTTGGCCATGTTCTGTTATAATCTCCACCCGGCACAGCCAGAAGAGGACTGGCCACCCCTCATAGCCTGGTTCCTCTCTAGGTTTCTTCCTAGGTTTTGGCCTTTCTAGGGAGTTTTTCCTAGCCACTGTGCTTTTACACCTGCATTGCTTGCTGTTTGGGGTTATAGGCTGGGTTTCTGTACAGCACTTTGAGATATCAGCTGATGTAAGAAGGGCTATATAAATACATTTGATTTGATTTACAGGAGTGGACTGAGCACGTACCCCTGAGGGGCCCCAGTGTTGAAGGTCCACGTAGGGGATGAGTTTTTGCCTACCCTCACCACCTAGGTTAATTTAGAAGTAAAATATTGCGTAATTTGGTCAGCTGTGGATTAACTTCTAGGTCTATAAATTGAGAGTTCTAGCGAAAAACGAAGTCTCCAGTCTTGCAAAAAGTAGAGAAATTGTTTTCTCATTGGGAAATTAATATCCAACTAGTCAGTGACAACTTTGTGGAGTTTGGGGTTCGTGACAGGAACTATGTGAGCAGGACCCACCCTAGTCTCACAAAACACCATTCTAGCTCAGACACCGTTAATCACAGACTAATGGTTGGTATCTAGGGATGCAGAAGAAATATAGGATTCCAATGATACAACCCATACATCTGTAGCTCAAATGTTTAATTAAATAAAATATGAACGCAACATGTAAAGTGTTTGTCCCATGTTTCACGAGCTGAAATAAAAAAGATCCCAGAAATGTTCCATTCGCACAAAAAGCTTATTGCTCTCAGATTTTGAGCACAAATTTGTTTAAAATCCCTGTTAGAAAGTATTTCTCCTTTGCCAAGATAATCCATCCACCTGACAGGTGTGGCATATCAAGACGTTGATTAAACAGCATGAGCATTACACAGGTGTACCTTGTGCTAGGGACAACAAAGGACACTCTAAAATGTGCAATTTTGTCACACAAAACACAATGCTACAGATGTCTCAAGTTTTGAGGGAGAGTACAATTGGCATGCTGGCTGCAGGAATGTCCACCAGAGCTGTTGCCAGAGATTTTAATGTTCATTTCTCTACCATAAGCTACCTCACAACCGCAAACAACGTGTATGGCGCCATGTGGGTTAACGGTTTGCTGATGTGAACAAAGTGCCCCATGGTGGTGGTGGGGTTATGGTATGTGCATTCATAAGCTACGGACAACGAACACAATTGCATTTTATCGATGCCCATTGTGAGGCCAATTGCTTTTAAATTATCTGTGACCAACAGATGCATATCTGTATTCCCAATCATGTGACACCCATAGATTAGGGCCAAATGAATGAATTTAAATTGACAGATTTCCTCATATGAACTGTACCTCAGTAAAATCTTTGAAATTGTTGCATTTATATTTGTGTTCCGTACATTTAGTTATTGAGAGATTTCTCAATTAGTCATTGGAAATAGATTAATCCAATGGTACAACCCAGAAGTCTGTAGCTCAAACACAGAGATCTCTCAATAGTCATTCTCACGATAGCACATTATAGTAGTCAGTGACAAATATCAAAGCTAAGCAGCGCTTGGTTAAAAGAAAAGAGAATAAATGGATATCTGTAGACAGAGCAACTCTTCAGTCCAGTAGGAAGTGCTACCCAGCCTATTGTTTCGTTTTTTGATAGTGAATATAACGTTAAAGATGTTGAAAAGTGGTTACCAGGAGGACATAATCCTGTGGTTGAATTTTCACCTTCACAACAACAGTTTACGTTGACTTTTTTCAAATCCAATTTATTTTCAAGATATATTTCACACCACAATACGTTGACAAACGTTGATTCAATCAGTTTTTGCCCAGTAGGGAGTGCTTGAATTTCATGAATAAATATAACACTGTATATATATATATATATATATGTAGATGCTTCTGGAATGCAGAGAAAAGGGTCTCATCTTCAAACACAAGTTAGGTTAATAATGTCTGCCAGACAACCTGCAGAATATTCACACAAGTGGAAAGAGGTGATTACTCTGACACTGGCAGGGCCCTAGCTAGCATTCGTGCTCCATGGGGTTTTATTGGAGTCTCAAAGCCAGGTCTGCATCCTAGGCAGGCTAAATGACCCCTTTAATTTGTCTAGTACATTTTAGGTCTTGTGTGTTTTTAGTGAGACAGATAATTATGGTTTTCTTTAATTTGTTTGACATTGCATAGTAATGGTTGCATAAAATGGGGGTTCTGCATGATTTCACGTCTTTATCTTCCAGCGTTAATGAGATTACTGGGGGGAAACACAGAGACAGGAGGAGATTAACTTTCTCCTTTCGGGCTGTTTTGTAAGAACTAGTCAAGATTGAAAGATCGTTCCAAGATCCTTCGTGATGCTTGAGCAGAAAAAAACGTATGCAAATTTTTTTTTATAGACCACACACTTGAAATGACAACTGAGTGATAGAACTCCTATCAAATAATACTCAGAAGAGATTAACAATAATTCTTGATATGACATGTTCGAAGTCTCCATAGAGACCAGTCAGTCTCTGCACTGCATGTACAGCACGTGCTTTAACACATGACGAGTGAGGAGGATTAGACATGTAACGAACAGTCCAGAGTGACCATGACCCCATAATACTACACCATCGTGGTCCAATTACTGTTTACGTTTCATCAAATCAGGTTATGACTGGCCTTTACAGAGCTCTTATCTCCAGAACCGACTGCCATACTAATATAAATGTCAAAAATCCACTTGTTAACCCCACAACGACCCCATTCTAAATGAGGTTTGTAGAAAGAGGTTTGATGAAGAAGAACAACGTGCCATTAAATGTCTAAGAGATTGCTTATTATCCATTGTGGGGGGAGGGGGGGGGGGGGGACACATTACATATTTGAAACGTCAGAGAAACACAGCGGTGACATAATCAGGTTTTAGTTGATATAAATAAAACAGGGAGATAAACTGATTATATGTGGCAGGGCTGTTGTGCCTTGTTTGTCTGGAGGAAACACTCAGTCTTCTCCCCCTCACTGACAGAGTGATCAAAGAGCTCGTGAGCAGCAGGCGCCAAATTCGGGGGAGTGGCGGCGAAGAGCGTGGCGCAAGGATTAAACAAAGCCCTCCCTGTTTTAAACACAAGGTGAGCCCAGGCTCTAATCAAAGTGCTCCTGTGAAATTGACTCTGTGTTATGCCTATTACCGACCCGGAACAGCAGGGGATACATGCTCTCCAACCGGCAGGGCTGACTTACACAGAACACAGTCTGGTGGAGCTGACCTCATACTCTGTATGACTAATCTGGTTCAACAATCAAGCTAGTTTCTGCTATATTATACATTCAACAGTTAAAATGGCCGACTGCTATGAGGTTACAGTAGTCTACTCCCACCACTAGGACTTAAAGGACTGTGCACTCTACAGTCATTTCATAACTTACTGTAGCCCCCTAAAGCTATCTGATGCAGTTTCTATTATGAAAAGTCCCTCTATGGTTTTAATAAGGGTTTTCATTATTACAAATGAAATAAACCTTCAAGATGATTGATCTCATAGTAAAGAGAAGCTTTACATTAATACAGGCATAACTCATATTGATTCATTGTAGAGATTTTGAACAGCAAGTAAAAATATGTCAATTCCCAAGCCTACGTGCCAACTGTTCAAAGCCTGTTCACTCTTAAGGGGGTATATTGTATTATATAGAAGAGACAGACTGACAGTCCTTTAATAAACCACGGTTTCTCTGTTCAGCTGTCAGTGAAATGGTACCTCTCGTCCGGCCATCCCACTAATCACATCCTATTGAGAGAGAAGACACACACAGGACATCTTATAGTGAGGCAGGTCACACTCTCTCACACACACACACACACACACACACACACACACACGCACGCACGCACGCACGCGCGCACGCACGCACGCACGCACACTATCTTGGAGGCACACAGCAGCCCAAAATAGTCTGAGCAAAATCTTTGCACCGGTCTGACATTACTTAGCTTCCTGTAATGGATGCTACTATTTATCACCTTTTAGACTTGGCTCCATTTTGGCTCACTGAAATGTGTGATTGACTGTGAGGCTATTCTGTATCACAGGTTCTAGAGGGCATCGTAGGAGTGTACCAATCAGGTCACAAGAAGAATGTCACCTGTGCTTCAGCAGTCATTATATCACAGGCTCTTCTCTTTTGAGTACCAGCCCACTGTCATAGCCATTACCAGTGACTATTATGAAGGAAACAGTGGCTTTGGAATTACCATCAAACTCAAAATACCAGAGAGAGTTTTCTGGATCTGCAATATTCCACGTACCCTTGAGCAAAACACCACATATTGATATCATAAACTCCATCATGTGAATCTTCCTTTGGAGGTTTAATAATAATCATGGATGAACTTCTCTATGAGATTTCTACTGCTCAGCATGAGCCTTAAGACCTGGTCATAATGTAAGGGTATTGTTGGTGCTGTGAGGGAGCGTAACAGGTTTGCTGGCATCAGCCATGTTTCCAGTCTGAGAAAGGCAATCATGGTGGATTTCGGGGAGTTTTCTGTCCGAACACTAATGTTCCTCTCTGAGTGGATGAGAGCAGTGAAACATGACACTACATGTTGACTCTGGGAGAACAGAGAGTGTGTCTAGTGTAACCAGCTATATTCTGCTTCTGGTGATGGCCAGATAACAAAGCATGACAGTAACCTTTTCCTGACACACTAGACTTTTTTGTTCTTTATACCTTTACCCTCTACCCTTATCTCTCTCTTTTCAACTTCAAGTGTACCTTAGATTTGGAGGTGTCAGACGGCATATCTGTTTCATGCCCCATACCACTGCTGGCTTGCTTCTGAAGCTAAGCAGGGTTGGTCCTGGTCAGTCCCTGGATGGGAGACCAGATGCTGCTGGAAGTGGTGTTGGAGGGCCAGTAGGTGGCACTCTTTCCTCTGGTCTAAAAAATATCCCAATGCCCCAGGGCAGTGATTGGGGACACTGTCCTGTATAGGGTGCCGTCTTTCGGATGGGACGTTAAACGGGTGTCCTGACTCTCTGAGGTCATTAAAGATCCCATGGCACTTATCGTAAGAGTAGGGGTGTTAACCCCGGTGTCCTGGATAAATTCCCAATCTGGCCCTCAAACCATCATGGTCACCTAATAATCCCCAGTTTACAATTGTCTCATTCATCCCCCTCCTCTCCCCTGTAACTATTCCCCAGGTCGTTGCTGCAAATGAGAACGTGTTCTCAGTCAACTTACCTGGTAAAATAACGGTAAAATAAATAAATAAATAAATAAAATCTCCATAGATATAAAAAGCTGTGAGCGTCTCTTCTTCAGAAACACTCTTGATTGACAGATTTTTGACCCACTTTTCCCATGGGTAGCTCAGCATGCAAAGGTGTATGTGGCAGACATAACAAGCATAGCCTAATTTTAAAACCTGTTTCACAGATCTGAGATTAAGCCTTGACTGTCTTTGGGCAAAGAGATAATGTGTACTTTCACACTTTATAACTGATCATCTGATTCAACACTTCTCTAATTTCTACCCAAACACTGCAGATGATTTACCTTTGATAGCAGGATTAACCTCCCTGCACACACACACACACACACACACACACACACACACACACACACACACACACACACACACACACACACACACACACACACACACACACACACACACACACACACACACACACACACACACACACACACACACACACACACACACACACAAAACCCCTTTACCTTGAGAGCCAAGACGTGGAGAGAAATATTGAGCAATGATAATGGATTTTTATTTCTCATCAATGTGGCGGTAGGTAGCCTAGTGGTTAGAGCGTTGGGCCAGTAATCGAAAGGTTGCTAGATCGAATCCTCGAGCGGACAATGTAAAAATTTGTTGTTCTGTCCGTGAAACAAGGCAGTCAACCCATTGTTCCTAGACTGTCATTGTAAATAAGAATTTGTTCTTAACTGACTTGTCTAGTTAAAATAAAGGTTAAATAAAGAATGGAGAATTTATTTTTATATCAACCCATCTCCAAGGCCTTTTGATAAGAACCTCATGTCAATTGCAAGTAAATAATAAAAGGTTTTCTTATAGTGAAGACAGTAATACACAGTAATCTCACACAGTAATAATGTTGCTGCTATTTCCTGTCTGTCATCTCAAGAATTCCTCCGCCCATTGAAGTCACTTACCAAAGGAGTTTAGTGTTCCCTTCACTGAATCTGTCCGGCTAATATTATGGAATATGTTATGACACAGCCCATGTAGAAGTTCTTCTTTACATCTGAAGACAACAATGGAAGTGTACTTTCAGAGGGCTGTCTTAACTGATGTAGTGGCTATTGAGGAAAAACTGATAAGGTGTCCATCATCGGAGCCAGGCTGACCCAGAGCTGCCTCTTCTCTCTCTCTGCTCTCTGAGCCCGACAGTTCTGGCTTCGTGAGAACTCTCCCTCTCCATCAGTGTCATGATAAGCCAGAGTGCCATGAGATCCCCTCAAACCTGTCTGATAAACAAGTCCTCAGAGAGTCCTAGACCGTGCCTCATATAAGATCATATATCCTGACCAGAATCATGAATGATAACTGTAGCTGTATGAGCATGAATTTTATCATATCACCAGAAAAGCAATGCTTCAAAAGGCCAACATCCGTCCTTGATTATAGGGTTTGATTCTCACAATCCTAGGCTACCGCTTAAAACACATACAAATACTGCAAGTCAGCCATTGCTACATGTGAATGAAATAAATGAATATTTAACCATCTCATATCAAATACTAATGAGCCTTAAGTGTCTGTACTTCCAGACAGCGCCTATAGAAAGAGTCTGGCCTTCAACACAGGAGGTCCTCCTATAGCTGGTCACAGTCAGAATACAGAACACAGCCCCCAGGAATCAGCAAGACCTGCCAGTTCCCAGAGGGCTAACTGCTATCAAAGGTGATCTAGCTATCTAGGCTATAAGCCTGCTTTCATTTTGGTCTGAGACAGATCCACTGGAAAGTATCTGGACATGTTGCATCTTCGATCAATTCAATTCCATTCAACAGATGTCATTACAATGTATATTATTTCACAAGGTAATCATCATTCTTCAAGACACATCATTTCAGTGTAAAATGGGACTAAAGATGATTATTTGTCAGAATGTTATGAAACTCTACATGGATAGGCTATTCAAGAGGAAAACAATTTAGCTTGCCTTTGTCACTGAGGCTATAGGACATCAGTAGAGTCGTGTAGCATATCTTTATCATTCCCTGACAGGAATGATCTCAGTCGCTGGAGTAGTCATTTTCAATGCTGGGTGATGCACGGCTCTCCGAGACACTCACAGCTGAACTTAATCAAATGTGTGGCGCTGAGCAAGGGGCTGCTCTGAGCTTCCATTGAGAGGAATTATTTCCACTGGATACAGAATGACTAGTTTCAATCATCACTTGCAGACCGATCACATCTTTCCAAATGTACACATGGACCTTACACTACCTACCTCCAGTTAAGTCAAACAGTTCCATCTACATTTTAGACTCTGATCTGTTTGATTTAGTTGAGGGTAGTCTTACTAAAATTCTAGTATGACTGTACCATTTTCTTTATCAGAGGTGGTAATAGGTGGTATACTTCTCAGAGGAAACAGCCATATTCAGAACAGTTTGCTCAGCTCATGACCTGCCCATTTTAGCCAGAGGGATAGTGGTAGCAGAACTGCCTTCCCAGGCAATAGCAATACTAGAAACTATTATATTTTGTGGAATTGTTCTGTGCTGAAAATCCAAGGAAATCAGATAGAAGCATTTAAATATTCAACCTACTGCATGACCAATGATAACCAATGCATGGTGTGTTCGCCATGTTCTATTTATACAGACATATCTACAGGCCCTCATGGGGTTGGTTAACCCTCTGAGTACCATTGAGAGTGATTCATTGAAATGTGAAGGCTGTATTCTGCATTTGCTTAATAGGAGAGGAGATTGAAGGGGAACATACTTCAACACATTCAAAAGAAACAAGAAGATTAGCCAAAGCGTTTAAAACACAAGATGAACACAATCCTCAAGGGTACAGATAAGACTAGCGGTAGTCCGTCTCCAACTGTTTATCTACGCTAATCAGCCGGAACGCTTCCCTGCTACACCCACAATGCATCACAGGGAGAGAACAACCCAACAGCAACTACAGCTCACTGTTCACAGGGTGAGCTATCGGGCCAGTG
The DNA here is from genome assembly GCF_029448725.1 of Salvelinus fontinalis. Taxonomy (NCBI): domain Eukaryota; kingdom Metazoa; phylum Chordata; class Actinopteri; order Salmoniformes; family Salmonidae; genus Salvelinus; species Salvelinus fontinalis. The sequence continues at coordinate 42,360,870 of NC_074697.1, read as the reverse complement.
ATCCTACTCTAGGGCTGTAACGCGCACGCACGCACGCACGCACGCACGCACGCACACTCACACACACACACACACACACACACACATCACATCACACACATGAGTCTCAAAGCACACTGAGTAAGCCCATCAAACACCAGCACAATAAGCATAGATCCAACCTGGTATATTGCCATAGGGCCTTCATACATACACAAGCACAGCGCCCAATTGGGGGTTCTGTGTTTCAGCCCTAGGGCCTCTGTATTAAACATGAACCTAACTACTATAGCTCACAACATAGCCTGTGACTTATAGGGCCATCATGAAAACAGAAGTGAAGTTAACTTAATTCTACTAGAGGGTAATAAAAAAAGGACACCTCCATACAACCAAACACAAGTGCAACTACACCTGATGTGGGCCAACATCCCTCACCTCCTCCCTGCATACCTCTGTAGTAGGGTTGTCCCCAACATTTTTTTTATTGGTAATAGGTAACAATCCTTTGCAGGAACTGCCTACATTATTACGCATATTATTTGTTAATTATGGAAATTAAGACATGTAGATTTTTCTATATATATATATTTTTTTTTATAGTGCATTCAGAAAGTATTCAGACACCTTGCTTTTTCCAAATTTATAAAATTTTGTTTTTTCCTCATCAAATCTACACACAATTGACGAAGTAAAAAAAGGTTTTGGGATTTTTGGCAAATGTATGAAAAATAAAAAACTGAAATATCACATTTACATAAGTATTCAGACCCTTTACTCAGAATTTTGTTGAAGCACCTTAGGCAGCAATTACAGCCTCAAAGTCTTCTTGGGTTTGACCATACAAGCATGGCACACCTGTATTTGGGGAGTTTCTCCAATTCTTCTCTGCAGATCCTCTTCAGCTCTGTCAGGTTGGATGGGGAGCGTCGCTACACAGCTATTTTCAGGTCTCTCCAGAGATGTTCGATCGGGTTGAAGTCCAAGCTCTGGCTGGGCCACTCAAGGACATTCAGAGACTTGTCCCAAAGCCACTCCTGCGTTGTCTTGGCTGTGTGCTTAGGGTCATTGTCCTGTTGGAAGGTAAACCTTTGCCCCAGTCTCGGGAGGTTTTCATGAAGGATCTCTCTGTACTTTGCTCCGTTCATATTTCCCTCGATCCTGACTAGTCTCCCAGTCCCTGCCAATGAAAAAAATACCCACAGCATGAGGCTGCCACCACCATGCTTCACCGTAGGGATGGTGCCAGGTTTCCTCCAGACGTGATGCTTGGCATTCAGGCCAAAGAGTTCAGTCTTGGTTTCATCAGACTAGAGAATCTTGTTTCTCATGGTCTGAGGTCCTTTAGGTGCCTTTTGGCAAACTCCAAGTGGGCTGTCATGTGCCTTTTACTGTCATTTCCCTGACCAAGGCCCTTCTCCGCCGATTGCTCAGTTTGTCTTCGTGGTTCTAAACTTCTTCCATTTAAGAATGATGGAGGCCACTGTGTTCTTGCTGACCTTCAATGCTGCATAAATGTTTTGGTACCCTTCCCCAGATCTGTGCCTCGACACAATCCTGTCTCGGAGCTCTATGGACAATTCCATTGACCTCATAGCTTGGTTTTTGCTCTGACATGCACTGTCAACTGTGGGACATTATCTAGATAATCAACTGAATGTACCACAGGTGGACTCCAATCAAGTTGTAGAAACATCTCAAGGATGATCAATGGAAACAAGATGCTCTTGACCTCAATTCATAGTCTCATAGCAAAGGGTCTGAATACTTATGTAATTAAGGTATGGGTTTTTATATTTTTACACATTTGCAAACATTAAAAAAACTGTTTTTGCTTTGTCATTATGGGGTATTGTGTGTAGATTGATGAGGAAAAACTGAAACGTAACAAAACGTGGAAAAAGTCTAGGGGTCTGAATACTTTCCGAATGCACTGTAGATTAGGAATTAACGGTAAATTTACTACTGGTGATATAATTGATATACACTAACAATCAAATGCAAACAATTCACACAATGAAGTTCTGAAACAATGAATATGCACAAATTGTCAGGAGAGAGCGCATTCTGGAGAGAGAAGTGCATTGTGCATCTGGGTGCATGGTCAATCCGACGTCTGCATTGGCCATGTTACGTTTACGGCCTCAGGAGAAGTCAGGGCATACTTCTTGCACTTTGTGGAGCAGTGCAGAGCTGTTGTCAAGGAAGTGAGTTTGTGTTTTCTACAGGATGTACCGCCCCCACCTACCATCAACCAATCATGTCAATGCGGAGCTGTACAGAGCCCTCCGCATTGTTACAACAATTGGGAGGCGCATGGCGATGCAGTACTGAGCTTGATTTGGCCTCAGCATGCCTCTGGAGGCTCCACAATTGCTTCACACCCTCCATATGAAGCCTCCAACCACATTTTCGGATCAAGCATAAATTAGCATTTAGTCTAGGCCTCCGCAACGGATTAGTTCACTGAGATGGGTGCAAAAATATATATATATTTGTTACTGCTCGACTAAAACAATTTCAGTCGACCAACAGCCTAACGACCAAACAAACGACCAGTCGACTTATTGGGGTCAGCCCTACTCCATAGGCATTCACAGATATACGAGAAGAAACCCATTGAGGAGTGAATAATGCTTATCAAGTCTGTGTTTTGTGTTGGTGTGTGACATCATGGAGGGGGAATAATGCTGTGATTACATCTGCTCTCCAACGATGTTGATGGCAGATACACAGGTACAACTGTAGTCACAAGCAACACACACAGGAAATAGTGGTTCTTAACAGAGAAGAACCTGGGAGTTCAATCAGGAAGCGTGTCTCAGCAAGGGTTTTACGACCGACGGTAACTCACTCACTCCCAACGTTCACCTTTTGATTGGATAGGAAGTCATTGAGAGCTTGAGAGAGGCCTCAGCCCCTAAACGACAGCAAAGCCATTCCTCACTGTCTTCTCCTTAAAAGGTTGTTAGCAGCACTGACTTACCTGAAAGAAAAGAGAAAGAACAGGAAGTGGCATTAGGTGGTGAAGATCAGACAGACATATATTATTAGTGCGACTTGAACCAAATTGTTCAACACCATGTTTTCCATTTACTTTTAAAAGGCAAATAACACTATAGAAGCATTAGCTCTGCACCTGTCCATAAACTGTCTAATTACTTTTGACAAATACTTTCTCACTTCTCCCGATATCACATTCCACAAAAGGTAGTGGAAGCAACACAGAACCGCCGTTGACAACCGGTCTCCATTTGTGGCATATTTAGTCTCAGATATCGCTGTTGAAGGTCTACAAATGCTCAGAGAACATCAATGATCTGTCAAATCACCTTGGAGTCTGGAGGACAAAAAAAATATCAACTTGATTATCATTGTAAATAGCAATAAGGATCTCAAAAGCTAAGAAGACACTTCTGCTGTTTAGGACACTATAAGGGTATATTTTAGTAACGTTGATGTTTTTCCTATGACACTTTAGGTGAAAAAGCGTTGGCGTATCAAACTGATTTGAATCTAGTCAGATATGAAATAATTCCATACACTTTCTATTATCCCTCATAGAAACAGCAGACAGAGCATTCATTTCACAGTTCATATTCCAAATAGCCTTTCTCTACAGAGTGAGGCATACTTTGTCATCTTAGAGACAGACCCATTACCTTCTTTGAGGGGCCCCATGCACTGTTAATCAAAATGTATTAGGCCCATTCATTGTATTTTATATACCTATCTATCATGTAAGTGAAAGGACTGTATTTGTCATTTTGCCAAAAGCTGACAACTGAAGAATGATGCTAAGCATCTAGTCCCACAACGTCAAAATATATGAAGTTACTTAGTAAACAATTATTCAAATTAATTCTACAAATTAAAAAGTCAACCTAACCTGAAACCTATTCATGTTCAGAATCAAAAATTGTACTGAATAATTGACCAGAAGCAGTCAAGTGACATTATATTCAGGCAGTTACTCTTAATGAAAGAGCTCGGTCTGTAGAAATGTACAAATCTGTCTGAAAGTAATACTTTCCATCATATTTCTTTAACAAAGATCCATTTGGTGCTATGTAGAGCTTAAGAGCAAGTAGGGACGGCTCGGTGCCACATTTGATTGAAGAGGTACATGAATATATTTGCCACAGAAACTACAGTTTCAGCAGAAGATGACTTTTTCCCCTCATAAACGGTCAGTGCTGCCACATAAAAAGAGCCTAGTAGTCCAATTTGCATTTAGAGTACAGCTCCGTCCACGTTTCTTTGGAAAAAAACGCAGCATAAAGTCATTTACTATTCCTGACTGCTTTGACTAAGGGGTCATGAATAGGTCCAGAGGGTTTTAGTGGAGTGACATGAGGTCAGCCTTGTACAACTAAATTGCTGTCAAGCATGCCAACAGAAGTGGCATGGATGAAAAAAAATTCACCTCCCACTCTCAAGGTAATTACACATCATTAATGGCTAGAGTGGTTAAAATCTGGAAAATATGAAAGTGTTTCAGCGAGAATGAGACAGGGTTAAGAGAGGTTCAGGGACACATCTCTGACAAATACAGTATATGTATATAGTATATAAGTGTTTCAGCGAGAATGAGACAGGGTTCAGAGAGGTTCAGGGACACATCTCTAACAAATACAGTATATAATATATAGTATATAAGTGTTTCAGCGAGAATGAGGCAGGGTTATGAGAGGTTCAGGGACACATCTCTGACAAATACAGTATATGTATATAGTATATAAGTGTTTCAGCGAGAATGAGACAGGGTTAAGAGAGGTTCAGGGACACATCTCTGACAAGTATATGCATCAGGGTGAAAAAAAGTAAAAACGGTGTATTTTTTGTTCTGTGAGTTATTCAGTCCAGTCTTTATACATCATAGTATTCTCCCAAAATAGCTGTAATTTGTGTAAATATGTTGCTATAATTAATAATCTTGAATAGGGGTTGGAACTGGTTCAGGGAACAGAACAGAAAACCTGGAAAAATTTTAATTTTTCAAGGAACAAAATCAAAGCTGGGAACGAACGTGATCTATACTGGTCTGGAACAGAACCGTTAATTTTAAAAGCATGGGAACTGGTTGATAACGTTCTGGGCATTTTTCCCCCCAGTCGCACACAAAAACGCAACAAAGCACCCATGCAAAGCCCTCACCATTCCAGTGCTTGCCTGCTATAAATCTTTGCCACTGTGTGCTTGTAGGCTACATGCCCCTCCCATTCCTACTAGCTTACTACGGATGCTACTAGTGTATTTCAGAAATTAGTGAGAGAAATGTTTAATTAGAGAATAATGAATTTACATTGGATTTATAGACTACAAAAATGTACGACATGTTTTTTTTTTTTTATTATGGCACTGCTCTGCACACACAAGATGCTAGCTAGCTATTTTTGTTCCAACAACAAACCAACTCTTTGAAGTTTAAAGACATTCAAATTTCCTTCATAGAAACAGGTCCTTTGTAGGTATAATTCTGTGGATCTAATTCAGATAATGCATGCCATAACAACAAGATGCCCAGTGTTTCAAAGCAAGCCTCCTCCTCCACCCTCTGTCACTCTCTCCCCACCGCCAAAATTTCAGTCGCATCTCGCGCCTTATATTTACATGTAAACAACTACAGCTTTTTCCCCGCTCCGTAGCAAGCTTTTCTCGCCGCAGTAATTCGGGAAGTAATTTAATGTTGAAACTAATTGTAAAAAAAATAATAATAATTCAGAGGTTTAAAAAGGAACAGAAAGCAACAATATAAACTATCACTTTGTTGGTGTTCGAACCGGTTCAGAACTTTATATTGCTGGTCAGAAGAGTGGTAGGGGACAAAAAAAAGAATGGTTCTGATCAGAATGAAACGATTGGAAAACTATTTCAGTTCCAACCCGATCTTGAATTACATCCTCATTCTTTTAACAGCTGGGAAGTGAATCAAAAACATCAGTCTTATGATAATCTCTGACAGTGATTGATTATTGAACACAAACCCACAGTATGCAATAGTAAATAAACTGTAGCTGTAGTTGTGTCGACACCAGATCTCTAATACGGTGATCCTCCTCTCAGTTGTAGCCTAGTTGTAAGACGTATCACTTTTGTCGAACAATCCCCTACACTTATGGCATCTTAGTAAGATGGCGCCAACAGATATAACAGCTCTGCTTCGAGCTCCTAATCAACTTTGCAGTATTTTGTTTTTTTTGTGTTATATCTGAAATTATTATCCCAGATTTTTTTTGTGTTATTACATACAGCCGGAAATAACTTTTGGAAATCAGAGCGGCGGTAACTCACCAGCAGTACGACCAGGAATACGACTTTCCCTAATTGGATCCTTTGTTCGTACCCCCAGGGCAATTTTATTATTCCAGAGGCTGCTCCAAAATACAGCCGGTGGAAAAGAGGTATTTGGAGTGGACTTCTAGTTCGACTCAGGATGCGTGCACAACATCCACCACTTCCGAGTATATTACATGCTAATGTTCCAGAGAAACATCAGGAATTGTAACATACTCTGTTTCACAGAAACATGGCTCTCTCGTGATATACTGTCCCCGTCCATACAGCCATCTAGCTTCTCAGTACATTGTGCAAGCAGGAATAAAAGCTCCCTGGGAAGAAGAAAGGCGGGGGTGTAGGTTTCATGGTTAACCACTCATGGTGTGATTGTGATAACATAGAAACTCAAGTCCTTAAGTTCACCTGACCTAGAATACTTCACAATCAAATGCTGACCGCATTATCTCCCAAGATAATTCTCTTGGGTTATAGTCACAGTCGTGTATATTCCCCCCCAACCCGATACCAAGACGGCCCTCAAAGAACTACACTGGACTTGATGCAAACTGGAAACCACATATCCTAAGGCCGTATTTATTGTAGCTGGGGATTTTAACAAACCAAATTTGATGAAAACGCTACTGAAATTGACTTTAGTGCTCGCGCTGGTAAAACATTGGACCACTGCTACTCAACTTTTCGAAATGCCTCCCCCGGCCTCCCTTCGGCAAATCTGATCACGACTTCATATTGCTCCTCCCTTACTATAGGCATGAACTCCAACAGGAAGTACCCGTGCTAAGGTCTATTCAACGCTGGTCTGACCAATCAGAATCCATGCTTCAAAATAGTTTTTATTTTGTGGTATCCACTTTCCCTAATTGGATTAACTTTCCCTGGTAGTTACAGTCTTGTCCCACTGCTGCAACACCTGTACGTGGCAGGAAAATACCATCTCACTTAACGTCAACAAAACAAAGAAGCTGATCGTGGACTTCAGGAAAGAGCAGATGCAGCACGCCACTATCCACATCGACGGGACCACAGTGGAGAAGGTGGAAAGCTTCAAGTTCCTCGGCGTACACATCACTGACGATCTGAAATGGTCCACCCACAAAGACAGTGCGGTGAAGATGGCACAACAGCGCCTCTTCAACCTCAGGAGGCTGAAGAAATTTGGCTTGGCCCCTAAAACCCTCACAAACTTTTAGAGATGCACAATTGAGAGCATCCTGTCAGGCTGTATCGGGGTGGTGCGGTCTGCCCAATGCATCACCTGGGGCAAACTATCTGCCCTCCAGGACACCTACAGCACCCGATGTCACAGGAAGGCCAAAAAGATCATCAAGGACAACAACCACCCGAGCCATGGCCTGTTCACCCCACTATCATCCAAAAGGCGAGGTCAGTACACATGCATCAAAGCTGGGACCGAGAGAATGAAAAACAGCTTCTATCTTAAAGCCATCCGACTGTTAGATAGCCATCACTAGCCGGCTTCCACCCAGTTACGCAACCCTGCACCTACAGGCTGCTGCCCTATATACATAGACTTGGAATCACTGGCCACTTAAATAATGGAACACTAGTCACTTTAATAATGTTTAAATAATGTTTACATACTGCTTTACTCATCTCATATGTATATACTGTATTCTATTCTACTGTATTTTAGTCAATGCCACTCAGACAGCGCTCAATCTAATATTTATATATTTCTTAATTCCATTCTTATACTTTTAGATTTGTATTGTTGTGAATCGTTTTTAGACACTACTGCACTGCTGGAGCTAGGAACACAAGCATTTCGCTACACCCGCAATAACATCTGCTAAATGTGTATATGTGACCAATACATTTTTTAATTGAGGTCGTATAAAAACACTGATAAAAAAACACTGGATTATCTGAGAGCGCTGAGAGGGATGCTGGAGAAAACTATTTTGTTTACTCATTAGTGAAAGAGGTTCCACTCCCCACTGTTGTCAACTGTTCAGAGATTTCAATTTGCTGATCAGTATACAATTAAGAGCTCCTAGAGGCTTATTAACTGCTCCTAGAGGCATAATTAATTGGGAGGGGAATTAGTGGATCAGTCCACAGAGACAAGACCGGAGAGACACTTTTTGATGAATGATGTTTAACTCCAAAGAACAAGGGCTCGCCATTTTGAATACAAATAACAATCAGACAATGGGAATAGAAGAATGTGCTTGCATTTACAAAGAATATCCAGAACAATTCTCTCTTTTACTTTTAGACCAAGTCCAAACATCCTTTCTTCTTTCAACAAAACCATACAGAAAAAATCTGAACTTTCAACTTATTTTGGAATAATCATCTGTTAAGTCACTAAGCTGGCATCCCATATACTGTGTAAAGTCTTTGTTCATGACCATGAGGGTGCTGTACTAGAATGATATTCTTATCAGAGTCGGTCCCTCTATTTATTCACCTCTTTTCCAACCCAGGATTAGCGCTACGGTGGTTAAAGCTAATCTTAGACCAGCGTGTAGGGAAACATTCTCTCAGAAATATTTGTGAATCTGGGCATGTGTCCCACATCTCTCTGACCAGCCATCGGTGTGCTTTAGCCCAGACTTTTGAAGCAGCCGAACACATTTGCTGCTATCTGATCCATGTTATCATCCTATCCTCCTGTTTTCATCTCTGTCACACCTTCGCAGTCATCACAGGGATTTTATGTGCCGCTATTTATGGTGAAACATCAAACCTGACGTTATGGAGTGAGCTGTAACCGCATTTCATGGTGCATCGATTCCAAAAGTGGGACAAAGGCAATGGCTTTGGTATGAAGGTATTGTGATAACTGATATAGACCACAATAATATGGCTCACTTTACCAATGTATGACCAAGACCTAAAGAAACGTTCAATGTAAGAATTATTCCAAACTAGCAGACAGAAGCTGGATTTCCAATCAAACCCGCCATTGTTAGTTTACAAATGACTATCTGCACACGGCTACAAAATTAAAGCATCTACATGTATCTGTGAGGGAAATCTAGGCTTAGATTTTGTAACCATGGTTAAAAAAGCTACCGAAAAAAAGCAACCACATGTAATGAAGTGACAATGGTTTTTGTCTAGAAATTGGTGCTGTTGTTCTGGTCAGAATAGATTGTGGTAGGATTTAGAAAAAAACTGTGACAGTTGTTTTGAGTGTCTGCAATGGATGACTTGACCTGTGAATGACAGAGTGATTTTTAATTACAATTATTTAAATGATCAAATGTGCTTTTCCCATGATAGGAATATCAGCTGAACAAATCTCTTAGTGCTGAAATATGCATATTCAATGACACGTTCTCAAATGTTCAAGTTAGGCCTGCGCCAGCCTTTCATCAAAACGTGAATAAAAATTTGCATGAGGTCTCATGCATTCAAGGAATCCTCCTCCAGCATAAAGCACAAGGGCTTCGGTCTGTGCTGCAGTGCCAAGCAACAAGCTGGTGGATTATGGCATGCTGACTAACAAGTGGATTGCATATCCAGAAGATATAGACCATCTGTGTCATCGCATCCTTTCAGGATTCAATATCGTTGTTATTGTTGAGGCCCACCAGATTTTCACTCACATATATTGGAATAAAGGAATTACTGTAACAACAGAAGGTTGAGAAATGTGCAGTGCATCTCCTTCAATGTTTCAGTACCACAACTTATGGCGGAACTAGATGCTGTCAAATGCACTTAAAAACAGAACACTCCTCCATGTTACTGGAAAGGGATAATTATAATAACAGTCACTGATAACAACAGGAGAGGAGATAGCAGGACAGAGATCATTTAATTATATTGTCATTTGGTGGTTTATCACTGGCAAATACCTTTTTATTCAGAGTCTGTATTTCAAATTGAGTGTGTAAAGTTGATAAAGAATGTGCTAATAAATATGGCTACACCCAAATAAAATGTGTGGTAAAGTAAGTATGAAGAAGGCACAGTGATGCTGAAACATTGGTGATTTTCCCAATAAATTACTGGGAGTTTATATATAGAGTGTGCGACTCTATTTTTATAGCTTATGGTAAAGTAAGTATGACATGATTGTGTAATAAATGCATATCCCTTCGAGCAAGGCATATCATTCACCATGGAAAGGGGCTAATCAGCCATTCTCCAAGAGAGCTTACAAGAAAGAAAGACAAAACAGAGACAAAAGGCACTCCTCTTGATTCAGTAGAGCGATAGTGTTCGCCTTTATATCACATAACATTTTATTGGTCACATACACATGGTTAACAGATGTGATTGTGAGTGTAGGGAAATGCTTATGTTTCAGGATTCGACAGTGCAGCAGTATCTAACAGGTAATATCCAACAATGTCACGACTTCTACCGAAGTCGGTCCCTCTCCTTATTCGGGCGACGTTCGGCAGTCGACGTCACCGGTGTTCTAGCCATCGCCGATCCATCTTTCATTTTCCATTTGTTTTGTCTTGTCTTCCCACCCACCTGGTTTCAATTCCATGTTGTGTATTTAAACCTCTGTTCCCCCCATGTCCTTGTCCGGTATTGTTTATTGTAAGTTCTTGTGCACGTATTGTCTGGTGTGCGTCGGGTTATGTACCCTTATATTGAGTGTTCTGTTTTCCGGTGGGTTTTTATTATAAAATTTCACCGTTGGAAACACAGTTTTTGCTCTCCTGCGTCTGACTTCTCTGCCGCCAGTACGCACCCCTTACAGAATACCGAACCTAACTTAAGGAGTCAGCAGGAGCAGGTACCCCGGGTAGAGCGGTGGAAGAACGCGTCCGGGAGCACGCAGCAATGCTCCACCATCTTGGCACTGCCATGGACCACGTTGTCCAGAAAATGGACCTGGGAGAACTCCGTCTCTCCCAGCGCCTTCACCAGCACAGCCGGAGTCTCCACTACGCGCCCTTCCTTCTCCTGGTCCCAGTGGGATTCGTCTCTCCCTTCCCCAGGAATACAATGGGACGGCTGCGAACTGCCAGGGGTTCCTCTTGCAGCTGGACGTGTACCTGGCAACCGTCCACCCGGCTCCTTCGGGCCGTGACAGGGTGTCCGCCCTCGTCTCGTGGCTCACCGGGAAAGCCCTTGAGTGGGCCAATGCCGTGTGGAGAGAGGGAGATGCGGCGTTGGACCAGTTTGAGGGCCAACGCCTATTCCATCTGAGGCAGGGGACGAGGAGCGCCCAGGAGTTCGCCCTGGAGTTTCGGACCCTGGCTGCCGGCGCGGGATGGAACGACAGGAACGACCATTATCGCTGCAGTCTGCGCGAGGACGTCCGTCGGGAGTTGGAATGCAGAGACACCACCCTCACGTTGGACCAGCTGGTGGACCTGTCCATCCAGCTGGATAACCTGCTGGCTGCCCGCGGACGTTCAGATCGGGGTCAGTTGGTTCCATCCCCATGCACCCCCTCTCCGATACCCATGGAGCTGGGAGGTGCGGTGCGCAGGGAGACCGGAGGGGGTTCCAGTTCGTGCACCATCTGTGGCCGCAGAGGTCACACTGTCGCTCGGTGCCGGGTTGGTTCCTCTGGGTATCGAGGGGGCAGGCAGGGCGCTCTGGCGTCACCCCTGGTGAGCCGGCCCCATTCTCACCCAGAGCCCCCTAGTACGTTCGCCCATAGGCGACCAGGTCTCCACCGTGCACATTCCCCCTGAATTTGTCGATTTTAATGTCTTGAGATGTTGCTTCAATATATCCACATAATTTCCCGGCCTCATGATGCCATCTATTTTGTGAAGTGCACCAGTCCCTCCTGCAGCAAAGCACCCCCACACCATGATACTGCCACCCTCATGCTTCAAGGTTGGGGTGGTGTTCGTCTTGCAAGCTTCCCCCTTTTTCCTCCAAACATTACGATGGTCATTATGGCCAAACAGTTCAATTTTTGTTTTATCAGACCAGAAGGGTATTTCTCCAAAAAGTATGATATTTGTCCCCATGTGCAGTTTTTTTATGGCGGTTTTGGAGCAGTGGCTTCTTCCTTGCTGAGCGGCCATTCAGGTTATGTCGATATAGGACTTGTTTTACTGTGGATATAGATACTTTTGTACCTGTTTCCTCTAGCATCTTCACAAGGTCCATTGCTGTTGTTCTGGGATTAATTTCCACTTTTCACACCAAAGTACAGTCATCTCTAGGAGACAGAATGTGTCTCCTTCCTGAGCGGTATGACAGCTGTGTGGTCCCATGGTGTTTATACTTGCGTACTATTGTTTGTACAGATGAACGTGGTACCTTCAGGCATTTGGAAATTGCTCCCAAGGATGAACCAGACTTGTGGAGGTCTACAATTTGTTTTCTGAGGTCTTGGCTGATTTCTTTTGATTTTCCCATGTCAAGCAAAGAGGCACTGAGTTTGAAGGTAGGCCTTGAAATACATCTACAGGTACACCTTCAATTCACTCAAATGATGTCAATTAGCCCATCAGAAGAAAATGCCATCATTTTCTGGAATTTTCCAAGCTGTTTGAAGGCACAGTCAACTTAGTGTATGTAAACTTCTGACCCACTGTAATTATGATACAGTGAATTATAAGTGAAATAATCTGTCTGTAAACAATTGTTGGAAAAATTACTTGTGTCATGCGCAAAGCTGATGTCCTAACCGACTTGCCAAAACTATAGTTTGTTAACAAGAAATTTGTGGAGTGGTTGAAAAACGAGTTTTAATGACTCCAACCTAAGTGTATGTAAACTTCCGACTTCAACTGTATACATATGAGATGAGTAATGCAAGATATGTAAACATTCTTAGAGTGGCAACACCTCCTTTGGCCGCCTTTCCTTCCAGTTCTCTGCTGCCAGTGACTGGAACGAATTGCAAAAATCGCTGACGCTGGAGACTTATATTTCCCTCACTAACTTTAAGCATCAGCTATCTGAGCAGCTAACCGATCGCTCCAGCTGTACATAGTCCATCTGTAAATAGCCCACCCATATTGTTTTTATTTACTTTTCTGCTCTTTTGCACACCAGTATCTCTACAGTATCTCTACGGTACCTAGTTCTATTACGGTGACCGTATTACTGCCACAACGGTGATCAGGAGTCATGACGGCAGTCAAATTCCATGTGACTGTTTAGTCACAGCAATTAGGCTTTTCCAAGATCTGATGCTGCTGATGGTCATTAGTAGCCTACCTTTATAATAAAAGCAATACATGCATTTATGGTCACTTTTGAGAATAGTGTTTTCCTGCTAATGGAACATTCGCGCTTATAACCTACTGCTGTGTGCGCATTGCTGCGCTTATAATGTTAAGAAATAGCCTAATAGTTTATCAACATTTTAAGATAAACGTTCTCATTTGTTGCATCAGGCTCATTGCTTACATTTTTTAAAAATATGAAAGTGGTGGTATTCATTTAGGATCTATCGCATCCCACAACTGTCCCAGACTATTTTTGGAATATTTATTTATTGCACAGAATAGAAAAGGTCAACGTTTGTACTATGGGGGATAGTAGATTGACATAGGCTTGTGCTTTTGCTGTTTGGTAGGCCTACTCATTTTGTTGGCTGACAAAAAGTAAATGTGGACAGTTCTTCCAATATCTTCAATATGCACCTCGGAATTGGATAAGGACGGGCACAGTTGCGTCCACGATGTGTCTGTCTTCACTTGCAGTCTGTGAGAAAGAACCGATCACGTGACAGAGCCATGTGAGTGAGAGGTGCTTTGACACGCAGCCGGGAGAAGGGAATCATAATGATTGTATTTGTATTCAGCACAAGGGCAAAACGGCCACTGGACGCAAAAGGCATAGATTATTTTAGGGTGCATTGCGGCCACACAAATGTGATGCAGCCAGGAAATTTGAGGCATTATCAAGTGCTTGTCAAATTGTGAATGACAGACTGATGAAGTGTGTACAGCCTGCACAAAAAACAAAGCAGAGCTCATGCATGTCATGCAACTTTTTTCAAATCATCATTAGAGTTGCATCATGCAGCCTTAGAACAAATATAAAATCAAAACATATAGCCGAACATTTGTATCACAACTAAAGTTACATAAATAACTCTAAATTAAGCATATAGGAGTACCTGTTTCTTTGTTAACCGTTCAAAACAGGATAGCCGCATGTGCGCACTCCCTCAAATCGTTTGGAGAAAATATCCTTTCTATTTTATTCAGCTTTGTTCAATTGTATTTATCATACTATAAAATAATGCCACGGAATTCTAAACAAATCTTGTCTGCTAAATGAACTAGTGTAGCCCACAGCCATATGGCATAGCCAGATCAGGGCCTAACAAGGACAACTCAGTGTATGCTATTCTGTTCTTCTGAAATAGACTACATTTTCTTCATATCATGTTTCTTTAGACCTGTCTAAAATAAATAATGGATTTATTGTGAAGGTGTAGGCTATATTACATGGACTTATTCAACTTTTTCAAATGTAGATGTTCCAACGGTCTGCATCAGTGGCTTGTAAGCTATGCTCGGAAGCCAGGAGATGCTAAATGTGTTTATGTTAAATAACGGTCAATTACCGTGAGACCGACTGTTATTTGCTTGATAATCACCGGCTGACAAAATGTCATAACCGCCACAGCCCTACACATACCATGTGTTTTTTTGCCTGGTGAGGCTTTTCCGGAGCAAATATTTTTTACTTGTTCAATTTCGTGTCACTTTCAAGACAGAAGAAATCAATGTTAGTTCAAACTTATTAGTAACCATTGCTGACAGCCCCTGTGTTCTTGAAAAAGAGTTGCCGCACAATAGTTGGGCCTAAACCATGTGAGCCCCACAGTGTAGGTTTATCTCCAACTCGCTGCTCAGATGCAGTCTGTGCTGCTAGGGGCTTTCCCCAGGGGACCCCTTGGAGCCTGGGAGGGTTTATACACTAACACAACTGACAAGATACTAGTACAAAGTCGTCTGCCTCAACTTAACAACAATGCACCCATTCTTGTATCATTCACAACCGCAATTTGGTTACAAACTTTTGGTCAAAATACTTTGATGTCTACATGGAAGGGTTATTCTCAGTATATTTGGCAAATCAATTTGTATATTTGTTCTCTAGTCATGCCATTTTCTGATAACCCGCCATCAGGGATATAGACATAGCATTTCAGTTTAACTCGTCGTTCTATTAGCTTCATGTCTCACTCTGTGCAAACGAGCGACCAGGGATCTGCATAAGATAAGGAAGGCATCAATGACTCAATGTACTGTACCTATTAAATATAACTGAGGGGCTGCAATATCCTGTCTCTAATGTTTTTCACATAACGTGCTTTTGGAAACTGACTAATTGACTTGAGCACGTTTTATTATGTTTATAACTATATAAGTGGCCTAGCAGTAGTGATTAATGTGTTATGGGTTAGATGGAATGATCTATGTGCAAATGTCTTTGTGCCCGGAGGCAAAGTACATAAGGGGCCTGTCTCTGAGACAAAATGTTTCCAAAGGGTGAGATAGGAAGCATATGATAGAGCTAACACTATAGATTGTGAACTATTACCCTATAACACTGTCTTATAGCTTCAGTGTATTATATCATTATATTCTCTCTATGTTTTGCATCATGATATTCACTAGAGTATGAATGGGTCGATTATTCTCAAATATCTCTTTGTGTATGAGTCCGGATAATTAACAATAAACTGAGGCTAGGTGCAAGAATGTATACTCCCTACTGATAAGAAGACCGGGAGATGTGTGGAGGAGTACTAAAGGTGCTGGACTCGGGCTGGGATGATAACACTACCTGCTCAGCCACAGAGATTCATTGTACATCCTAGACTTGTCTGGGAAAATAGAGGGCGAAGTGAGGATGAGATCGCGTGGGAACGCCTCTTGTAAAACCTGCAGCCTGAGGAGGAAGTCTCGTTACAAGCACGAGGAGGTCCATGGAGCATTCATTTTTGTGGACCCCAGCAGAACATTATCCCGAAGATACAGCCAGGCTAAGGGAGTGGGAATCATCATGTTATCATACTTCGGTTTTTACCATACAGGATTACGCATTGCTAAACGCATTACTAATACTTGTCATATTTTGTTTACTTTTTCTTTTCAAGTTTTTGTGCTATCACTGTCTTAGGAACCCAAAGTTCCAGCTGAAATGCCATTATCAGATGAATAAAAGGAGGGTGAATAAGAGTGTGCATAGTGTGATTTTAAGTCAGAGCCCATAAGTCTCAGAGGTGTAAACATAAAAATCAACTGAGAATAATTATCATGTTTTATTTTCTGTTCATTTATAAGTAATTTCAAAGTATATGTACTGTTGAACAGTATGGAGTTACTACAATAAAAGGAGGGTGTCACGTTCTGACCATAGTTCTTGTGTGTTTTACTTGTTTTAGTGTTGGTCAGGACGTGAGCTGGGTGGGTATTCTATGTTGTGTGTCTAGTTTGTCTGTTTCTATGTTTGGCCTAATATGGTTCTCAATCAGAGGCAGGTGTTTTGTGTTGTCTCTGATTGGGAATCATATTTAGGTGGCTTGTTTTGTGTTGGGGTTTGTGGGTGGTTGTTTCCTGTCTTTGTGTTCATTTTCACCAGAGAGGACTGTTTCAGTTTGCCACGTTTGTTATTTTTGTATTGTTGTAAGTGTTCACAGTTTCGTTTATTAAACATGTTCTGCACTGGCTACGCTGCGTGTTGGTCCGATCCCTGCTACACCTTCTCTTCTCGTGAAGAGGAGGAAGGCTGCCGGTAAAGAAACACCCACCAAACTCGGACCAAGCAGCGTAGTAACGGGCAGCAGCAACAGCGGCCCATTACACAGGACTCCTGGACATGGGAGGAAATTCTGTAGGGTAAGGGACACTGGGCTAAGATTGGAGAATATCACCGCTGTCGTGAAGAGCTGGAGGCAGCTAAAGCCGAGGAGCGGTGGTATGAGGAGGCGGCATACCATGAGGAGGCAGTCATGAGCTGCCCTCCAGTCAGGAGCTGCCCTCCAGTCAGGAGCTGCCCTCCAGTCAGGAGCTGCCCTCCAGTCAGGAGCTGCCCTCCAGTCAGGAGCTGCCCTCCAGTCAGGAGCTGCCCGCCAGTCAGGAGCTGCCCGCCAGTCATGAGCTGCCCGCCAGTCATGCGCTGCCCGCCAGTCATGAGCTGCCCGCCAGTCATGAGCTGCCCTCCAGTCATGAGCTTCCATTCAGTCCGGAGCTTCCATTCAGTCCGGAGCTGCCATTCAGTCCGGAGCTGCCATTCAGTCCGGAGCTGCCATTCAGTCCGGAGCTGCCATTCAGTCCGGAGCTGCCATTCAGTCCGGAGCTGCCATTCAGTCCGGAGCTGCCATTCAGTCCGGAGCTATCTCTCTGTCTTAAGCTACCTCTCTGTCTTAAGCTACCTCTCTGTCATAAGCTACCTCTCTGTCATAAGCTACCTCTCTGTCATAAGCTACCTCTCTGTCATAAGCTACCTCTCTGTCATAAGCTACCTCTCTGTCATGAGCTGTCCCTCAGTCCGGAGGAGTTTCCTCAGTCTAGTGGGGACCTTGGTGAAGGTTCCTAGGCCAAGGTCGGCGGCGAGGGTCGCCACTCAAAGGACGCTAAGGAGGGGGACAAAGACAATGGTGGAGTGGGATCCACGTCCAGCGCCGGAGCCGCCACCGCGGACAGATGCCCACCCAGACCCTCCCCTAGAGTTTTAGGTGGTGCGTTCGGAGTCCGCACCTCAGGAGGGGGGTACTGTCACGTTCTGACCATAGTTCTTGTGTGTTTCACTTGTTTTAGTGTTGGTCAGGACGTGAGCTGGGTGGGCATTCTATGTTGTGTGTCTAGTTTGTCTGTTTCTATGTTTGGCCTAATATGGTTCTCAATCAGAGGCAGGTGTTTTGTGTTGTCTCTGATTGGGAATCATATTTAGGTGGCTTGTTTTGTGTTGGGGTTTGTGGGTGGTTGTTTCCTGTCTTTGTGTTCATTTTCACCAGAGAGGACTGTTCCGGTTTGCCACGTTTGTTATTTTTGTATTGTTGTAAGTGTTCACAGTTTTGTTTACTAAACATGTTGAGCACTGGCTACACTGCGTGTTGGTCCGATCCCTGCTACACCTTCTCTTCTCGTGAAGAGGAGGAAGGCTGCCGTTACAGAGGGACTGTTGGGTTCTAGCTTTAAATATACTTATTCATGTTACCATACTAGAACTTATTGATTACTTTACATGTATAAGGAATATATATGTTGAGGGCAATGGAGGGTGGATAAGAACTAGGTTTATGGCAAGTTACTTAGTGAGAATGTTTACATTCTGTCAAAACATGATATTGTTCAATCTCATGGCTCCTAAGGAGGGAGGCAAAGGACAACAGTCACTAATAAGGTAGGACAGTCGTGGATTAGGGAGGAGCGAGGAAGCCAGGGGTCAGGTCAGATGAAGTGAAAAGGAACAGTCCTATCCCACACACATATACTTACATGCCCACAAAGGTTCTAGCATGAGGCAGGGCCATGACTACACCAGTGAGAGGAACCAATTAAGTTCCTGACTAGCAACAGAGATGTATTGCCTGTCTAGATGTGCAAGCACTTGACTCCGCCTAGTAGGAGAGTATAAAGATATGTGCTTGTGTAAACGTGTCTTTGCATTTGCAGCTGCATGACCCAGTGGCTGAATAAACTTGGTTTGAGCTTTTTCTAGTTGTCTGTGAGTTTTTACTCTGTTTGTTCAGAACCTAACAGTGCCTTTGTGTCATGTAATTTAGATTATTACAATCCCAACCGCAACTAGAAACCAGGAAGATGTAGGAAAAGTACTCGTGACAGAAAAAGCTCTGTGTTTATTCAATGATCGATTCCTACAAGTAATTATATTTGACAAACAACAACACTGAAGGTTAAAGCATTCACCTGAGTACACACACATGCTCACACACACACACACACACACACACACACACACACACACACACACACACACACACACACACACACACACACAGGGAGTACGGTTATGAAATAAGTTATAACGGCAAATGTAATTGTGGAAATAATGGAATAAATCATCCATTTCAAAAACAGGAAAACACCACCAGTTGATTTCTCCAGATTCATTGATTTTAATGAGAGGAAAAGGCTACCTCCTTCAGAAAAAGAGAAAGGAGAAAGAGGGTGAGGAAAGGACCCTAAGAATTTATATTCAAGTGCAGGCCTCAGAACACCAGGCCTTTAGAAGCACTCATCAGGTTGAAAAATATCAAGGTGAAAGCCAAACGGAAAATGACAACTAAAGCAGAACAGAAATAAGGCTTTTATGTGACCTGACTGCTGGGAATCTCCCCCTGACTTGTGAAAGACAATAACTTTAACCATGTCCTGGTTCATTATCTAGACCTGCATTAAATATACATTCACAATGTCAGGGTCGCCAAGCTGCAGACCCCACACAGACAATGATTGATATGGGATTTTGTTGGGCACGTGCCGATTAAAATCTACTGGGGTGGCACGCACAGGTTCACAAACAGTATAAAAGAGACATTCCCTCAAATATGACTCATTCCATCAAATATGAAATGTGAGCTCAAGTGTCAAATCAACATAAGCGGATTCCACAAAGGCACTCAACTGTATATCATCAACGGTAGCTTTTCAAATCACAAATGACAAAAACCATGTCAAACACATAGATAACACAGATCATTTTGCAAAACAGATGGTAAGTGTGACATTTTATTCAACATTCTAAACTGAACAAGACAAAATAATAAGAAAGAAAATCATTTTAGCTACACATCTTGAGACCCCCCACGTTTGACGGAACAAACTTCTCTCGAAGCCTCACTTTTTAATACTAGGCGAATGAGCGATATGCATGTGTAAAAGGCCTAAACACGTTAGGATCAGAGAATAACCACAAGGTTTGTTTAAGACCTAATTACAATGAAGAGAGCAAACCGTGTCATACCGCTGGTAATCTTTTGCGTATTTACAATGCCCTCTTCTCTAATTACCTATCTCCTCCCCTGTGTGTGGAGCTAAATAACTGCAGGAGCTATGTGGAATTACCTCTAGATCTATCATCATGATCAACGTGCATCCACTTTCATCACCAGCAGCAAAATGTAAAATTAGATGAATAAAATGAATTGGCAATATGTGTGTAACTACATGCTGCGTTCTGTGCCGCGTAGTGTCTGAAGATTAGTCCAGAGAGTTATCCGCTGGTAGAATTTAACTGTAAAAGCTCATTGAGTATGTCTAAATATATGTAATCCAACAGAGCTCTGGGGTAGCCATATTATTATAGTGAGATCGAAGAAAGCCTGAGCGTACACCCAAGATGAGACCACTTGTGACTCGGTTCAGGAAACTAGGCGTATGTCGCGCAACACTAGTTCACAGGAGAGGCATTGGAATGTAAACATTTATTTTTTATCTAAATGCTTTTTTTATTGTCAGAAATGCCATCTGGAACTTTCATGTGCCATAAAAACAAACGTGTATGCCATCTGTAAATACTAGTACATTTTAAAATTACGAGCGTAGTTGGTTTAGGCACGGAAAAAGACATGAACAATCCCGTTAGCCATGATTGGCTGAGATAATGGATGGGCTGGACATGCCGAGAGATGAGTTCGGATTGGTTTGCCATGCAGGTCGCTTCTGTCTATAACATGAGCTGCTCGCTATGTGTGGGTAATCCTTTCTAACGCAGCTTTTTTGAAAGCTGCTTTCCACTTTCTGGAGGACTGAGTTTTGAAATCAGTTGAATGTCCGGTGGAAGCAGAGTATGGTAGCTAAGGAGATGGCGTTTGATTGCAAATATGTGTAGGGAGTCGAAATGAGAACACACAGAAGGTGTCACGCTTGCTATCCTCAAACTCCCTGTCATAAATCGACCAAGGTGCAGCGTGCATGTAGTTCCACATCTTTTAATGAAAGTGAAACAGAAACAACAAAAAAACAAACAGGTAAACAGCAAAGAACGTGATGCAACCGAGGTGCACACAAACACACACGGAAAATAATTACCCACAAAACACAGGTGGGAAAAGGCTACCTAAGTATGGTTCTCAATCAGAGACAACGATAGACAGCTGCCTCTGATTGAGAACCACACCCGGCCAAACACATAGAAAATCATAGAACATACAACATAGACTGCCCACCCAAATCACACCCTGACCAAACCAAAATAGAGACATAAAACACTCTCTACGGTCAGGATGTGACAGAAGGCTGTTGTATAGAACATTTGTCTCTGCATTACATTTTCAAACTAAGGGCAACCATGGCATCCGTGTGACAGAGAGGGAGAAACATTCAACCATGTATTCGGGTAAGAGAGTATAGCTAACTACATTTTCAGATATTTTACATTTCTAATTTTGTCAGAAAGTTGTTTTTCAATCCAAGTTAAAGCTTACCGTTAGCTAGCTAGCTAATGTTAGCTGGCTGGCTCACTAGCTAACGTTACGGGTATTATCTGTGAACTAATATTATTCGTATCTCAGAGCCATTTGTATTGCTAGTTATAGCCTAATGTTAGCTAGCAAGCTAACATTGAACCTAGTTGGTTAGTTTTAGCTACCAGCAGATTCATGCAGGGTAGTAACGTTATGAGTTGGGATTGGGATTATGGTTCATGACAAAATTACTTGTGTCATGCACAAAGTAGATGTCCTAACCGACTTGCCAAAACTATAGTTTGTTGACAAGAAATTTGTAGGATTGGTTGAAAAATTTTTTTTAATGGCTCCAACCTAAGAGTATGTAAACTTCCAAATTCAACTGTATGATTTTCTAGCTCTGAGTCTCTACCTTTATCCAATGTTTAAAAAACCCAATTTCAAATGTTGCTGCATAAGACCGAATCGAGCCGACCAATCACACTTGTCATTAACGAAACAGTCTGAATAAGCTTTTGTGTGTATTGAAGGATAACAAGGAACTTTTAATTATCTAGAAACATTTTCACAAATCCGCTACCAAGTATCAACCCAGACTGGCTGAATATAATAGTCCACAATGATTCACAAAGACATCTTTAACTTATCGCACTGAAAACGAATATTTAGAAAGTACATTACTCAAATAACCTACAACACTTGCCATAATTCACCAGAGCCCATGGTAAAAGCAAATACAAACAAGTCATAGCAATTATCTGTGCCAGATGCAGAAACTACAAAGATTCTTGGTGGCATGGTTTTCCCACTCTCCCTGTGACTAAAAATATTAAAAGGTGTCCTTTCCTCATGAATAAATGTTTCAAACTGTCAAAACATTTCCTCCCCACAAAATTTGTATTTCTGTTTTTGAAATCCACTTTATAATTCTGAAACCTATTTCCATATAGTCAAGAATGAACAGTGCGTGTTGCTGAATGTGTCATTTCTGTGACACTGATGTTTTTTGGTCTACTTAGTGGCATCACATGAAAGACCCCAGTAGAGGTAGAGAGAGGTAGAGGTAGAGAGAGAGAGGTAGAGAGAGAGGAAGAGAAAGAGAGAGAGGTAGAGGTAGAGAGAGGTAGAGGTAGAGAGAGAGAGAGAGGTAGAGAGAGAGGTAGAGGTAGAGAGGGGTAGAGGTAGAGAGAGGTAGAGAGGTAGAGGTAGAGAGAGAGAGGTAGAGAGGTAGAGGTAGAGAGAGAGAGAGAGGTAGAGAGAGAGAGGTAGAGAGAGAGAGGTAGAGAGAGAGGTAGAGAGAGAGGAAGAGAAAGAGAGAGAGGTAGAGGTAGAGAGAGGTAGAGGTAGAGAGAGGTAGAGAGAGAGAGGTAGAGAGAGAGGAAGAGAAAGAGAGAGAGGTAGAGGTAGAGAGGGGTAGAGGTAGAGAGAGGTAGAGAGGTAGAGGTAGAGAGAGAGAGGTAGAGAGGTAGAGAGGTAGAGGTAGAGAGAGAGGTAGAGAGAGAGAGGTAGAGAGAGAGAGGTAGAGAGAGAGAGGTAGAGAGAGAGAGGTAGAGAGAGAGAGGTAGAGAGAGAGAGGTAGAGAGAGAGGTAGAGAGAGAGGTAGAGAGAGAGGTAGAGAGAGAGAGAGAGAGAGAGAGAGAGAGAGAGAGAGAGAGAGAGAGAGAGAGAGAGAGAGAGAGAGAGAGAGAGAGAGAGAGTATGCCAACCATCTAAGAGGGCTTTGTTTAAGAGGGGTGCCTAGTACTCTACAAGTATCAACTGAAAAGGGCAAATTGGTGCACGCAATGTAGATGGCTAATAACCCTTCATCTAATGAATACCCTATGTGAGTGATCAATGAGTTACACATATTTCCAAAACTATTTTGTCTTGTTTTAATCTGGTGCCTGAAATAAAGCCATGTTTCTAGCCTCAACCAGGTTTCAGGTGTGGCCCGACAGGGACTGGCTGTGAGACATCATTTGGCAACCACCCATGTTTACAACGTCAAATAATTCACTAGCACTTTATTTGTACAGTACAGCCTAATGTAGGTTAC
The DNA here is from genome assembly GCF_029448725.1 of Salvelinus fontinalis. Lineage (NCBI taxonomy): Eukaryota > Metazoa > Chordata > Actinopteri > Salmoniformes > Salmonidae > Salvelinus > Salvelinus fontinalis. Next base: position 42,337,252 of record NC_074697.1, on the reverse strand, counting down.
ATTAGTGGATATGGGTAAATGGCTAGGTAATTACATGGGAATTATTGCTCATATCTCAAATGTTCTATTACATTAGCCTTTATTACCTTCCATTAGAGAAGGCAAACACGACCATGTGACTGTGGCTTGAAGGTCGCTGAGCTACAGTAGCAAAGGCCAAACAACAACAACAGTGTTGTAATAAAAGACGGTAAAAGAAAAGAAGGAAATCAGCGCCAAGTGAATTTCTATTTCCCAAGTATTCCCACTCATAATAGAGAGACACGTGATCATATACAAATGTAAGTTAGGTTTGAAATGATGATGTTTTAGTCAAATATTCTATCTGTTTAGGATTCTTGCAGTCAATTTTCAGTCTACAAACTATAACTAATTATGCTAAGCCCCCCCCCCCCCCCGAACATCCGTTTGTGATATTACAACAACAAACATGTCATTTCAAACAACGGACACCGTTTTTGTCCCTCAGACATCATTACACACGTGATAGAGCAGCAGAGTATGTACTACGGTGCAGGATGCTCCTCTGTCCCATTTAAAAAACTAAACAAAAACAATAATACCTGTGCCTGGGGTGACCAGTGGCGCTGTTTCACCTCATGTGGATTTCAGCTTTAAGATACTCAATTAGGCCTGCTTTTGAAGAGTTCCTCTGGAAATTGATTTGGCTCCAAGGTGGTGATAGATGAATTGTTTGTCAGAATTCAAATCGAACGTCTGTCTGAGCGCTGTACCCTGAATGAGCTATCATCTGGAGTAAAGCAACCCACCACCATCTCTGCTTCTGTTTGCCTAGCTCTTATTTTATCAACTTTATCAGGACCAAACCACATTTACAGGTCATGCATTAGCAGCATGTATTAATGAACATCATTTTTCACTTGAGATGAAAGGCTTTTGTCTGTATAAAGTCCATTCCCATTTCTACCTTCAATTATTTTCTAATTATTGTTTTCAGCACGGGGTGATGAAGAGAAACAGATTAAGCTCCCTTCATACTGGAGGTAGCGAGAATGTTTCTCCAACACTGTAGATTAGACAGTGTTAATCCTGGTGGGAATCCAACTGGACTGGTGGGGATCCACCACACCTGGCCCTCATCTAACTAACGCCAGAGCAGTTTGTGTCCTCAGAATAGAACATCTTTAATCATAACTCAAATCACCCTCCTAGAACATCTTCAATTTAACAGAATCCAACTGACAGTAAAATGATGTTTAAAACATCCCATAACCTAAACAAATGTGCATGATGCATCAACAGAATATGGAGTTAAAATAGCCTCTTTCACAAGCACTCAGACTCTAGTAATGTAGGTGCTACATCCTCCCTGTTACAATATTCTTTCTATATCAGCCGTACTCTCAAACACCTGCCGACTGAGAAATAGAACATGCAGTCAGAAATCATGTAGTTTATGGACATAATGTTCACCCCTTAGCATACAGGGTGATTTCTGTGGTCATTTGCAATTAGGTAGAAATTATTGAGTTTTCTGCATTCACAGTACAGCGTATGCACAGGGACACCAGAAAAAAACACCATCACTATCAGTTCTTTACAAGGACCATTATATTGGTCATTGACCTCACCCTATGTAGTTCCAACCGAACACTTCAAGTGGTTTCATTTCCACAAGCTAATCACAAGCTAATCAGCCAAGAGAAAGAGTCATTTGAACCCCACTAATATTAGTATTGATTATTTTTAAAATAGCTCCCTGTAGGACTATAAGAGTTACCATGTTTACAACGCTAGTGGAATAAAAATGGGACTTATTTCATAATGGCTAGACAACCATAAAACAAAACCAGAAATGAGGTCTGGAAGTAGGAAAAAACCGGAGGAAACATGATTGAAGTAAATGATGAAATGTCTGTTGAAGATAACTGCATGGTGGAGGATGCTGAAAGAGACATATTGACACTCAAGAGTAGATCAGATGAGACACAACCACAGGTCTTAAAGATATCCTGATGAGGAATCAATGAAAGACGGAAAGTAAATAATTCACTTCCCAAATTTAATTGACAATGATTGCCATCACTAGATGATGCCTTGCTGTGTACAAAAAAAACCTGACTGTGAAACTCATGAATTATTTAATTGCAGAAAGCCTCTAATCAGGGAAAAGTACAATGTGCAGTTTCTCTCTTGTGGTTGTTATAGAACAGTCACTCCAGTTATTGCAAAACACTTGTCTCTTCTGTTCTCTGATAGAAGTAAACATTTAGTCCTTAAATTTTATGAATCACATAAATTGCATCTCCAATATACACTCACCGGACAGTTTATTAGATACCGTTCAGGAAAATAGAGCGCTCCAACAGACAGTGAGTCATGTGGCCGTTGCTTGCTATATAAAGCAGGCAGGCAGGCATCGAGGCATTCAGTTACTGTTTGATTGAATGTTAGAATGGGAAAAACTAGTGACCTAAGTGTAACAACTCAGCCCCGTGTGGCTCAGTTGGTAGAGCATGGCGCTTGCAACGCCAGGGTTGTGGGTTCGATTCCCACGGGGGGCCAGTACAAAAAAAAAGTATGGATGTATGTACTTGTAAGTCGCTCTGGATAAGAGCGTCTGCTAAATGACTTAAATGTAAATGTAAATGTCTCCCACTCCGTCTGCCGTATTCTTTCTCTTTGCTCTTGTTTTCCTTATTAGGATGTTGGTGGGCGGAGCTGGGAGGGTCGTCAGCGAAATGGGACAGACCTGGCCCCGGGTGTGTCCCGGGTTAAATACACCTCTTCCCCATTCATTGAGGAGACGCTCTCAATGCAGACATACTGTTTGATTTTGGTTGTGGCATTTTTTTGTGGCCGGTTTGCTTGCTTGGTATCTTTCAACACTCCTCATTATCACATCTATACATGCAACCACTCACTTACACACACCATTGTTAATTTGTATATAGGTTACCTCAGTTAATAAATATATTTTTGTTTTTCCATATCTCCACGTTGTCTCCCTTTTTGTTACGGGCTTCGAGCCGGTTCGTGACATAAGCGACTTAGAGCGTGGAATGATTGTCGGTGCCAGGCGCTCAAGATCCAGTATCTCAGAAACTGCCGTTCTCCTGGGCTTTTCACGCAGAACAGTGTCTAGGGTTTTAAACATGCATGACTCACGTCTGAAGAGTTCCCTTTCCTGAGCAGAATGCCATTCTCATCCGTGGCGCCTTTTTTTTTGTTGTTGAACAGATCCATTGACATTTTGTAATTATGAAAGTACATTATTCAAATTTGTTCATACATATCTATTGTGAGATACATGTGAGGGAGCGGTATTTTACTCCACTCCCGCCCCCTGGTCATGGAAATGACGCAATGCAAGATCTGAATAGCAACTATTTTGCAGAGAGCCAGGGGGTTGAGCTGAAAACGGGTCAGAAATGAAGAGGGTGCAGTCTGCAGGACCAGATGCCAGAAGTTGGTTGTGCTTGAAGCACTGCTGGCCTAGGTCACATGTGGGCTGGTTCACTAGCCTGCTCCACTCATGGTTGCCTGGGTCCTGGGATTAGAGGCCCTCTCTCTGTTTCAGATTCATTTGTGCCCAATAGAAATGAATGGTAAATAATGTATTAAATCATTTTGGAGTCGCTTTTATTGTAAATAAGAATATAAAATGTTTCCAAACACTTCTACATTAATGTGGATGCTACCATGATTATAGACAATCCTGACTGGATGCTGAATAATGATGAGTGAGAAAGTTAGATGCACAAATATCATACCCCCACCAAAATTTCAACCTCTCTCCATTACAATAAGTGGAGGTAAGTATTTTTGGGGGGGTATGGTATTTACGCCAATGTGGATGAAAATGTGGATGAAAAACCCCTCAAATTAAAGCTAACAGTCTGCACTTTAACCTCATAGTCAAAACAACAGAAACATACAGAGCCAAAACAACAAAAAAGGTGTCAATGTCCCAATACTTTTGGAGCTTACTATAAAAGTAAGGCATGTAATGCATCAGAAATTGTGTAATTGAATTATAGTCAACCTTAAATATTGTCATATAATTACAAATACATACCAATTGTCTTTATAAATAGTGTCACAGCCTACTCCCGTTCCCTCTCTCCAGCGCTCGACGTTGCCGCTCTACTAACCACCGGTCCTGGCAACCATCATTACGCACACCTGCTCCCCATCATTACGCACCAATGGACTTCATCACCTTGATTACCTTCCTTTTATTTAGCCCTCAGTAGCCTCAGTCATCAGGCAGTATTGGTTTTGTTTATCTGCATTCTTCATTATTAAACTCACCTTCTGCACCTGCTTCCTGACTCCTGCACTATGGCCTTCCGGAGGACATCGTCTCAGACCGTGGCCCCGAATTCACGTTGCGGGTATGGAAAGCCTTCATGGAGAAGATGGGGGCCACAGCCAGCCTCACATCTGGGTACCGGCCTCAGTCCAAAGGGCATGTGGAGAGGAACAACCAGGAGCTGGGGAGGTTCCTAAGGAGTCACTGCCAGGGAGTGGGCCCGGTTTTTTTCCTGGGCAGAGTACGCCCAGAACTCACTTCATCACTCCTCCATAGGGCTTACTCCCTTCCAGTGCATCCTGCGGTATCAGAGGGCCCTGGCCCCGTGGACCCCGAGCCAGAACGAAGCCCCTGCGGTGGACGAGTGGTTTCTGTGTGCAGAGGCGGTTTGGAACGCTGCCCACGGCTCCAGCATGCCGTCCGCCGCCAGAAGGAGCAGGGGGATCGCCACCGCAGTGAGGCTCCCGTGTTCCATCCTGGTGATTGCGTCTGGCTCTCTACCAGGAACCTTCTTCTCAGCCTGCCCTGCCGAAAGCAGAGCCACAGTTTTGTGGGGCCCTTCAAGGTCCCCCGGAGGATCAACAAGGTAACATACCATTTAAAACTCCCCACCAAGTACTGGATCCCATCCACTTTTCTCATGTTTCCATCCTCAGGCCGGTGGTTCCTAGTCCCCTGGCTGAAACTTTCCCCCGCGAAACCCATCCGCCTCCCCTGGACATCAATGGGATCCCTGCCTATGCCGCCAGGTCCCTACTGGACTCCCAACGTCGTGGGGGCCGGTTTCAGTACCTGGTGGATTGTGAGGTGTACGGTCCAGAGGAGTGCTTTTGGGTCCCAGCGGCCGACATCCTGGACCCCAACATCGTCCGAGATTTCCATCTCCGCTGTTAATTCAACATTTTTAATGGAAACATTCCTCTAAACCAGGCTTGCAAGTAGGCTAACACACACATACAGCGCAGATGCAATCAAATCAAATCAAATGTTATTAGTCACATGCGCCGAATACAACAGGTCCAGACCTTACAGTGAAATGCTTACTTACAAGAAATAAAAAGAACAAGAAATTAAAGAGCAGCACTAAAATAACAATAGCGAGACTATATACAGGGGTTACCAATACAGAGTCAATGTGCGGGGGCACCAGTTAGTTGAGGTAATATGTACATGTAGGTAGAGTTATTAAAGTGACTATACATCGATGATAACGCCAGAGAGTAGTAGCGGTGTAAAAGAGGAGGGGGGCAATGCAAATAGTCTGGGTAGCCATTTGATTAGATGTTCAGGAGTCTTATGGCTTGGGGGTAGAAGCTGTTTAGCAGCCTCTTGAACCGAGACTTGACGCTCTGGTACTGCTTGCCGTGCGGTAGCAGAGAGAACAGTCTATGACCAGGGTGGCTGGAGTCTTTGACAATTTTTAGGGCCTTCCTCTGACACCGCCTGGTACAGAGGTCCTGGATGGCAGGAAGTTTGGCCCCAGTGATGTACTGGGCCGTTCGCACTACCCTCCGTAGTGCCTTGCGGTTGGAGGCCGAGCAGTTGCCATACCAGGCAGTGATGCAACCAGTCAGGATGATCTCGATGGTGCAGCTGTAGAACCTTTTGAGGATCTGAGAACCTATGCTAAATCTTTTCAGTCTCCTGAGGGGGAATAAGTCTTGTCGTACCATCTTCACGACTGTCTTGGTGTGCTTGGACCATGTTAGTTTGTTGGTGATGTGGACACCAAGGAACTTGAAGCTCTCAACCTGCTCCACTGCAGCCCTGTCGATGAGAATGGGGGTGTGCTCGGTCCTCTTTTTCCTGTAGTCCACAATCATCTCCTTTGTCTTGATCACGTTGAGGGGGAGGTTGTTGTCCTGGCACCACACGGCCAGGTCTCTGACCTCCTCCCTATAGGCTGTCTCGTCATTGTCGATGATCAGGCTTCATTTCACACTGTTGTGTCATTTGCAAACTTAATGATGGTGTTGGAGTCATGCCTGGCAATGCAGTCATGAGTGAACAGGGAGTACAGAAGGGGACTGATCAGGCACCCCTGAGGTGCCCCTGTGTTGAGGATCAGCGTGGAGGATGTGTTGTTACCTACCCTTAACACCTGGGGGCGGCCCGTCAGGGAGTCCATGAGTCCAGTTGCAGACGAAGGTGTTTAGTCCCAGGGTCCTTAGCTTAGTGATGAGCTTTGTGGGCAATGTGGTGTTGAACGCTGAGCTGTAGTCAATTAATAGCATTCTCACATAGGTGTTCCTTTTGTCCAGATGGGAAAGGGCAGTGTGGAGTGCAATAGAGATTGCATCACCTGTGGATCTGTTGGGGCGGTATGCAAATTGGAGTGGGTCTAGGGTTTCTGGGATAATGGTGTTGTGTGCCATGACCAGCCTTTCAAAGAATTTCATGGCTACAGACGTGAGTGCTACAGGTCGGTAGTCATTTAGGCAGGTTACCTTAGTGTTCTTGGGCACAGGCACTATGGTGGTCTGCTTAAAACATGTTGGCATTACAGACTCGGACATGGAGATTTTGAAAATATCAGTTAAGACACTTGCTAGTTGGTCAGCACATGCTTGCAGTACACGTCCTGGTAATCCGTCTGGCCCTGCGGCCTTGTGAATGTTGACCTGTTTAATGGTCTTACTCACATCGGCTGTGGAGAGCGTGATCACACAATCGTCTGGTAGGCTCGTGTCACTGGGAAGCTCTCGGCTGTGCTTCCCTTTGTAGTCTGTAATGGTTTGCAAGCCCTGCCACATCCGATGAGTATCAGAGCCGATGTAGTACGATTCGATCTTAGTCCTGTATTGACACTTTGCCTGTTTGATGGTTCGTCGTAGGCATAGCGGGATTTCTTATAAGCTTCCGGGTTAGAGTCCCGCTCCTTGAAAGCAGAAGCTCTAGCCTTTAGCTCAGTATGGATGTTGCCTGTAATCCATGGCTTCTGGTTGGGGTATGCACGTACGGTTACTCTGGGGATGACGTCATCAATGCACTTGTTGATGAAGCCAATGATTGATATGGTATACTCCTCAATGCAAAACAGTCCTGTAGCTTAGCATCCGCTTCATCTGACCACTTTTTTATTGATCTAGTCACTGGTGCTTCCTAATTTAATTTTTGCTTGTAAGCAGGAATCAGAAGAATAGAATTGTGGTCAGATTTGCCAAATGGAGGGCGAGGCAGAACTTGGTATGCATCTCTGTCTGTGGAGTAAAGGTGGTCCAGAGTTTTTTTCTCTCTGGTTGCACATTTAACATGCTGATAGAAATGAGGTAAAACAGATTTAAGTTTCCCTGCATTAAAGTCCCCGGGTACTAGGAGCGCTGCCTCTGGGTGGGCGTTTTCTTGTTTGTTTATGGCGGAAAAGAGCTCATTCAATGCTGTCTTAGTGCCAGCCTCTGTATGTGGTGGTATGTAAACAGCTACGAAAAATATAGATGATCTACAGCTTATCATGAGATACTCTACCTCAGGTGATCAATAGCTTGAGACTTCCTTAGATACTGTGCACCAGCTGTTATTTACAAAAATACATAGCCCGCCACCCTTGTCTTACCAGACGTGGCTGTTCCATCCTGCAGGTACAGCGTATAACCAGCCAGCTGTATGTTGATAGTGTCGTCGTTTAGCCACGACTCCGTGAAGCATATTACAGTTTTGAATGTCCCGTTGGTAGTTTAGTCTTCCGCGTAGGTCATCAATTTTATTCTCCAAAGATTGCGCGTTTACTAGCAGAATGGAAGGAAGTGGGAGTTTATTCGATCGCCTACAAATTCTCAGAAGGTAGCCCGCCCTCTGGCCCCTTTCTCTCCACCTCCTCTTCACGCAAATCACGGGGATTTGGGCCTATTCCCGAGAAAGCAGTATATAATTTGCGTCGGGCTCGTCAGTATCGCTAAAGGAAAAAAAGGTTTCTGCCAGTCCGTGGTGAGTAATCACAGTCCTGATGTCCAGAAGTTATTTTCGGTCATAAGAGACGGTAGTGGCAACATTATGTACAAAATAAGTTTAAAAAAATACGTTACAAACAACATAAATAAACAAACAAAAAAAATATTGTGTAAAACATCAGCCTTCTTCTCTGGCGACATTTTTTCGTCACATTCATTGTTTAACACAAAAACTTAGTTGACCAACTCCCTGAACAACATGGAGGACCTTTCGACCATCATAAGAAGGTTCATGTCCATTCTATTATTCTAAATCCTAATTCTATGGCCTCATGCCTGTGATAAAGCCTCTTGTTTGGCCGTTGTCATGTCCAGCACATCTGCCAGTCTCTGTGTCAGCCTGGAGTCAAAGGGCAGATTCTCCACATTGTCTTTTTGTACTTGACAGATGTGAAGGTTGTGACATATTCCCTGTTAGAGAGTGAATTACCACTATCTCCAGTGGTTAGAAACAGTGCATTTGTTTCTATCGTCTTGGACACTAAGTGCCATTTTATATTATTGAGTATTATGCATTTGTATCCTGTACACTGATGTTTGGAGGTGTGGCTAATAATAGAGCCGTGTCTGATTGGAAGTATTTATACAGTCACATGATAATAAATAGGTTTTTAGATCATACAGCCCATTTGGTGACTGCATAAAACATTAGAATATGAATTCAAGAGTCTCTGATTAATTGACCATTCTATCATTATTTATTAATACAATGATGGCGAATTGAATAATGATAATCTCCTTAGTGAAATGCTTATATTCCATCAAATCTTTATTTATCTTGCCACAGTGATTTAAGGCACAGCTGTCACTGTGTTAATGTGAGGAACATACTGTGAGTGTTTGGGTACAAAAGCAGCGTACTGTTTGGCATCCCAATTCAGTCCCCCAACAGCCCTTTAACAAGTGCTATGACTATTTTACCATTAATGTTCACATACAGTAGAAAGTGCTGTTGGATTTGCTGTTCCGAGACAGACCAGTTTAAAATGAAATGCCATTTCACTTTACCAGGACATAATGTATGTGCACTCTGAGAAACAGCACTGATTTAAAAGATAATATTGATTGGTGTGCTTAAGACTCATTATCAGTCTATTTTTCAGTTTTCTCCCTCTGCCTACGAGTTCGAAACGTTTAACAATAAAAAAAGTTTGATATTTTTCTGTGTACCATACGTGTTCTAGAATAAGTTTCCTAGCGTGGGCATCCGGGCGAAGCAGACTAAATAAGTATAAACATAATCATGAGGGGCTTAGCCCAGTGAGGGGCTTTGCTATTTTGTTCACTTGTCAAGTTATTCATTATTTATAACCCACCTGTCACTTAACGGTGACAGGGACGCCTGAAGCTTCTCCTGAGACACTGACACAGGAAACAGGAGGGCTCCATAATATTCCCGACACCTCTGTGTGTTCCACCTCAGAGCTCACAGCTCTATCACTGGCTCAGCTCAGAGAGCAGTGCAACACGCACTTGCCAAGATATTTACCTATGGGTGCAGAGTCAAGTTATTGGTGCCAGGTTGGCTTCTACCGCCCAACATCCTCTCTATGCCAGCCTGTTAACCATCTTATGGGACAGTTTGTTGTTGCATGTGTCATGCCTCCCTTTTAGGGCCTGTGTGGCAGCACCAGCCTGGTTCTTTTTCCTTGGGCAGTCCAGCTTGCCCTTGTATGCTAGTGTGGTTCGTCCCCTCTGACAGCATGCTATTTCACCTCTGGCAGGGAGCAGTGTTCTGTGCAGCTGATGGCTCACCTCTGCCACTGTTAATTGTCTTGGTACTAGAAGTCAGTGTCTCGTCCTGCTGTGTTCCAATTAACTCTCCACTCTCCTCACCACAGTCTCATATCCATTCCCCAGAGCCACCTGTGACCCTCCGGCAGGCGCAAACCCAACAACAGAGCCATCAGAGCTCTTATGATTACTATAATAGGACATTTCCTAGTTCTACCACTGTCATTGAGCCTGGTGTGTTTCGGCCTTTCTCAAAGTCACATGTAGCTCCGGATCATAGTACCTTGGTAAGTGGAGGGAGAGAGTCCACAAAAACCTACTCCTCATAAAACATAGAAATACACAAAAATGCTTAACAGTTCATTTTTATTAGAAACTGGGTGGTTCGAGCCCTGAATGCTGATTGGCTGTCAGCCGTGGTATATCAGCCCGTATATCACGGTTATGAAAAAAAAAAAAAATAATGCTGAAATTACGTTGGTAACCAGTTTATAATAGCAATAAGACACCTCGGGTTTGTGTAATAGGACCAATAATAAACCAAGGCTAAGGGCTGTATCCAGGCACTCCGCGTTGCGTCGAGCGTAAAAGAACAGCCCTTAGCCATGGTATATTGGCCATATAGCACACCCCATCGTGCTTTATTGCTTAATTATAATATGGTATTAAAAAAAAAATCTAATCATCCCTTAATCCAAGAGTTACAAAGTAGGCATATTTCAATACAGTTACAAATCTGGATATTATTTTTGCGCTAGTTACCTGTGTGCTTGCACCAAAACGTAAGTATTTTTTATAGTTGCTTGTTCTCCATCTTCCAATGTGTTTTCTGTGCTTTAATTTCCGTGACTGAAAAATCTCTCTTCTCCCTCTGGAGCAGACATAAGCTGAGCAACATGTTTGGAACATCGAATCCCAATAAAATCACAGTAAAATCACAGTATCGAATTACAATACAAATCGTATAGGCCACCAAGTATCATGATATCATTCCATGAAGTCCCGGGCGATTCCCAGCCCTACAAAATACTGCACATAAATATGTGGCAGCTAATTTTTTTCCATGTAAAATATATGTGTTTAAAACTTTGATTTCTCTCTCTATTGCTTAGGAATAACGTGTAGAGGCATCCCGAGTGGTGCAGTGGTTTAAGGCACTGCATCGCAGTTGCTTGCTGTGCCACTAGAGATCCTGGTTCGAGTCCAGGCTCTGTCGCAGCCGGCCGCGACCGGGAAACCCATGGGGCGGCGCACAATTGCCCCAGCATCGTCCGGGTTAAGGGAGGGTTTGGCCATCGTCCGGGTTAAGCAGGGATGTCCTTGTCCCATCGCGCTCTAGTGACTCCTGTGGCGGGCCGGGCGCATGCACACTGACATGGTCGCCAGGGGTACGGTGTCCCCTCCGACACATTGGTATGGCTGGCTTCCGGGTTAAACGGGTATTGTGTCAAGAAGCAGTGCGGCTTGGTTGGGTCATATTTCGGAGGACGCATGGCTCTCGACCTTCGCCTCTCCGGAGTCCATACGGGAGTTGCAGCGATGAGACAAGACTGTAACTACCAATTGGATACCACGAAATTTGGGAGAAAAAGGGGTAAAAGTAAAATAAATTAAAAAATAAAATGAAAAAAAGGAATAACATGTAAGCCATGGGCCTAATATGAATTATAATATAACCAAACAACAAACAGGAATGTGTGTTCAGGTTTTACATGAAGAAAATGTCACCTCCCTGTTTTGGCCTCCAGCAGCACTCCCCCATTAGGGAGTTGATTGCCTTGATCAGGTGATATTCTAGTTGAGTAATTTCCTCTGGGAATCAATGACCACTGTTAATCAAATGGCAACTCTGGAAAGTAATGGGTTTAGTAGGACTCTGAAGAGAGTGCACTGGCTTTAGGTCCTATCCTGATGCATCTGATAATCTAACCTCTGGAAACCCCTCATTTGTACAGTGTTTCCTGACATTTTCACTGAAATAAGCCCATCCCTGGTGATGCATAGTATTTAGTATATATCTGGGTTTCATGTGAAAATTCTAGAAAATGCAAATGATCTAAAGCAAAATAGCAGATCTGTCTCTCACTCTTATGACCAAACAAAATACTAATTTAGTCTAAAAGCTGATCTCAATCACTGGTCTCGGAGATCCAAAACTTACAGCAAAGTAAAGCATTTAGATAGTTTATTATCTAGTTCAGTGTCCTTCTAGCATTGCATCAGCTGTGACACGGCTATAATTGACTATATGAGCAGACTAATCTGGCTAGTGTTGTGGGTCTGAGGGAAAGAGAAAGAAAGCCTAGTGGTAGTAATTAATGGAAGGGATCCAGGCTGGTCTTGGCAGAATTAAAGCTATTTGTAACACAATTAAAAAGGTAGACAGCGCTGGATGAGTAATAATGGAATCAATAGTAGCCATTAAGTCTTAATCCTGATTAAGATGCAGGATTTCTCCAAGATGTTACATCCTAATTTGCAGGTAACTGTTGTCTAGTGATGAAAAGTGTTCTGAATCAGTTGCATTGCTCTGGAGATACTCTGGAGTTCAGGACTAATGATTTCACAGAGACCCAGACTGTGATAATGGAAAAACAGTGAACTGGGCATCGCACTAGCTTTAGTCATCTGGCCAATAATGATGTTGTATTTTCATTTATAAAAGAAAAACGGGTCAATATAGCTTTCAGAGGGGCAAAGGATATCCCTTCTTACAATTCATGAATTGTCTGAAAATGTGCTTTTGAGTGCTTTAAAACAGGAATAGTGTACTTCCTGTCGCTTGTTCTCCAGAGCATTGACAGGTGAAGTCTGGAGATAAAACATAGACTATGTACCTCATACATAGTTCATAGATCTTTAAGAATGAAACATGTTATTACAACACCAAACTACTGTATAGTGGCTTACTGCCTTTGATGAGATCTACTATGTACACAATGACATTATCTCTGTGTGTGATGAGCTATTACTAATGCATGACCTATGGTAACTAACTACACCATCCTTTTCCAGGTGCCACACAACTGTTTGATGTCTGTATTCAGTAAGCCAGTCAACGACAGTCACTTAGACACCTCTCTCACAGTAGACTGCTTCCTCAGTCTTTTTTGGTAACAGCAGTTTCAGGGATTTTAAAGTGACTAGCCATCAACCATTTTTTTTTACCATTTTTTTTTCTTTTATTGGTCTTGTCTCGTTCAATCCTTCTGTGCTGTGTGCACCTTCCCATTTGCACCAGAGATCTGGATATAATGACAAAATGCTCATGTCTCCGCCCTATTCAGGACCTCTATAGCAGGCGGTGTCAGAGGAAGGCCCTAAAAATTGTCAAAGACTCCAGCCACCCCAGCCACCCTCCAGCCACACTCTCTGCTACCGCATGACAAGCGGTACCGGAGCGCCAAGTCTAGTTCCAAGAGGCTGCTAAACAGCTTCTACCCCCAAGCCATAAAACTCCTGAACATCTAATCAAATGGCTACCCAGACTATTTGCATTGCCCCCCCCCCCCCACCACCACCGCGGCCACCCTCTTTTACACTGCTGCTACTCTGTTATTATCTATGCATAGTCACTTTAATAATTCTACCTACATGTACTTATTGCCTCAATTACCTCGACTAACCAGTGCCCTTGCACATTGACTCTGTACCGGTACACCCCTTTAATTATTTGTTACTTTTATTATACCTTGTTTGGGGGGGGGGGGGGGGGGGGTAGATATTTTTTTTAAACTGCATTGTTGGGTAGGGCTTGTAAGTAAGCTTGTTCACTGTAAGGTGCATGTGACAAATAACATTTGATTTGATATTCATTCTGGAAAATTCATGCTCAGTTTGCCGCACGTGCATTACGGTACCACGTATCGCTAGCAGCATTTTAGTCAAATAAAGACTGCTGTACTAGATTGCTGTACTGTGTTTTATAAACGTGCATTCATAGATAAGCATAAAACAATTAAATAAGGAATTCAACTCATTCTCAATCTGAGAAACAAGGTAGGCCACATGATTTCAACATGTGAACAAAGTGGACAGACTAACATGCTGTTCAGACAGTTAGTGAAAGAAGGGTGTGTTCAAAACCATTGAACTGTTCTGCCTTCAGAGCATGTGAATTCAGAGCATGTGAATTCAGAGCATGTGAAATTATACCTAGATCCAAGTTGGCTAAACTTTAAATATAAATATTTGCTGGCTACTCACTAGCAAGTGGGTTTGTGCTTGAGACAGGTGTTAATTTTCTATAATAATGCCTGCTACATTATTAGTGAATGTGCATTATGCATGGTTCTGGTTAAATACGTAACAAAAAGGGTATTTCTGTAGACAGACCTGAAAGCCAGATCAGTGATTATTGCAAAAAAAAGCAGGTACAACTATTTTGATTAAATTAGTAGTGGGTCTTATGGTTGTGGAAGGAATATTTTCACCCTAGGTATAATTTGACAAGCTATGCATTCCTTAGATTATTGCTGACTGTTTTAAATGCAGTGTATTTGACCTTTAATTGTACAAAGCTTATTTAAAGAATATATTTTTTTTAAATCTAAATATACAGTGCATTCAGAAAGTTTTCAGACACCTTGAAATGTTCTACATTTTTTTACAGCAGAGCCTTCTTCTGAAAATGATTACCGTAATTTCCGGACTATAAGCCGCTACTTTTTCCCACGCTTTGAACCTCGCGGCTTGTACAATGAAACGGCTAATTTATGGATTTTTTTCACAAGATTCATGCCGCCAAAAAACTGAGCACCGTCACAGTATGTGACGTAAATCGAGCGCGCTCAAACTTCCCATCATTCTGATTATGGTAGTCATTTTGTCACCCTCATCATGGCAAAGACACGGAGAAATGCATATGATGCAGCTTTCAATTTGAAGGCGATCGATCTGGCTGTTGGAAAAGGAAATAGAGCTGCTGCACGGGAGCTTGGCCTTAATGAGTCGATGATAAGACGTTGGAAACAGCAGTGTGAGGAAATGACTCAGTGCAAAAAGACAACAAAAGCTTTCAGAGGGAAGAAAAGCAGATGGCCCGAACTAGAAATAAATTCATTAGGCCTTAATGAATTTTACATGACTGGGCAGAGGCGTTTTTATATTTTTGTTTAGTATGTTTAGCCATAAACGCAATTGTTTAAAACCTGGATGTTTTGTCATTTTATGAATCATGTCTTACCTTGTTTCAAAGTAGCCTAGCCAAAGAATCTGACCATAGAAATGTTGACGGAATTATTTTGTAAACACTTCCTCATATGCCATTGAAACCAGCGTTTATCTCATGTTCTAACAACTTTCGTTCGTTGTCCATTAGCCAAAAGCACAATACTCATATTAGCAACCCATGCTAGTTGTTGCATCTGTAGTCATGTTAGTAACCCAAGCTAGTTGGTGCATCAGCAGTAATATTAGCAACCCCTGCTAGTTGGTGCGTCAGTAGTAATATTAGCAACCCATGCTAGTTGTTGCGTCAGTAGTCATATTAGCAACCCATGCTAGTTGTTGCGTCAGTAGTCATATTAGCAACCCATCCTAGTTGTTGCGTCAGTAGTCATATTAGCAACCCGTGCTAGTTGTTGCGTCAGTAGTCATATTAGCAACCCGTGCTAGTTGTTGCGTCAGTAGTCATATTAGCAACCCGTGCTAGTTGTTGCGTCAGTAGTCATATTAGCAACCCATGCTAGTTGTTGCGTCAGTAGTCATATTAACAACCCGTGCTAGTTGTTGCATCAGTAGTCATATTAGCAACCCGTGCTAGTTGTTGCATCAGTTGTCATATTAGTCGATGATAAGACGTTGGAAACAGCAGCGTGAGGAACTGACTCAGTGCAAAAAGACAACACAAGCTTTCTGAGGGAAGAAAAGCAGATGGCCCGAACTAGAAAATGAGCTTGAAGACTGGGTCAACACACAGAGAGTTGACGGCCGAGGTGTTTCAACTGTGCAGATCCGACTGAAAGCCAAAACAAATCGCCACCGCAATGAAGTTTGAGGATTTTAGAGTTGGACCATCGTGGTGTCTAAGATTTATGAGACGTAAAAACCTGTCCATCAGGGTACTGACGAGTCTGTGTCAGCAGCTCCCTCCCGACTACGAGGAAAAAGTTTCAAACTTCCGCAAATTTACTGATCCAAAGATAGCGGAGCATTCCATCCGCACGCACGACATCATAAATATGGATGAGGTTCCTCTGACGTTTGACCTGCCTCTCACTCGAACTGTCAACAGGAAAGGCGAATCATCCGTCACGCTGAAAACAACTGGGCATGAAAAAACGCAAAGTTAATTTGTTTCAATGTACCGGTAGGCACCTGCGGCTTATAGACATGTGCGGCTTATTTATGTACAAAATACATATTATTTAAAAATTCAGTGGGTGCGGCTTATATTCAGGTGCGCTTAATAGTCCGGAAATTACGGTACATGGTTTTTTCCCTCATCAACCTACACACAATACCCCATAATGACAAAGCAAAAACAGGTTCAAGGTTGGTTTCATCAGACCAGAGAATCTTGTTTCTTATGATCTGAGAGTTCTTTAGGTGCCTTTTGGCAAACTCCAAGTGGGCTGTCATGTGCCTTTTTTTGTAACAGTATTTTTAAAGAAATGTCACAATTTTCACCCATATTAAGAGATACAATAACAAAGACAAAGCAAAAAACAGCACTCACTTACACATACCTGCATACATATATACATTATTAAGGCCGACCGATTAATCGGAATGGCCGTTTAATTAGGGCCGATTAATTTTTTACACCTTTATTTAATCTTTATTTAACTAGGCAAGTCAGTTAAGAACACATTCTTATTTTCAATGACGGCCTAGGAATGGTGGGTTAACTGCCTTGTTCAGGGGCAGAACGACAGATTTTTACCTTGTCAGCTCGAGGGATTCAATCTTGCAACCTTACAATTAACTAGTCCAACGCTCTAACCACCTGATTACATTGCACTCCACGAGGAGTAAGTGTATATGCAACAGTTTGGGCCGCCTAATTTGCCAGAATTTTACGTAATTATGACATAACATTGAAGGTTGTGCAATGTAACAGAACTATATAGACTTATGGATGCCACCAGTTAGATAAAATACGGAATGGTTCCGTATTTCACTGAAAGAATAAACGTCTTGTTTTCGAGATGATAGTTTCTGGATTCGACCATATTAATGACCTAAGGCTCATATTTCTGTATGTTATAACTAAGTCTATGATTTGATAGAGCAGTCTGACTGAGTGGTGGTAGGCAGCAGCAGGCTCGTAAGCATTCATTCAAACAGCACTTTCCTGCGTTTTGCCAGAAGCTCTTCGCTGTGCTTCAAGCCTATCAACTCCCGAGATTAGGCTGGTGTAACCGATGTGAAATGGCTAGCTAGTTATCGGGGTGCGCGCTAATAGCGTTTCAAACGTCACTCGCTCTGAGACTTGGAGTAGTTATTCCCCTTCCTCTGCATGGGTAATGCTGCTTCGAGGGGGGCTGTTGTCGGTGTGTTCCTGGTTCGAGCCCAGGTAAGAGCGAGGAGAGGGATGGAAGCTATACTGTTACACTGGCAATGCTAAAGTGCCTATAAGAACATCTAATAGTCAAAGGTTAATGAAATACAAATGGTATAGAGAGAAATAGTCCTATTATTCCTATATTAACTACAACCTAAAACTTCTTACCTGGGAATATTGAAGACTCATGTTAAAAAGGAACCACCAGCTTTCATATGTTCTCATGTTCTGAGCAAGGAACTTAAACGTTAGCTTTCTTACATGGCACATATTGCACTTTTACTTTCTTCTCCAACACTTTGCTTTTGCATTACCTAAACCAAATTGAACATGTTTCATTATTTATTTGCACTTTGTTGGTAGGCTTTAAATTGATTTTATTGATGTATTATATTAAGTTAACCTGTTTGGGCTGCAGGGGCAGTATTGAGTAGCCAGATAAAAGGTGCCCATTTCAAACGGCCTCGTACAATATGCATATTATTATTACTATTGGATAGAAAACACTCTCTAGTTTCTAAAACCGTTTGAATTATATCTGTGAGTAAAACAGAACTCATTTGGCGCAAACTTCCTGACCAGGAAGTGGAAAGTCTGAAATCGAGGCTCTGTTCTACTTCCTGCCTATAAATGGGCATGATACGTATTAGTATACATGCACGTCATACACCTTCCCCTGGATGTCAAGAGGTGGTGAGAGAAGAAATTGAGTGTTTATCTTGGTCTGAAGTGGAATACAAGATCTTTGTATGACGTGTCACCCATTTCCTGTTTTCTGGAGAGCGCGAGGAGGCACCTGGATTTGCCTTCCGAAAAGCTGCCGTTATGGACGACTAATATCTCCGGCTTTGATTTTATTTGATACATGTGACCATATCATCGTAAAGTATGTTTTTTCAATATAGTTTAATCAGATTATTGAAATTTTTCGGGAGTTTTGCCGTGTTCCGTTCTCTTCCGTTTGTTGACATGGAGAGATTCGTGCCACTTGGCTAGTGTGCTTGCTAAATCGAGAGGGAAAGAGGCCGTTCTAAATCCAAACAACGATTGTTCTTGAAAAAGGACCCCTTGTCCAACATTCTGATGAAAGATCAGCAAAAGTAGGAAACATTTCATGATGCTATTTCCTTAATCTGTCGTACATGTGAACTAGTCGTCGGCGCCCAGCTTTTGGGAACTCTAGCTATACCGAAGCTGGATGTCGTAATGAAGTTATTTTTAGAATTCTAACACGGCGATTTCATTAACCTGTCTAGGATCAGCGTGGCGCTAGCGGCACACCCCCCCCCCCCCCCCACTGAAAAACCAGTGCCGCGAAATTCAAAAAAAATATTTTTTTTAAATATTTAACTTTCACACATTAAAGTCCAATACAGCTAATGAAAGACACAGATCTTGTGAATCCAGTCAACATGTCCGATTTTTAAAATGTTTTACAGGGAAGACACAATATGTAAAGATGTACATCTATTACCTAAAAACACATTAGCATAATCCACCATCTTTTATTTGTCCACCAACACCAGTAGCCATCACCAATTCGGCTAAACTAAGATATTTATAGCCCCTAACCAACAAAAAAACTCATTAGATGACAGTCTGATAACATATTTATGGTATGGGATAGGTTTTGTTAGAAAAAAGTGCATATTTCAGGTAGATGGCATAGGTTACAATTCCACCCACCGTCACAAATGGACTAGAAAAACTACTTAGAGCAACGTGTTTACCTACTGACTAATCATCAAACATTTCGTAAAAATACACAGCATACATGAATCGAAAGACACAGATCCTGTGAATACAGACAATATTTCAGATTTTCTAAGTGTCTTACAGCGAAAACACAATAAATCGTTATATTAGCGTAGCACATAGCACATAGCAGCCCAGCATTGATTCTAGCCAAAGTGAGCGATAAAAGTCAACATCGCCAAAAGATATTAATTTTTTCACTAACCTTCTCAGAATTCTTCCGATGACACTCCTGTAACATCATATTACACATTCCATATAGAGTTTGATCGCAAATGTTTATATTTAGCCACCAAAATCATGGTTAGACAATGTGAAATGTAGACAAGCTGGTCAGAAAAAGTCCTTGCGCCACTTAGACAGTGATCTACTCTTATACATAAATACTCATAAACGTGACTAAAAAATATAGGGTGGACAGGGATTGATAGACAATTTAATTCTTAATACAATTGCAGAATAACATTTTTTAATTTATCCTTACTTTTCAATACAGTTTGCGCCTAGCGAAGCTACGTCATAAAACATGGCGTCCTAAGCCACTAAAATGTTTCGACAGAAACACGATTTATCATAATAAAAATGTCCTACCTTGAGCTGTTCTTCCATCAGTATCTTGGGCAAAGGATCCTTTCTTGAGAGCAATCGTCTTTTGGTGGAAAGCTGTCCTCTTGCCATGTGGAAATGCCTACTGCGTTCGGGATGAACTGAAAAGCGTGCCCAACTATTCACATCGTTGCAAAAATAAATGTCCCAAAATCGCACTAAACGGATATAAATTGCTATAAAACGCTTTAAATTAACTACCTTATGATGTTTTTAACTCCCATAACGAGTAGAAACATGACCCGAGTAATATTACCCCCTTCACTAATGCTTGGAACAGGAGCGGGCCGGTGTCCTCTAGGCGCATGACGCAGCTCCAAAAGAATGACTAGCTTCAGGGTTTTTTCATTTGTGGGGCCTGTGAACGCGCAATCGACCCCATTGGAATCGTCATCACGTAAAGGCATCCAGGGGAAGACGTAAGAAGTGTCCGTACAGTCATAGCAATATCAGTGCCTTTTTAACTGACTTCAGAACAGTGGCCAACATTTCTGAAATCTGAATCCATGTCAGGGAAATTGCTGTAGAATGGGCTCTGTTCCACTTAGAGACAAAATTTCAACTCCTATAGAAACTATAGACTGTTTTCTATCCAATAATAATAATAAAATGCATATTGTACGATCAAGGATTTTGTGGGAAGCCGTTTCAAAAATTACCAAATTAGCATAAATAGTCTAAACAGCGCCCCCATCCCCAACAGGTTAAGAACTAATGGATCTATCATTTCCTATACAACATGTATTTTTTAGTTATGTTTATGAATAGCTATTTGGTCAGAATATGTGTGTCAGAAAAAGTGTCAGAAAAATATCTGGACGTTGTGGGAAAAAGTAGCTACGATAGCACAATGTATAACCACTGATTTCAGCTCTAAATATGCACATTTTCGAACAAAACATAAGTGTATGTATAACCTGATGTTATAGGACTGTAATCTGATGAAGAATATCAAGGTTAGTCAATATCTTTTACTGGTTTGTTACGATCGCTAACCTTTGCTACTGGGAAATGGCTTGTGTTTCTGGCTATTGTGGTAAGCGAATATAACGCTATATTGTGTTTTCGCTGTAAAACACTTAATAAATTGGAAATATTGGCTGGAATCACAAGATGCCTGTCTTTCATTTGCTGTACACTACGTATTTTTCAGAAATGTTTTATGATGAGTAATTAGGTATTTGACGTTGGTGTCTGTAATTATTATGGCTGCTTTCGGTGCAATTTCTGATTGTAGCTGCAATGTAAACTATGATTTATACCTGAAATATGCACATTTTTCGAACAAAACATAGATTTATTGTATAACATGTTATAAGACTGTCATCTGATGAAGTTGTTTGTTGGTTAGTTTGGTTGGTTGGTTCTTGGTTAGTTAGGTTGGCTTTGTGCATGCTACCTGTGCTGTGAAAAATGTCTGTCCTTTTTTGTATTTGGTGGTGAGCTAACATAAATATACGTGCTGTTTTCGCTGTAAAACATTTTAAAAATCGGACATGTTTGCTGGATTCACAAGATGTGTACCTTTCATTTGCTGTATTGGACTTGTTAATGTGTGAAAGTTAAATATTTAAAAAAATATTGCTGCAAAGGTAAGGATGTTGTAAAGCCTCCTCTTACCCACAGAAGTAACATGCCTACAAGGGAGACCTAACAGTAAAGAAACTGGGTCCAATTCAAGATCAACCCCTAGGATCTTTTCAATTTCTTGCAGAACACCAGACCAGTATCTTTGTATTTTGGAACATGACCATAAACAATGTATTAGGATGCCTGTATCAATATTACATTTAAGACACTGAGGAGAAGAGGAAGAGGGGCTAAAAGCATGTCTGTGATTTGGGGCTATATGCAATCTGTGTATTATTCTTAATTGAATTGCTTTAGTACGATTACATATAGATATTGTTTTTGCATATCTCCAAATGTCCTCCCACATCTCCTCGTCAATAGTAACAGACAATTCTTTCTCCCACACTTGTTTCACCCTCTGTGTGTCAACAGCAGAAAAGGACCTTAAAAACCTGTTGAGGATGGGGGCGCTGTTGTGACTATTTATGCTAATCGTGTAATTTTTGAAGCGGCTTCCCACAAAATCCTTGATCGTACAATATGCATATTATTATTATTATTGGATAGAAAACAGTCTATAGTTTCTATAGGAGTTGAAATTTTGTCTCTAAGTGGAACAGAGCCCATTCTACAGCAATTTCCCTGACATGGAGTCAGATTTCAGAAATTTTGGCCCCTGATCTGGAGTCAGTTAAAAGGGCACAGTTATTGCTATGAGTATACGGACACTGCTTACGTCTTCCCCTGGATGCCTTTACGTGATGACGATTTGAATGGGGTCGATTGCGCGTTCACAGGCACTACAAATGAAAAAACCCTGAGGCTAGTCACTCATTTGGAGCTGCGTCATGCGCCTAGAGGACACCGACCCGCGCCTGTTCCAAGCATTAGTGGAGGGAGTAATATTACTCGGGTCATGTTTCTACTCGTTATGGGAGTTAAAAACATCCTAAGGTAGTTAATTTAAAGCGTTTTATAGCAATTTATATCCGTTTAGTGCGATTTTGGGACATTTATTTCTGAAGCGCTCTGAATTGCTGGGCACGCTTCCAGTTCATCCCGAACGCAGTTGGCATTTCCACATGGCAAGAGGACAGCTTTCCACCAAAAGACGATTGGACCCAAGAAAGGATCCTTTGCCCAAGATACTGATGGAAGAACAGCTCAAAGTAGGAAATTTTTATTATGATAAATCGTGTTTCTGTCGAAAAATGTTAGTGGCTTAGGACGCCATGGTTTTTGACGTAGCTTCGCTTGGCGCAAACTGTATTGAAAAGTAAGGATAATTTAAAAAATTTAATTCCGCGATTGTATTAAGAATTAAATTGTCTATCAATCCCTGTCCACCCTATATTTTTTAGTCACGTTTATGAGTATTTATGTATAAGAGTAGATCACTGTCTAAGTGGCGCACGGACATTTTCTCACCAGCTTTGCTACATATCACATTGTCTAACCATGATTTTGGTGGCTAAATATAAACATTTTCGATCAAACTCTATATGGATTGTGTAATATGATGTTACAGGAGTGTCATCTGAAGAATTCTGAGAAGGTTAGTGAAAAAATTATAATATTTTGGCGATGTTGACTTTTATCGCTCACTTTGGCTAGAATCAATGCTGGGCTGCTATGTGCTATGTGCTATGCTAATATAACGATTTATTGTGTTTTCGCTGTAAGACAATTAGAAAATCTGAAATATTGTCTGTATTCACAGGATCTGTGTCTTTCGATTAGTGTATGCTGTGTATTTTTACGAAATGTTTGATGATTAGTAAGTAGGTAAACACGTTGCTCAATGTAGTTCTTCTAGTCCATTTGTGACGGTGGGTGCAATTGTAACCTATGCCATCTACCTGAAATATGCACTTTTTTCTAACAAAACATATTTATGGTATGGGATAGGTTATCAGACTGTCATCTGATGAATTTTTTTCTTGGTTAGGGGCTATAAATATCTTAGTTTAGCCGAATTGGTGATAGCTACTGGTGTTGGTGGACAAATAAAAGATGGTGGATTATGCTAATGTGTTTTTAGGTAATAGATGTACATCTTTACATATTGTGTCTTCCCTGTAAAACATTTTAAAAATCGGACATGTTGGCTGGATTCACAAGATCTGTGTCTTTCATTAGCTGTATTGGACTTTAACCTGTTTGGGGTGCAAGCCCGACCTCGGACCGAAAATGACACCCCTGCAGGGCGCGAAATTCAAAATCTATTTTTTAAAAATATTTAACTTTTACACATTAACAAGTCCAATACAGCATTTGAAAGATAAACATCTTGTCAATCCAGCCAACATGTCCGATTTTTTAAATGTTTTACAGAGAAAACACCACATATATTTATGTTAGCTCACCACCAAATACAAAAGTGGACAGACACGTATGAATTATGATTATGAAGTATGAATTATGATTGAAGTAGCATGCACAACCAACCGAAATAAACTAAAACCAACCTAAAGAGCCCAGAAAAAACGACCTCAGATGACAGTCATATAACATGTTACACAATAAATCTATGTTTTGTTCATAAAAAGTGCATATTTTAGCTATAAATCAGTTTTACATTGATGCTACCCAAAAATGCTAATACATAGCTACAGTCTGAATCCAGCCGGGAGTAGCCAGAGAAAATACATACACCAACGTCGGCTACTAATTACACCTCATAAAACATTTCAGAAAAACATATGGTGGATAACTAATGAAAGACAGATATCTTGTGAATACAGACAACATTTCCGATTTTTGAAGTGTTTTACAGCGAAAACACAATATATCGTTATATTAGCTAACATCATAAGCTAGCATAAGGCAGCATTGATTCTAGTCAAGCGCTAGCCTAGCACAGTTAGCAGAGTTAGCATTCAACAGTTCGACATATATATGAAAAAGCATCCCAAATTGGGTCTTATCTTTCTTGGTACTCCATCAGAATGTTGTAACGGGGTCCAATGTCCAGTAGAGTCTTTAGTTGGGTTCCAGAACGAATTATTTCCCTCTTTGGTTAGCTAGCACGATAGCATTGCTGCGCCAGAAAGCGTTTCTTCAAAAAATTCTTCCGTCGTTTCACATCTAAAGTCCAGAATAAATTGCAATAATATAATTAAAGTATATTGAAAAAACATACTTTAGGATGATTTTGTGACATGTAGCAAATAATATCGTAGTCAGGCATCATATTCAACGTTATCTACCTTGTTCCAGAAGCCGAGATCAAATTATCCTTCGCGCCCGGATTTTTATTTTAACTGCGCAGGTCTCACAAGAAGTTGTGTTATTCAGTCCAGGGACGAGATATTCGACTCCTTTCAATTCTCACTTCCGCATTACAGTCTAACGAACGCCTCTGACGTGTCCCTATGGTCACAAGTCAAATGGCCTTTTATAGAGAAGGTCTTAAAGAGACACATCGCATTTTGGGAAACTCAATTCGGCTGGGAAAATGGCTGGGAAAATATTTCTGTTCGACTTAGAGAAACAATTCAAACCTTTTTAGAAACTACAGACTGTTATCTATCCAACAGTAGTAAATATATGCATATTGGAAAATAAAAAGTTTCTTAGGAGGCCGTTTGAAAATGTGCACACATTTTCCAGTTTTTTCAATATTCAGCGTGCAGCCATAACAGGTTGTGTGAAAGTTAAATATTTAAAAAAAATATTTTTTTTGAATTTCGCGGCTCTGCCTTTTCAGTGGGGGGGGGGGGGGAGTGCCGCTAGCGGCACTCTCATCCTAGACAGGTTAAATCATCATAAAACAAACTTACAGATATTTTCCTTTGTGGGGAAAATCATTCTTTCAATGACAGACACATCAGGGTTGCCAATTAAGGTGGTGATCTTCAAAATATAATGTCTTACTTGTAGAAAGTGGAAAAAGTCCTGCTTTGGGAGTCGGTATTTCACAACCATCTGCTCAAATGACAATAAAATCTTATCAGCAAATAAGTCATTTAGTCTGCCTATGCCCTTATTAAGCCAAAAGTTAAAGCCAGCATCCAGCAATCCAAAATCTGGGTTGTTAAGAATTGGGGTAAGAGCAGAGGTCAGTTTGGACCTTCCCAAAAAACGTTGAACTGACCTCCATACTTTGAGTGTGTTAAGTGTAACAGGATTATTGCAGTGATCTTTTACAGACTTGAAACTTCTGAAAAATAATGATAGAACCTAATATCTGGCAGATCCAATCCTACCATAGAACTTGGCAGCTGCAATATTGCCATCTTAAGTCTTGGCTTGCGTTTACTCCATATAAAGGAACTTAGCCATCCATTTACATCCTTTATTACCTTATTGGAGAGTTACCTATTCTTTGCTCTGACTAAATTCGGGTTTAGGGGACAACTTTATAAAATGGGTGAACGTTTTATATGATGATCCTCAGGCTGCTGTCCTTATGAATGTCCTTATGGGCTAAGATCAAACAGCTTTTCTATACACAGAGGTACCAGACAGGGATGTCCTTTGTCCCCTCTCTTATTTGCACTCGCTATTGAACCACTGGCCGAGGCCTCCATGTCCCGTGTGGCTCAGTTGGTAGAGCATGGCGCTTGCAACGCCAGGGTCGTGGGTTCAATTCCCACGGGGGGACCAGGGTTCAATTCCCACGGGGGGACCAGGATGAATATGTATGAACTTTCCAATTTGTAAGTCGCTCTGGATAAGAGCGTCTGCTAAATGACTTAAATGTAAATGTAATACTGGGATAATTTGGATTGGGTGAAGTAGTCTAGGTAAAATGTTCATTTTCAAGAGGGATATTCTACCCAACCATGAAATCTGAAGAGAGTTCCAGCGTTCCAGATCCTGTCTTATTGTATCAAACAAGGGAACAAAATTGGCTTTGTACATTTTCTGGAATTTAGGAGTTCCAAATATATCCAATATATTTAGGAGTTACAAATATATCCAGATACGTAAAACCTGAGGGAGATGATTTAAAAGGAAAGGGGGGAGAAGTATTAGGTACTGAATGAAGGTTGCCAAGTGGCATAGCCTCTGATTTAGTTAAGTTAACCTTGTAGCCTGAGAATTCGCTGAATAATTAAATAATATTAACAAGAGATAATAAAGTAATTGAAGTCTCGGGGCTAGAGATGAATATCAGGACATCATCAGCATACAAGCTTATTTTATGGTGAACATCACCAATGAGCAGCCCCTGTATAGCTCCTGTATAGCCTCGGCCAGTGGTTCAATAGCGAGTGCAAATAAGAGAGGGGACAAAGGACATCCCTGTCTGGTACCTCTGTGTATAGAAAAGCTGTTTGATCTTAGCCCATTCGTAAGGACAGCAGCCTGAGGATCATCATATAAAACGTTCACCCATTTTATAAAGTTGTCCCCTAAACCGAATTTAGTCAGAGCAAAGAATAGGTAAGACCACTCCACACGGTAAAATGCTTTCTCAGGATCTAGGTAGAGCACAAGGCCATCCATAGCACTTCGTTGGTAGGCTTGAATTACATTAAGAAGCCACCTGACATTGTTACATGACTTACGGCCCTTAATGAAGCCAGTTTGGTCTCCTTTCACAATAAGTGGCATTGAGTTCTCTAATCTTGTGGCTAGAATTTTAGAAAGCAATTTTCTATCCACATTCAAAAGGGAAATGGGTCTGTACGAGGAACAAGATTCTGGGCATTTTCCCTTTTTGAGAATAAGTGATATGTTGGCTTCTCTCAGCGTTTGAGGGAGGTTGTCATTTTAAAATGAGTGGTTAAACATATCACGCAATGGCTCAAGGATCAGGCCATGGATCTCCTTATAGAACTTGTCTGGTCCTGGGGCCCTACCATTTTTCAGATTCTTAATTGCGAACATTATCTCTTCCTTGGTAATAGGGGCATTAAGGAGAGACCTCTGTTCTTCGGAGATAGTAGGGAGCTCAATCTTAGAAAATAAGTCCTCCATTAATTTGTGTGCATCATTTGTCAGTTCTGAGGCATAAAGATTTGCATAAAATTTCTTAAATTAGTCAATTATCAATTTATTTTCATATAAATGATTACCATCAGAATCAGTAACAGTAGCAATTGACTGTGAGTCAGCTCTCTTTTTAGCTAGGTACGCCAAATACTTTCTTTGTTGATCTCCATGTTCATAAAGCTTTTGCCTGACAAATCTCATTTTATTTTCAGCGTCCCGTGTTAGGAGAGAGTCCACCGTTGATCTAAGGACTGATATTTCCTTTAATAAGGCAGGAGTGGGAGTTTTAATGTAGTCCTTTTTAGGTCCTAATTCTCTCTCTAAAGTTTTTTGCTTTTCACGCCTTTTCCGCCTTTTAATGGCTGTGTATTGCATAATCAGACCCCTGGCATCTGCTTTACAGGTCTCCCAAAGGAGCGAGGGATTATCTGTTGATTGAGAGTTAGAGAAAAATGCTTTAACTCTGTAATAAAATATTACGTAAATGTATGGTCTTTAAACTCTCTGGGATATGTGGGACGGTAGAGTCCCACCTGGCCAACATCCAGTGAAAATACAGAGCGCCAAATTCAAATAAATTCCTATAAAAATTAAACTTTCATGAAATCACACATTCCATATACCAAATTAAAGCTACACTTGTTGTGAATCCAGCCAACGTGTCAGATTTCAAAAATGCTTGACGGCGAAAGCAAACAATGCTATTATCTGAGGATAGCACCCCAGCTAACAATCACAGACCATCATATTTCAACCATCCCGGCGCGACACAAAACGCAGAAATAAAGATATAATTCTTGCCTTACCTTTGACGAGCTTCTTCTGTTGGCACTCCAATATGTCCCATAAACATCACAAATGGCCATTGTGTTCGATTAATTCTGTCGATATATATCCAAATGTACATTTATTTGGCGCGTTTGATCCAGAAAAACACCGGTTCCAACTTGCACAACGTGACTACAAAATATCTCAAAAGTTACCTGTAAGCTTTGTCCAAACATTTCAAACTACTTTTGTAATACAACTTTAGGTATTTTTTTACGTAAATAAACGATAAAATTGAAGACGGGATGATCTGTGTTCAATATCCGGAGGAAAACAATGTGTAGCATGCTTTCTGGTCACGCGCCTCTAACAAACAGTACACTTCACTGGAGCCACATTCTGAACATGGCTACTTCTTCATTTCTCAAATAAAAACCTCAACCAATTTTTAAAGACTGTTGACATCCAGTGGAAGCGATAGGAACTACAGGAAGGTCCCTTAGAAATCTGGATTCCCAATGAAAACCCATTGAAAAGAGAGTGACCTAAAAAAAAAAATCTAAATGGTTTGTCCTCTGGGTTTTGCCTGCTAAATAAGTTATGATATAGTCACAGATATGATTCAAACAGTTTTAGAAACTTCAGAGTGTTTTCTATCCAATACCAATAATAATATGCATATATTAGCATCTGGGACTGAGTAGGAGGCAGTTTACTCTGGGCACGCTTTTCATCCAAACGTGAAATGCTGCCCCCTATCCTAGAGAAGTTTTAAGAATGGTTGTATTCAACCTCCAATGTCTTGACAGATTGGATGCCCCGTTGAGTTTTATGTCCAGGATCACCTCCGCATGATCAGATATGACTATGCTTCCTATCCTAGCGGATAGAACAGACTGCAAAGACGTCCTGGGCATAAAAAAATAATCTATTCTAGTCTGACATCCATGAGGTGCAGAGAAAAGTGAACACTCTGATGGAGGGATGAAAGGTTATCCAAACATCAGCATACCCCGGATCATCACAAATAGCTTTAAGTGACATAGCTTGAGGAGAGAGTGAAACTATATCGCTGGGAAACTTGTCAATAAGGGGTTTAACAAACAATTCAAATCTCCTGCAACCACTGCAGTGTCTGAGTTTAAATCTGAAAAGTCTAGAAATACCTTAGTGAGGAAATCAGAGGGGTGGGCAGGGGGAAGTAAATATTCATTATGGAAATGTTCTGCCCTTGTAAAGTACCATTAATTATAACAAAACGACCAAATGTATCTTTCACACAATTTAAACCTGTCTAGGATCAGCGTGGCGCTAGCGGCCCCCCCCCCCCCCCCCCCCCCCCCCACTGAAAAACCAGTGCCGCGAAATTCAAAAAATATATTTTTTTAAAATATTTAACTTTCACACATTAAAGTCCAATACAGCTAATGAAAGACACAGATCTTGTGAATCCAGTCAACATGTCCGATTTTTAAAATGTTTTACAGGGAAGACATGTAAAGATGTACATCTATTACCTAAAAACACATTAGCATAATCCACCATCTTTTATTTGTCCACCAACACCAGTAGCCATCACCAATTCGGCTAAACTAAGATATTTATAGCCCCTAACCAACAAAAAAACTCATTAGATGACAGTCTGATAACATATTTATGGTATGGGATAGGTTTTGTTAGAAAAAAGTGCATATTTCAGGTAGATGGCATAGGTTACAATTGCACCCACCGTCACAAATGGAATAGAAAAACTACTTAGAGCAACGTGTTTACCTACTGACTAATCATCAAACATTTCGTAAAAATACACAGCATACACGAATCGAAAGACACAGATCCTGTGAATACAGACAATATTTCAGATTTTCTAAGTGTCTTACAGCGAAAACACAATAAATCGTTATATTAGCATAGCACATACCACATAGCAGCCCAGCATTGATTCTAGCCAAAGTGAGCGATAAAAGTCAACATCGCCAAAAGATATTAATTTTTTCACTAACCTTCTCAGAATTCTTCAGATGACACTCCTGTAACATCATATTACACAATGCATATAGAGTTTGATCGAAAACGTTTATATTTAGCCACCAAAATCATGGTTAGACAATGTGAAATGTAACTCAGCTGGTCATAATATGTCCTTGCGCCACTTAGACAGTGATCTACTCTTATACATAAATACTCATAAACGTGACTAAAAAATATAGGGTGGACAGGGATTGATAGACAATTTAATTCTTAATACAATTGCGGAATAACATTTTTTAATTTATCCTTACTTTTCAATACAGTTTGCGCCTAGCGAAGCTACGTCATAAAACATGGCGTCCTAAGCCACTAAAATGTTTCGACAGAAACACGATTTATCATAATAAAAATGTCCTACCTTGAGCTGTTCTTCCATCAGTATCTTGGGCAAAGGAACCTTTCTTGGGAGAAATCGTCTTTTGGTGGAAAGCTGTCCTCTTGCCATGTCGAAATGCCAACTGCGTTCGGGATGAACTGAAAAGCGTGCCCAACTATTCACATCGTTTCAAAAAGAAATGTCCCAAAATCGCACTAAACGGATATAAATTGCTATAAAACGCTTTAAATTAACTACCTTATGATGTTTTTAACTCCTATAACGAGTGAAAAGATGACCGGAGAAATATAACAGGCTAAACTAACGCTTGGAACAGGTGCACGCCGGTGTCCTCTAGGCTCATGACGCAGCTCCAAAAGAATGACTAGCTTCAGGGTTTTTTCATTTGTAGGGCCTGTGAACGCGCAATCGACCCCATTGGAATCGTCATCACGTAAAGGCATCCAGGGGAAGACGTAAGAAGTGTCCGTATAGTCATAGCAAAATCAGTGCCCTTTTAACTGACTTCAGAACAGTGGCCAACATTTCTGAAATCTGAATCCATGTCAGGGAAATTGCTGTAGAATGGGCTCTGTTCCACTTAGAGACAAAATTTCAACTCCTATAGAAACTATAGACTGTTTTCTATCCAATAATAATAATAATATGCATATTGTACGATCAAGGATTTTGTGGGAAGCCGTTTCAAAAATTACCAAATTAGCATAAATAGTCTAAACAGCGCCCCCATCCCCAACAGGTTAAGCGGTAGATTATTTTTCACAAGAATTGCTACACCTCTTCTTCTGCATGTAAATAATGAAAAAACATTTGACCAACCCCCCTTGTTGCAATTTCAGATGCTCCTTATCATCCAAATGAGTTTCTTGCAACAGAGCAATATCAATATTTTATATTTTCCAAAAAGACAGTACCTTCTTCCTTTTAATGGGGTTATGGCACCCTCTAATGTTCCATGTGTATACACACAGTCTGTTACCTGCCATTGCACTTTGACCAACCAATTTCCAGACTGAATCCTACTGTAAAGATGGGTTGGTACCTTTTCCCATGTGTTGAACTCTCATCAAACTTACCGAGCATAAACAAACGATATGAACCCTGAACCCGAACTATACTAAACCCGAAAATTAAACATGTAAAGATCCAAAAGGGTTTTTTCCCACTAGCTAACATGCAGAGTCTCCAATGTAGACTCTTAAGTCCGCATTGCCACTATATACACTGCTCAAAAAAATAGAGGGAACACTTAAACAACACAATGTAACTCCAAGTCAATCACACTTCTGTGAAATCAAACTGTCCACTTAGGAAGCAACACTGATTGACAATAAATTTCACATGCTGTTGTGCAAATGGAATAGACAAAAGGTGGAAATTATAGGCAATTAGCAAGACACCCCCCAAAAAAGGAGTGATTATGCAGGTGGTGACCACAGACCACTTCTCAGTTCCTATGCTTCCTGGCTAATGTTTTGGTCACTTTTGAATGCTGGCGGTGCTCTCACTCTAGTGGTAGCATGAGACGGAGTCTACAACCCACACAAGTGGCTCAGGTAGTGCAGTTCATCCAGGATGGCACATCAATGCGAGCTGTGGCAAAAAGGTTTGCTGTGTCTGTCAGCGTAGTGTCCAGAGCATGGAGGCGCTACCAGGAGACAGGCCAGTACATCAGGAGACGTGGAGGAGGCCGTAGGAGGGCAACAACCCAGCAGCAGGACCGCTACCTCCGCCTTTGTGCAAGGAGATGCACTGCCAGCGCCCTGCAAAATGACCTCCAGCAGGCCACAAATGTGCATGTGTCTGCTCAAACGGTCAGAAACAGACTCCATGAGGGTGGTATGAGGGCCTGACGTCCACAGGTGGGGGTTGTGCTTACACCATGACTCTTATCACTATGATAAAGGCACTTGAGAAATAGGTGCACGAAATGGTGGTGCACATTGACGACTTGGATAATCGAGGACACAGATGCAATATCCGTGTTGTGGGACTCCCGGAAAATTCTGAAGGGACAATTTTATCGTTTTTTTTGGAGGAATGGATCCCTGGCTACCTACAAATGGCGTCATGGATGCGGCTAGAAGCATCGGTTCTGACGATAGTCAACGTCAAGGTCCAAGGGTCTCATTCTTCAATGATTATTCCACAGCGGTTGTACGAAGACATTGATGTAGTTGAAGTTTCCACAGTAGCAACTATTCCTTCCGCCTCACACGCTTGACAACCCTCCGTAGTTCAGCTGAATGGCCTGCTATTGCTTCCAAGACCGTTCCTATCTTAACATCGATCACTTTAGTAATGTTATCCGTCATTCTTTGAATTACCAGGTTCATTGTGCCTGGATCCGCAGTGGTGTTAGCTTCGTTAACGTCAGCTAGCTTCTCCTACACATCTAAAGGGATGGTGGTTTGGTCGAGGTCTTAATAGTTCTGCTGGGCATGTCGTCGGACATTTTTGAGAAATAGCCGTCAAGACTCATTGTAGGATAACTTATTTAGCTTAATTCTACCACTTTTTCAAGCTAGAAGATTAATGTAAAAAGAGAAATGTAAGAATGCCACGGGAGCTCACTGAAACACAGTGTTCTCTTTACGGCGCCATTTTGTCCCCCCTCTGGCATGTGCCTTTTACTAAGGAGTTGCTTCCATCTGGTCACTCTACCATACATGCCTTATTGGTAGAGTGCTGCAGAGACGGTTGTTCTTCTGGAAGGTTCACCCATCTTCACAGAGGAATTCTGGAGTTCTGTCAGAGTGACCATTGGGTTCTTGGTCACCTCTCTGACCAAGGCCCTTGTCCCCTGATGCTCAGTTTGGCCAGGCGTCTTGGTTTGGTTCCAAACTTCTTTGATGCTGAAGACATTATTTGGTACCCTTCCCCAGATCTATGCCTTGACACAATCCTGTCTCGGGCCTCTTTTAATTTTTTTTTTTTTAAATTTCACCCATATTTACCAGGTAGACTAGTTGAGAACAAGGTCGCATTTACAACTGCTACCTGGCCAAGATAAAGCAAAGCAGTGCGTCACAAACAACAACACAGCGTTACACATGGAATAAACAAACATTCAGTCAATAATACAATAGAAAAAGTCTATATACAGTGTGTGCAAATGAGGTAGGATAAGGGAGGTAAGGCAATAAATAGGCCATAGTGGTGAAGTAATTACAATATAGCAATGAAACATTGGAGTGATAGATGTGCAGAAGATGAATGTGCAAGTAGAGATACTGGGGTGCAAAGTAGCAAAATAAATTAAGTAAATAACAGTATGGGGATGAGGGAGTTGGATGGGCTATTTACAGATGGGCTATGTACAGGTGCAGTGATCTGTGAGCTGCTCTGACAGCTGTTGCTTAAAGTTAGTGAGGGAGATATGAGTCTCCAGCTTCAGTGATTTTTGCAGTTCGTTCCAGTCATTGGCCCCAGAGAACTGGAAGAAAAGGCGGCCAAATGAGGAATTTGCTTTGGGGGTGACCAGTGAAATATACCTGCTGTGTAACGATCGTTCTCCTCCTCTTCGTCCGAAGAGGAGGAGTATGGATCGGACCAAAGCGCAGCGTGGAATGTGGACATAATGAAGTTTATTAAAGTAAAGACGAAAACACTTAAACAAACTACAAAATAACAAACGACGTAGACTGACCTGAACAAGAACTTACATAAACACGAATAACGCATGAAACAGGAACAGACTACCTAAAACAAACGAACAAACCGAAACAGTCCCGTGTGGTGCACAGACACAAACACGGAAGACAACCACCCACAAACAAACAGTGTGAACAACCTACCTTAATATGGTTCTCAATCAGAGGAAACGTAAAACACCTGTCCCTGATTGAGAACCATATCAGGCTAAATGACAATGAACCTAAACATAGAAACACATAACATAGAATGCCCACCCCAACTCACGCCCTGACCAACTAAACACATACAAGAACAAGAGAAAACAGGTCAGGAACGTGACATGCTGGAGCGCGTGCTACGGGTGGGTGCTGCTATGGTGACCAGTGAGCTGAGATAAGGCAGGGCTTTACCTAGCAATGACTTATAGATGACCTGGAGCCAGTGGGTTTGGCGACGAATATGAAGCGAGTGCCAGCCAACGAGAGCATACAGGTTGCAGTGGTGGGTAGTATATGGGGCTTTTGTGACAAAACGGATGGCACTGTGATAGACTGCATCCAATTTGCTGAGTAGAGTGTTGGAGGCTATTTTGTACATGACATCGCCGAAGTCAAGGATCGGTAGGATAGTCAGTTTTACGAGGGTATGTTTGGCAGCATGAGTGAAGGATGGTTTGTTGCGAAATAGGATGCCAATTCTAGATTTAATTTTGGATTGGAAATGCTTAATGTGAGTCTGTAAGGAGAGTTTACAGTCTAACCAGACACCTAGGTATTTGTAGTTGTCCACATATTCTAAGTCAGAACCGTCCAGAGTAGTGATGCTGGATGGGCGGGCAGGTGTGGGCTGCGATCGGTTGAAGAGCATGCGTTTAGTTTTATTATTACAAGAGCAGTTGGAGGCCATGGAAGGAGAACTGTATGGCATTGAAGCTCGCCTGGAGGTTCGTTAACACAGTGTCCAAAGAAGGGCCAGAAGTATACAGAATGGTGTCGTCTGCGTAGAGGTGGATCAGAGAATCACCAGCAGCAAGAGCGACATCATTGATGTATACAGAGAAGAGAGTCGGCTCTACAATTCCTTTGACTTCATGGCTAGGTTTTTGCACTGTCAACTCTGGGACCTTATATAGACAGGTGTGTGCCTTTCCAAATCATGTCCAATCAATTGAATTTACCACAGGTGGACTCCAATCAAGTTGTTAAAACATCTCAAGGATCATCAATGGAAACAGGATGCATCTGAGCTCAATTTCCAGTCTAATAGCAAAGAGTCTAAATACTAATGTAAATAAGTTATATCTGTTTTTTATTTTTAATAAATGTGCAAACATGTCTAAAAACCTGTTTTCACTTTGTCATTATGGGGTATAGTGTGTAGATTAATGAGGAGAAAAAACGATTTAATGAATTTTAGAATAAGGCTGTTACGTAACAAAATGTGGAAAAAGTCATGGGGTCTGAATACTTTCCAAATGCACTGTATATAGTGAATCTCCGATAAGTAAAAAAAAAAAAAAAAATAGAGACGAGTTTTAGGCCATGTCGCCAAGCCCTAGTTTAACATAGTGTGTTAAGTTCACAATGGCATGTTTCTCCAGCACCTTGTATCCAGACTAACCGTAGGGATGTCTCTAAAATAGGTTACTAAACAACACTATGCAATTACGTCTACAGACTAATGGGGAGATCTATCAGTGTTGATAGTTATTACCCCTAAGTAGATAAATGCTAGAGGAATTCGCTTGGATAATTAATTTACCTTTCCCTGCAAAGATAATACAGGTAATTCTGTAATTCCACGAGGTCAATCGTCAATAAGATTGATGTTAATGTATCTACAGACATATTCCTCTACTGAACAACACACCTTCAGAAGAGGCGGTCTCTTCACAGTTAATACACTAATTAGATAACTGCAAAACCTATGATGTGCAGTAATTTATATGCTCTGTGCATTCACGTTGCCTACAGGCCCTTATGAATTGCAGTAGAGTATCACGCAGAGAAAGAGTAAGAACTTTCCTGTACATTGTTAGGCCTTGTAAAGGTCAGAACATCTCTTTCTAGTCCAGTCATATAGGCATAAAATCTGAGTGTGTGCCACTGTCCCTAACCATTTTAATTAATGTCCCTGTTATCCTTTGTTGTACTGGGCATCCAATGACAATGGATAACACTACAGATTCATCAAGCCATCTAATGAATAACAAATCCATCAAGCTATCCAGCATAAGTCATTTTGAAAGCGATTGCACATCTTTGTTTGGGAGACGTTCCCTCTAATGAATAGCCTACACAACACACATATCCATGGTGTTGCACCGAGAGGTTGAGTTCCTGTTGTTCCACTTTAGGAGGAAGTAGCGTGTAGGTTTGGGGGTTAGATTTAGGGTGTGTCTGATTTGACACTGTATATGTACCTTTGATTGTATCTAAGCTTCCTGTAAGGTCTTGGCAGCACTACGGTCCCGCTGACTGTATTGACCAGAAGATTATAGGGCCCCCATCTCATGCTGGGTCTCATTAGGATGAGGCGTTCTTCCTCTCTGATGTTTCCTGTCACCACCAAGCCTGCGTGTCTATCTATTGGCAGGCAGAGAGGAGAGGAACACTTCCTCCTCCTCAGACAGAGAGGGAGAGTTAGAATGTCTCTGAAGGGACCAGGGGAAGCTGACTTTCTTGTTCAGTTAGACACTTCAGCACATGCTGTTTCTTCACGTTCTTCTGCCAAGAGAGCAAAGTAAGTCTAAAGGCTCCCAATGGTGCGGTCGTCACTGTCTTAACAGGGAGGGCGACTTCACATTTATACTTGAGATGGATGGACTTAGCTGTACTGAAATAAATGTGAACATTTAACATTTACATAAACATCCTGGTGTACAATAAAGAAATAACTATTCCTCTGCTAAGCTTAAACACGAAGCCACGACTCCTGTAGATAGCACAGAAAGGAAGTAGGTGTTTCATTATATCAGTGAGTGAAAATCCACCAACACTTTTTTTGGTCTGTACATTATTAAAATCATATTTTACATGAGAAATTCAAGACACAGCTCAGTTTTATTACAGAAACTCTCTGGCTACACTTCATCTCAGAACCCAGTTTGCAGCAAAAATAAACCATTTAGATTACATTTGTATTGTTACTAAGCATAAATGTTGAATGTCTCAAAACGAATACAAGAAGAATCCCAGTACAGACCGGTCCTGCATGGGCAAGGTAATACTGCTTTCTCTCAGCTGGTATTCACATTGTTTTGTTGAACAAAAAGCCAAAAAAATTGCTGCCAAATAATTTAGGTAATCTCATTTCACAATGCTAGATAGGCATAGAATTCACAATCCATGTTAATCCACCACCATCACTGCTAATACCGCTTGAAGAAGTGGCTGTAACACGGGAAACTGAATTATAGCAACCTCCTGGTGTTGCAAATAATATTTGTTATGTACAATGTGACACTAAAGCAATGCACAGAGACATTTTCCTGAGTCTCATTTCCATTTTATTGAACAGCGGGTAATGCATGACGTGTTGCCTTAAGAATTAGCATATAAATAACTGCAGTGCTTATCAAGCCAATTTAAAAAGACCACAGCACAGAGAAAAGAGTTGGCTTTATATTAATGTAATGGATTTCCTTCATTCCCTTACCATCTGGGTCCTTGTGAGGCTTGATCTTCAGAGGGATGGGTTAGTGTTGGTGACAGGTGTCGATGGAATCTCTAACCATTGAACTGGGCGACCTGATCATGTGATAAAGGTATCCTCCTAAATGCAACTAGATTAACAGAGCTCTACAAAAGTAAGGGGAGAGGCAGGGTGTAAACCACCAGGTCTTTCAACTTCAATTTCCCCTGTTCCCACAGCTCACCCTCACCAAAGGACCCGGGACAATGTTATTAACCCTTCCAAAACGGAGAAGCTGAACAAATTAACCTCCCAGTGAATGAATGCTTCCATAGACTCTCCGAGGTTCTCAGTGAAACTCATAGGGCTTGCCAGGGCTTTGATATGCATTATATCTCAAGGCCATCAGACTGTTAAATAGCCATCACTAACAGTTTCCATATTGTTTTACTCATTTCATGTATATACTCTTTTCTACTGTATTCTAGTCAATGTCACTCCGACATAGCTCGTCCTAACATTTATATGTTTCTTAATTCCATTATTTTACTTAGATTTGTGTGTATTGTTGTGAAATGTTGGATACACTGCTCTGTTTGAGCTAGGAACACAAGCATTTCGCTGCACAATTTGATTTGAACAGCCAAGCATAGAGATGAGAAAGTAAGATCAAAGGCTTCACAATGGTTTCCTCATAGACTAACTGATGAAGGGGCTCATGTAGATGGATATAATGACTTATTATTCAGGCAGCAGTTCATCCCATCCAAAGTCACCTCTGGCTCTCCTCTTTCCTATGCTTCCACGAGGAGCACAATTAACCTAATTAAGCACATTACAAATAAACCAGATGGATCTGTAAATGCAGTGTGTCAAGGTAGAGTTACTTCGTATGCTATTAGAACAACTTTTCACGAGGCTATTTCAGTTATGTCACTGTTATATCTCAAATAGCTAAGGCAGTTATTTTGTTGTCAATCACGTTGGTAATTTGAATGCTAGTGGTTCCCGTTATAAAGATACACCTACAGTTCACGATTGCTACTCATTTGTATAAGAAAAGCAGGTCTATTTGAATAATATACAGCCATTGTAATGGCATCATAACTTTGGGAGAGGGAATTGTTTGCTTGTTTGTCCTGAAAACACTGCACGGTGCTAATATGTTATTTTGCACTCTGAAATTCAAATCAGAATTATTTTAAAGCCTGCACTGGCATTCTTTCTCAATCACATTCTGAATTCCCCTACAGTCCCAATTTGATCAAACCCCAAAACAATTTCAAGACAGTCGCCAGTTAATCATTTTCTAGATGTGTATAGACTCAATAACCTTGATGCTTTCTGCACCTCCTCAATAGAAGTCATCCAGAAAAAGAGGGAAAGAAGCCCTCGTCCGGAATGCTGATCATGATGACCATCCTCTTCATCAAATCATGTTGGAAATCCCATCTCAAATCTGCAGGCTTTCTCTCTCATCTGTGAGGACGGTGTGGTGTTTGACAAGGGTGCCCTCTCGCACCATTTCTGATTTTAATGGAAGATAATATAAATAATCCTCCATGGCCTCTCAGCCCTGGCAGACCTCAGATGATGACTAATCAACAGATGCAGCACCGTCGGTCCTCCCTCTGATTGCAGCCAAACATGATTTAGGGTTATTCTATTTTGCAGCAAAAGCTGTGACTGAATGATCACCTATGTTCAGTTGGCTGACCTGCACAAAACAGCTGTTGCCACCATTTCAATTGTTTGTCCCTGCACACATTCCCAGGGTTATTTGTGTTGATGGAAAATATTTTGTTTGTTGTGACTGAACAGAACCCCATGAAAACATCATCTACACATAAAATAGTATTATCTGGCATTGGGCTCACAATAGGAGATTCCATTGTATTTACTAAGTTAGAGAACATAAGGACCTAAGGTCACGTCTGTCCTTTGAAGGTTCGCCGATATTTCTTTACAGTTTTCAAAAGAGCCATACCCACTTCTGTTTGAATGATTGCATCCTTCAATTCATTTAATTTCACCTTCACAAGTTCCATATTTGAAACAAAACCCAGAAAATATTGTAATATTTTACATTTTTCTAAAGAAAATAGAAATTATAATTTGTGCACGCAGAAAGCTCCAAAGGTGTGACATTGGTTCGAAACCTTAAGTCATCAAATTTGTAGGAATATAACGGATAACTACATAATAAGTATAATTCAATTACTATTCATTAACTACCCTACCTTGAACAAAATACTGAAATCTCCTTGGGCTGGCCTCATTCCACATGCCAGAATAAAACATGCATTTATTGTAGAATGGTGCCAAAGTGGGGCTAGTAAATGAGGAGTATTGATTATATTGATGGACTGGATGTCTGGCTGTTGCTGTTTAGCAGTCTGAAAAATGTTGTTTCTGTCCCCTGCCTAACCCTTTTGTAACACTCTGTGACAGACTGATCCCCTGGGGACATGGGCTCATCAATGGCTCCACAGAACACTGAGTGATTTTGGTACTTTTGGGCCACATATCTATCCGACAAGTTCATTGGGAGTCAACAGTTATTGAGCCTGCTGGTTTCTAGTTCAACTCATTTTACTGACGATCATAATGGGCAGTTTAGGCATGGCCGTATTCCACTCTTGTGTAGGAGATATCTGTAATGCTGAATTTAGACGAGGGACGCAACAAAATATCATACCAGTCAGCATAGCGGGACAAGAAAGCAAGAAAGACCTTGACGACGTTGCTATGATGATTTCAGCAAATAAACTGTGAAAATCAACATCCGGTAGAAAACAACGCTACGGCAGATGACAAAAGTTGAAATATTTTATCTCTGGCGGCAAGTCCAGTCTACCGAGGAAGCTGATGGCTTTCACCACCAGCATCAATGACATTCACCGCCGTGCTCTCATTGAAAACAATGACATCCGGTTTGAAGGCTACCAGCTAGCTTGTAACAGCTAAACACAGCATAAATCAGAGGTATAAAACATGAACAATTATGCGGGAATATTTAACAGCTATGTTCTCTTGCATTGTGCTACGGACATGTTGTCAACCAACAGTACCGCAAATAGCAGGCTGAGCAATAATCCTGTGAAAGTTATGACTAAATACAGGCAGGAAAATCCACTTAATATGACTTATGGCGGCAACGATGAATCCTGCCTTATGCTGATAAGAATAAAGAAAGAGGCAATTCCTTCAAGTGGAAGCGGCAAAGTCACGGTGCATTTCCTTCCCATAATTACCACAGAAATATACACTTCTTTGAGGAGTATATAGGCTACACATGCTATGTGCTATGTGACCTCTAGGTGGAAGAAAGTGTTGTCGTTTGAGGTGCAAAGGGCTGGATCTAAAATCCATCCAAAGCCCAAATGTCCTTACTACAAGAGTGTGCTCAGCTGTGCTGTTACCAACCTTGAACTAGGCTACAAAAAAAAGATATACTGGGAGAGAATGAATTTGCTGAATTGAATTCACCAGCTGTTATTTAAACTGCATCATCCATCCTGTTCCAAGAGTCTTTGGGAAGCTATTGGCCTGCTTCCTCCAAGTGAGTCTGGAGTGGCCAGTCATTTTGA
Organism: Salvelinus fontinalis; assembly: GCF_029448725.1. Lineage (NCBI taxonomy): Eukaryota > Metazoa > Chordata > Actinopteri > Salmoniformes > Salmonidae > Salvelinus > Salvelinus fontinalis. The sequence goes on along the minus strand of NC_074697.1, from coordinate 42,295,917 downwards.
TTCCAAGAAGCAAGTCTGCCCTCACATTTCTTTCCACATTTCTTTCTAATCTTGTTAAAGGTGTTAAGTTAAGTCACTGGGAGCAACTGTCAGTTCTGTTTCTCCCATCCAGAGTTACCAACGTTGAATTATAGTGGAAAGGTAGGGCTGCAATTCAATTGTGTTTCCAAGACTGTATTCATATTGGAATCAGTTATGGCCAATTGAAGCAGTCAGAGGTCTTTATGGGTAACATGACATTTTGGAACTGCAAGGAAAATACTGTATTACACAGCATATTGTATATGTGAGTGTGATTGTGTGTGGGGGATATGGGGAACTCAAGCCTACCAATACATAACCTGTACCAAAATATATTGTTTATTGGCATATCAGATAGTGTGGCTAAGCTATATATGTGATTAAATGTCTGACATTAATACATGTCTTTAGGAAAGTTATCTGGGCTGAATACCACACCATCTGAACTGGGGAGCTTGTCCACTATACTTATTGAGAATACCTCAGACAGAATCATGTAAGGTGGGTTCATAAATCAAACACTATTGAATAAGGGATAGGTTTCATCATTCACAAATGCAGAAAGACTGATAGTGTACAGTGTATTATTGATTCCTTTAATAAAAGCAACGTTAATTCCTGTTCAGCATTGCTGGCCCAGCTTTACCCAGACACCAGTTTTAGTATTCGTAGAAGTACCAGTGCTTGCATCTACTAACAGATGCTGACTAACCTCTTGCATCAAGAGTCAGGAAAGAAAAACATTCATTTATCCACATTATACCAAGATCCATTTTAGATAGTAAACCCTCCCTATATCCCAAAAGAATGCATGCTTCAACCATTTTTATGTTTTTTACCAACCTGGAAATACAGAACTGTTCAGCCATTCTCTCAGCATTGTTAAGTGTGTTCAATACGCCCAAGAAATCAATCATGGATAAATGGCATAACGTGCAAGTCCCACATGGTGAAAAGCACCTGGATGCTTCATGGTATGAATTTCATTCACTACCTCCCACTGTCTTCTACAGGACACTGGATACTGTAGGGATCCATGTCTCCTATTCAACTGTGAACAAAGAGCACTAAATGTACTGGTTCTTTAAGGACAGCAAGAGCAAAGTATGTATAGCAGTACTACCTGAAACATCCAACTTTGGCAAAGTTTTCCAATGTGATGCAATGCTTTGGATAATAGTTGTGACAAGAATATCCCTATGAACTATACTGACTTACCAGTAGTTGTGTAACTTCCATTACCTATAGAATCCAAGAGGCTTTTAGTTACTCTCCTGGACAGTTGTACTGAAGCTACCTAATGTGCACAATATAGAACTGGCCTACCATATAGCACACACTTCACTCTTTCATACAGACCTGCATGTCCACGCATGAACACAGAAATATGAATCAAATTAATAATCTATCATGCATTTTCTGTCAGAAAACTACAATTTGTCCTGTTTTTTTATCTACAAGTATGACCTTCTCGTTACTGAAAGGGTGCCAACATTTAAGCTCACCAGATGGGCTCTCAGTGGAAACGTCCTCCTCTTCAATCCATAAAATGTGCCCTCTCACTTATTGCCTAAATGTGAGGATATGGAACTGTCAAAGTATTACATGAGATTGGGGGATTATGACCAATTGATGGATTAGACAGTATATTAAGTGATTTGTCAGTAATATGGAATATCAGGGGAAGGTGTCCCTTTCAAAGCAAGTGCTGGTTGGATTGATTAAGTATGTATTTGCAGCCGTTTTCCCTGAAGAACTCAGAAAGCCTGTCACAATAACCCAGCTATGAGGAATATGACACAAAAGGGTAGTGATCAATAGCAAGATGGTGATGCAGACGTTAACCTCATAGCATCTGAAAACAAACATTGCCCTGTTAGCCGTCATGTGTAGATGTAAGAGATGCTGATCGGGCTAAAGTGTCTTCTTCAGTTTCACTGATCACAGAGATGCCGGGAATAAAATAAAATGTCTTTATTAAAGTCCCTTTAACAATCGGCAGTTGTCATAAAGTGCTTATACAGAATACCAGCCTAAAACCACAAACAGCAAGCAATGCAGATATAGAAAACCCCTAATCTTAGAATGTTGTGTCACTTGCTAAGGACTGGTAAAGGCCTAAAGACAGATTAATATTACATCATTACCATAGGCATTATAAAGTAATCACAGATTTACTCAAAAAAATGATGTCTGAATTACTTGAAATTACTAGAATAACAATGGCTACCGCAGTAGCTAGCACATCAGCGTAGCTGATGCAATTGATTTTTTTATGTTTCCATTCATTTATTTAACCCTTATTTTACCAGGTAAATGACCGACTGAGAACACATTCTCATTTATATCAACAACCTGGGGAATAGTACATGGGAGAGGAGGGGGGGATGAATAATCAAATTGGAAGTTTTGGACGATTAGATGGCCATGATGGTATGAGGGGCAGATTGAGAATTTAGCCAGGACACCGGGTTTAACACCCCTACTCTTATGATAAGTGCCACAGGATCTTTATTGACCACAGAGTCAGGACAGCCGAAAGACAGCACCATACACAGGGTAATGTCTCTAATTGCTGCCCTGGGGAATTTGGATGTATTTTTTAGACGAGAGGAAAGAGTGCCTACTGACCCTCAAACACCACTTCCAGCAGCATCCAGGGACCGACCAGGACCAACCCTGCTTAACTTCAGAAGCAAGTCAGCAGTGGGATACAGGGTGGTATGCTGCTGGCAAATTTAGTTTTTCCTAATATAGGAATCAGATGTTGTCTTCATAAGAAATTCTTTATCCTGGAAAATTGCAATTCAGTTGAATGTCCAGAGTGAGGGGAAAGAAAAGAAAGTATCTGGCACCAAAGGCTGGCACCATGTTCCACATTTTGTTGTGTTACAGCCTGAATTTAAAATTGATTAAATTGAGATGTCATGTCACTGGCCAAAACACAATACCCCATAATGTCAAAGTGTAATAAAAAATGTAATGTTTATGTAATAAAAAAAAATAAAATATGAAATGTCTTGAGTTAATAAGTATTCAACCCCTTTGTGGGGGCGAGGCTAAATAAGTTTAGAAGTAAATGTTTTCTTGACAAGTCTTAATAAGTTTAGAAGTAAATGTTTTCTTAACAACTCCCTCTGTGTGTAATAATAGTGTTTAACATGCTTTTTGAATGACTACCTCATCCGTGTAACCCACACATACAATTATCTATAAGGTCCCTCAGTCGGGCATTGAGTTTCAAACACAGATTCAACCACAAAGACCAGGGAGGTTTTCCAATGTCTCGCAAAGAAGGGCACCTATTGGTAGATGGGGTACAATAACAAATAAATAGACATTGAATATCCATTTGAGAATGGTGAAGTTAATCATTACACTTTGGATTGTGTATCAATACACCCTCTCACTACAAAGATACAGGCATCCTTCCTCACTCAATTTCCCAGAGAGGAAAGAAGCCTCTCAGGGATTTCACCATGAAGCCAATGGTGACTTTAAAACATTTACAGAATTTAATAGCTGTGATAGAAAACTGAGGATGGACCAACAACATTGTAGTTACTCCACAATACTAACCAAATTGACAAAAGTGAACAGAAGGAAGGCTGTACATAATAGAAATATTCCAAAACATGAATCATCTTAGCAACAAGGCACTAAAGTAATACTGCAAAAAAGGTGGCAAAGCAATTCACTTTTTGTCCTGAATACAAAATGTTATGTTTGGGGAAATTCCAATACAACACATTACTGAGTACCACTCTCTGTCACGTTCCTGACCTATTTCTGTTAGTTTGTTGTATGTGTTAGTTGGTCAGGACGTGAGTTTGGGTGGGCATTCTATGTTGTCTGTTTCTATGTTGGTTTATGGGTTGCCTGGTATGGCTCTTAATTAGAGGCAGGTGTTTGGCGTTCCTCTAATTGAGAGTCATATTTAGGTAGGTTGTTTCACAGTGTTCGTTGTGGGTGGTTGTCTCCTGTGTCTGTGTTTGTCGCACCATACGGGACTGTTCGGTTTGTTTGTTCATCGTTATTTTATGTGTAGACTATTTTCCCTGTTCGTGCGTTCTTCGTGTTTTATTGTAAGTTCGTATGTCCAGGTCTGTCTACTCCGTTTGTTAATTTGTTATTTAGTCAAGTGTATTTCGTTTTCGTGTTTTTCCGTCTTTACTTTAATCAATATTATGTCTTCACAATCCGCTGCATTTTGGTTCAATCCCTGTTCCTCCTCTTCGGATGAAGAGGAGGAGGACAACCGTTACACTCTCCATATTTTCAAATCATAGTGGTGGCTGCATCATGTTATGGGTATGTTTGTAATTGTTAAGGACTGGGGAGTTTTTCAGGATAAAAAAGTAACGGAATGGAGCTAAGCACAGGCAAAATCCTAAACGAAAACCTGATTCAGTCTGCTTTCCCCCAGACACTTGGCGATGGATTCACCAGGACAATAACCTAAAACAACAAGGCCAAATATACACTGGAGTTGCTAACCAAGAACACATTTAATGTTCCTGAATGGCCGAGTTACAGTTTTGACATACATCTGCTTGAAAAATGTCAAGACTTGAAAATGGTTGTCTAGCAATGATCAATAACCAATTTGACAGAGCTTGAATTTTTTTTAAAAAGAATAATGGGCAACTGTTCTACAATCCAAATGTGCAAAGCTCTTAGAGACTTACCTTCCCTTCTCTTAGACTCTTATATCACATTCATCAAATCAAATGTATTTGTCACATGCGCCGAAGTGAAATGCTTACTTACAAGCCCTTAACCAAGAATGCAGTTTTAATAAAAAATAAGTGTTAAGTAAAAAATAACGAAGAGTTAAAGAACAGAAGTAAAATAACAGTAGTGAGGCTATATAAAGGGGGGTACCGATGCAGAGTCAATGTGCGGGGTCACCAGTTAGTTTAGGTAATTTAGGTAATATGTACATGTAGGTCGAGTTAAAGTGGCTGTGCATAGGTAATAACAAGAGAGTAGCAGCAAGGTTAAAGAGGGGGTAGGGGGATGACGACAATGCAAATAGTCTGGGTAGCCGCTTGATTAGCTGTTCAGGAGTCTTACGGCTTGGGGGTAGAAGCTTTTAAGAAGCCTCTTGGACCAACTCTGAAGTCATTAGATGCATTATACTTTTCAAACGCTGCACTTGAACAAGAGTTTTTCTAATAAAATGACACTGTCCTTTGCCACACCCTCCTGACAATTACCACGAGAGTGGATTTAACACGGGCCTCTCTCATCCAATTTCTCCAGTACACAAAGCCCGAACAGAGCATCAATTATTCCCTAATGTTTGGAACAGCATGGTGGCAAATAGGCTCCAAATTGGTACACAACTCCTGGACGAATTCTGCCGATGGAATAGCCTGTAAGTGTATCTAGCGGGGTACATCAAGAACACCTTCAGCACCAGGCCTTAGTGACATACTAATGAATCTGCTGCTTACACACAAAGAGAACCGGGTCCCCAGATCTCCAAATCCAACCATTCCAATGCCCACGGGGAAAAAGGTCCTACTCTGTCTTCATGTGGTGAAAAGGATTGATCAGTATAATGAAAAAGCTTTTTGTGGACGAATCGGTCTGCATTAGATCAGCTCGGACTCTTTATCACTCATGTACTGATATGATTATTCATGAGGGTGGTTTTTAATAAGGCAGCATGGCTCTCAGGCTACATATCACACTGGGAAATACTATTCCACTTGTGGAGTGAATCCTTATGAAAAATGGACGTCCTGACAATTAAGGATGGTTGCCTTCTTCATTGAGGCACAAAAATGGGGGTGAGCCACCAAATGTATATGTGAGAGTAGGATCTGAATGAGATCAGGAAAGACTTGTTTGGGAGGCCCAGTCTTAGTGATATCAGGAGAAACTTGTTTGGGAGGTCCTAATGGCAGCAGCCTTTCCAATGCGCTCTGTATCTTCCCAGAGCCTCCCAGAGCATTTTACTTACTCTAACAATACATAGAGCAACCACAGTCCAATAACTTATTCATCTAGTTTTTTTTGTGTGTGTTTGTGTGTTGACTCCGAGTGTCCAAATAAAGTTTAATATACTAGAGTGCAACACAGCGCATTTCACTCGCGTGAGTGCATATGGGTCAGTCTGTCATTCTACAGCTCTGAGAACCTATCTGACAGAAGAGATGGGGAACAATAAAATGCATTTATAACCATATGCTCTTTAGGTTTTTATTTTGCTGAGAAACTTTCTCTGACAAAAAAACAACCTCATTCTTGAATCTAAAAGTTGAACGGAACTTTTCTTGGATGTATGCAAATACTTACACATTTCCAACTGGCCCAGTTGCATAAATTCAACCAATAAATATCACAACACACATTGATCTGGATTTGAATGATTCATTCATTTTCCAACATAGTATAATCAAATGTAAATGTTGTATAAGCCACAAGCACTAATAGATTTCTGTCCCTGCCACTCTTAACTTTATTTTCTATTGAATGCAAATCATGTGCTTTGATTCTGTCAATCAACCCTGCTCTAACACTTCCTCCAGAGCAGTCACATCTGGTCTCTGTCTCCTTCACTCTCATCATCAGATCAGTGGGTAGCTAGCTAACTAACGGGAACAAAAGAGGCAAGCCCCATGTGTTGTCAGAACTAAACCTGAGTCTTTCACATCTACCACCACAATCTAATGAAACGATTCAAAGGCAGTTCCTAGAATAAATATTGTGCAGAGTAAACAGGGCTGAGGCTTAGAGAACACAGATGCCTGAAGACCTCTGGGAGTCCTCCTAGGCTTCTGGGAGAAGATGGCAGCGCAGCCTGAAAAGCTAAGGGATAGTGTGCCATTTCAAAGAGACCGAGTGATTTAAGAGAGATAAGACACAATTTAAAATGGCTGCAACATATTCTGTTGCTGCAGTGCTCCACAGAATTTAAATGGTCTGTTTCTCTATTTTAATGGGATCTTAAGAAAAGAGAAAAGATAATGTCTCAGACACAAGTTTCATTGACAAAGGAACATAGCTCCTACCTCAGCATACCACAAAGAACATACACTATATATACAAAAGTATGTGGACACCCCTTCAAATTAGTGGATTTGGCTATTTCATCCACACCCATTGCTGACAGGTGTATAAAATCAATCACACAGCCATGCATTCTCCATAGACAAAAATTGGCAGTAGAATGACTTTACTGAAGAGCTCAGTGACTTTCAATGTGGCACCGTCATAGGATGTCAACTTTCCAACAAGTTAATTCGTCAAATATATGCCCTGCTAGAACTGCCCCGATCAAATGTAAGTGCTGTTATTGTGAAGTGGAAACATCAAGGAACAGCCACGAAGTGGTAGGCCGCACAAGCTCACAGAACGGGACCGCAGAGTGCTGAAGCGCTTAGCGCGTAAAAATCATCTGTCATCAGTTGCAACACTCACTACCGAGTTCCAAACTGCCTCTGGAAGCAACGTCAGCACAATAACTGTTCGTCTGGAGCTTCATGAAATGGGTTTCAGTGGTCGAGCAGCCGCACACAAGCCTAAAATCATTGTGTGCAATTTCAAGTATCGGCTGAAGTGGTGTAAAGCTCGCTGCAATTGGACTCGGGAGCGGTGTAAATGCGTTCTCTGGAGTGATGAATCACGCTTCACCATCTGGCAGTCCGTCGGACAAATCTGGGTTTGGTAGATGACAGGAGAACGCTAACTGCCCCAATGCATAGTGCCAACTGTAACGTTTGATGGAGAAGGAATTAAGGTCTGGGGCTGTTTTTCATGGTTTGGGCTAGACGCCTCAGTTCCAATGAAGGACAATCTTAATACTACAGCATACAATGACATTCTAGATGATTCTATGCTTCCAACTTCGTGGTACCAGTTTGAGAAAGGCTCTTTCCTGTTTCATCATGACAATGCCCCTGTGCACAAAGCGAGGTCCATACACAGAAATGGTTTGTCGAGGTCGGTGTGGAAGAATTTGACTGGCTTGCACATAGCCCTGACCTCAACCCCATCGAACACATTTGGGATGAATTGGAACGCCAACTGCGAGCCAGGCCTAATCACCCAGCATTAGTGCTTGACCTCACTAATGCTCTGGAGCCTGAATGTAAGCAAGTCCCTGCAGCAATGTTCCAACATCTAGTGAAAAGCCTTCTCAGAAGAATGGAGGCTGTTAAAGCAGAAAATGGGGGATAAACGCAATGTTAATGCCCATGATTTTGGAATGAGATGTTCGACGAGCAGGTGTCCACATACTTTTTGGTAGTGGAGCTCCTACCTCAGCATACCACAAAGAACATACCACTTATGTGCCTGGGCTAATAATGGAGCACCTGTGTGACCGACCGACTGACCGCCTCGATTCGGTCTTATGTAGCAAAATTTGAAATGCTGTTGTTTTTTTACACTAGATAAAAGGAGAGACTCACAGCTACAAAATTGTATATCATACACAGCAGTTGAGGAACTATGGGAAATAAATTCTGCTTTGAAATTTGATAAACTTGTAACCCCACTTTTGAGAAAATGTTCCTTCAGTGTTTTGGTAACACCTATTGGAGAGCTCCTCTTTATCTACACCTATTCAGCATCATTCACAACCTCTTCAGCCTTAGCCCCACCCATCTCAGTAAGCATTCACATGTGAGGCCATGTGCTAAACAGAGTGAGTAAGGTAGTGCAGGTAACAAACACAGATTTCAATTGCTAAAAGTGGTGAAAGTAGTAGCCTACAATAAACAAAAACTCTATGTAAAAATACACTATCTAGTCCTTGGCCTATATCCTAATCTCATTTAGGTGCAGGTCATGTTGTTGTTCATATTAACATCTCTGGAAAACACACACTATACCAAATCTAAGTTTATTTGTCACATGCACAGGATACAGAAGGTGTAAACAGTGAATACTTTACTTGCATATTTGCATAGTTGCAATATCAAAAATAAGTGTCCAGATAAAAATATTTTATAAATATGTCTACATTTGACACTTACACGGGACTTCTGATATCAGAATATGAAAATCACATTGAAAAGAAAAGTCGCTTTGTGGTCTGATTGTGTTCAGATCTGGCAGACCACTTTAGGAGGTGGTCAGGGATGCATTGTGTGTGGATTTCTTCTGTCTGGATGCAATCAGGCCACTAAAAGTGCATACAGTGGGTCCACGTCATCAGCACTCCTCCCACAAGTCTCCAGAGGCACCTTTTCATTATAACGTTGGAGGAAATACATTTTCTAGGGTGTCAGGAACATGTTTGCTGGCCTCATAAGTGCTAACCCGCTGGATAATATTTAGAAAACTATTTTTTTGTTTGTCTAGAGTTATGCTAAACCGTTTGCAATCCCTTTAGCATTGCTTGCTAGATAGCTACAGTAGTTAGCTACTGCCATCAGTTATTATTGTGTTATTATCATATTTAACCTATTCCACCATTTGCAGAATGCATACTGGCATTTGAATATAGCGCGGGAAAAGTGAATCCGGACACACTGTGGACAAGGTAGACACATTTAAAATGTAGGTGTACATGCATGACGCGTTCGGAATTCCATGATCAGAACTTTATGATCAGAATACTGAAGCTGCGTGAACTGTCTAGTCTACTTACGGCCTGAGGTGTCTGTTTCACCATTAAGTATTTCAGCATTAAATTAAGGACATATTTAGCATGAAAAAAAAACGCTTCATGTCTACGATCTGCTATTTCTCCTTTGACAAAGAAAAGACTGTCTACAATTTTACCAATTAGACAACGCTAGCAAAGATTATTTTCTTTAGTAACCTTATATACTGCCGGTATAACTTTATATACTGCCTGTATAACCTTATATACTGCCAGTATAACTTTATATACTGCCTGTATAGGCTTTAGTGTATGTATGTATAGCCTGACAACTGACACCTGATATTGACTGAAGTATTTGACTCCATAACAACAACCAACTACATGTCAATATGGTATAACGTTAGGTTTAAAGAAAAAAGAAGAAAGTTACGTCAATAAACTGGTTAGATGTTACATGCTCTGACCTTGTGGAAAGTTTAGAGGGTCAAATGAGGTCAATGTATGTCCTATGTCATCACTCAATCATGAACTCGCTGACAAATCCAACTATCATCACTGACCAAGACGTGGTTGTATAGCCAACATGATAAAATCAGACCTCTGTTGAGTCGACTTAACCCTTTGTTTTTCAGGGCAAGATACACAGATCCACATTAAAATCCCTTTTTGTTGTAAAGTTAACTTTGCTGCTGTTGTCACATAATCACTAGTCTGAAAACCCCTCCTTGAGCTGCCCAGAGGAAACAGGCAATAGATTAGGAAAAAAAAAAAACAGGTTGGATCAAAGAAGGTCAAGGGGTTACTTTGAGGTGCTGCTGAGGAGAACCAGAGCAACCTTAGAGTCACTATTATGGGGTAAAAAGACACTAGCAGTGCTGGGATTATCAACCACAGACCATTATATATAGATGGAGGGAGCAATGGACAATTGAGGAAAGGTATGGTGAAGACCATATACTGTTGAGACTTAAGGGCTGAAACCAAGTAACCAAAGGAGCCGAGAAGACCTCTAACTATTGTTGTCATGCAATTCAGTTTGGCCTCGCTACAATTTCAGCAGTGGTCATAAACTATAAACAACAACAAACGGATGATATCTGTTTGGCATGACAACAATAGTCAGAGAATTTTGCTAAACCACATACCTGCAGATCTGGGACCAGGTTAACAAAGATGTGGCTTCAACAAAATGTGGCTAACAAAAACAAAAAGTTAATTTGAGCCACTTTCAAAATACTTGAGGTTCCAGCCAGTCTAATTTCACTCAATTCACATTTTATTTGTATTTGACAATTTATCATTGGTAGAGGATGAATTAGGTATAATGCATATTACGTTTAATTTGCTGAATTCAACATGAATTACAATGTTTATATTATTGTGCATTTAGGAAATGGTGTGGAAAATAATTTATTGTTTCTCGGACTTTGCCATCCACATGCAAACATGTGCCATATCTTCCTAAATACATTATATCTGGGCTTCATGCTTCACCCAACAGCGAAAATGTGCATTGTATATATAGTTCAGAATACCTAAAACAGAAAATTTTTTGGAGTGCTGAAATAATGAGTAAAAATAGATTTCTATAAGCGTAGGAGCATTCTACACTATCTGCTATTACTTTAAGGCTGAGAGTAATATTAGTACCTGTGAATACATTTCTGGTGTTTACATGGTTTAGGGATTAACTCAAATGGATACCACAAATTGTGTATCAATCCATGGGCAATCATGAGATAATTCAGCAGGTCACGTAAATCATATGCAATATTCACACTACGAGCCTCTTAGAAGCCACAATGATCACAGCTACTGTACTACTGCCTGCAATTCTATTTTGTCCGCTTCCTAGAGAAAAATAATCACACATTACAATAGCCAGGACCATGTAAGTACATCTCACAGTTTATCATCTCTCTGGCCTCAAAAGTATGGAACAGTATGGGAAGAGATACACATTTTTTCCAACAAGCAAGTAAGCGTTTTTTAAATAGTAGCCTGTAGGACACAATTACTGAAAAATGTATGGAAAAAACAAGTCCTACAGGATTTCTCCAGCAATGAAACAGCTTGGTCTGAATGGTTATTGAGGTCATTTAGGAGGCACAAGGTATAAGGTTTCAGTTTCTTACTAATTATTATATCACCAGAGAGAACAGAGTACTTACAAATGGCTTTTACGGTATTAATTTGCTGCCAAAAGGAGTTATTTGCATTGACAGAGTAATACATTTAATGTAATTGTTGAATGGACGTGGGTAGCACCAAGCACATTGGTTCCCTTTGCAATGTTTTGACCCAATAAACCACGGGCACACTGTCAGATCTGCTGACACACTCGTGCCCAAGAATTATGGCATCCTCAAGAAATACAGCTTTGTGAAACTGAAATCATTTCCACAGACAGCTACATTTGGGAGAGACTTATGCCTTGTCAGGAGAAGAGAGCCTGTCTTTTATGCAGTGGACTGTGAAATGTGGCGGGCCACCATCCTCTCGCCTTATCCAGTGACATGGCTTTTCCTGAGTCGACAAATAGAAAGCGTTCTTTATCCAGTGGATATGTGATAGCTGAGAGGGAATGTATACATTGTGCATTGTGCTAGAACAAAGAAACGCCTCAAGATGGCATTAGCTGAACATCCTATCAAAACAGTTACATTTCAAGGACTGAACCCTTGTCATGACCCATTTGATGTTGTCCTGAGGAATTACTCTTGTCCCACACGTATGTCTTCATTAATGTTGCTCAGGCTTTTAGCCCTCTTCATAGGCATGATTTAGTGAACGAGAAAACATCCCTATGGTTGACAACACAACGTGTTGAATGAACGGTCATAACAGGTCAAATAAAGTGGTAGTTGTCAGTAGTAGTTTCCCCAACCATCTATTATATTCAAGTGATTGTTCTTTCTGCGTTTCTACCTACAAAGTGTTTGGTGGTGTATTTGTTCAAAGATCACCTGTAGTTATTCAAAATAAATATATGTTATCTCAGAAAATGTATATGGTGCTAGCAATATCAAATAGAGAGATCCGGTGAGAGAATAAAATACATGTTGAGTTAGAAAAACATTTCCACTTGATAATTTTTAATTAAGTAAATTGCAAACAATTCCACAGGAGTGCAGTGAATGAAATATCGTGCGGTGAAAAAGTATTTGCCCCCTTTCTAATTTTCTCTACTGTAACATATTTTTAACACTGCATGTTATCAGATCTTCAACCAAAGTCTAATATTAGATAAAGGGAAGCTGAGTGAACAAATAACACAACAATTAAACACTTACTTCATAAACAAAAAGTTTTGCAACACCCAATGCCCCAGTGTGAAAAAGTAATTGTCCCCTTACACTCAATAACTGGTTGTGCCACCTTTAGCTGCAATGACTCACACCAAGCACTTCCTGTAGTTGCTGATCACTCTCACGTCGCTGTGGAGGAATTTTGGCCCACTCCTCCATGCAGAACTGCTTTAACTCAGAGACATTTGTGGGTTTTCAAGCATGAACTACTTGTTCCAAGTCCTGCCACAACATCTCAATTAGGATTAGGTCTGGACTTTGCCTAGGCCATTCCAAAACTTCAAATTTGTCATGTGTACTTGATTGTGTGTTTTGGATCATTGTCTTGCTGCATGACCCAGTTGCGCTTCAGCTCACAGCCAGATGGCCTGACATTCTCCTGTAGAATTCTCTGATTCAGAGCAGAATTTATGGTTAATTATATTAAGGCAAGTGGTCCAGTTCATGAGGCAGCAAAGCCTCCCCAAACCATCACACTACCACCACCATGCTTGACCGTTGGTATAAGGTTCTTAATGTGGAACGCAGTGTTTGGTTTTCGCCAGGCATAACGGAACCCATGTCATCACTGGCATCCTCAAGAATCAATGCTCTTGCATGGTTGTTTTGTGTACATTAAAAATGATGTACTGTATCCCCCCAAATAAAGTGTTACCAAAGTGCAAAACTGCTAAATATTTCTACGAAGCTATCAAGGAGCTTTGGCCACAACCTATCATTTCCTTGTCCCAGACAAACCTGTATTTAGTTTTCCACTCATATCACAGTAAGGACCATGGTTAGCAGGTGTGTCTAAGACCCTCTTTAAAAAAGTTTGATACAAGCACGCAAGTCAAGAACATGGAGGCATGTTGACGCCCAGCTGAGCCGTTACATTTGAAGACATCTGGAGTACCATTAAATGTCTAATCATTTTATGAAGTGGACCTTTTCTGCCTTGTGCTTGATGATGACATGAATCTGCTGAAGCGTGGTGGTGTTATGCATAGTCTATGTACGGACAAAATCAGTGGGTGCACTTTCCCCCGCAACTCTCCCCGTCAACTATAAGTCGCTCTGGATAACAGACTAATGTGAATGTAAATAAAGACTTCATCATAGAGGCTGCATCTAGCCCTGCATACTAGTCATGCCTTTAAAAAGTAAAATAAAAGTAAAATGAAATCTAAATATTTGAATTACTCAGCTGATTATCCTACTTGTCATCTGTTTGATCCGTCTGCTCAATCATCTTGCCAGCCCCTGCCAATGTAGGCTCATTATGTTATCACCCTAACCTAACCTATTCCAGATCCACACCACCCACAGTCCCTGCTGGGCTCCAAAACCTTTTGATGGAACTTTAACTGGAGTGCGATGTTATAAATAGTGAAATAGTCCTAAATAGTATCAACATCAATGGGTGTTTCTGTTGATTAACCTTTCAGGAGCCTCTACCCCGGGTCCGGGAGCACCCCCCCCCCCCCCCCCCACACTGATTAGCATCGCTAGCATAGCGTCACAATTAAATAGTAGCATCTAAATATCATTAAATCACAAGTCCAAGACACCTAATGAAAGATACAGATCCTGTGAATAAAGCCACCATTTCAGATTTTTAAAATGTTTTACAGGGAAGACACAATATGTAAATCTATTAGCTAAACACGTTAGCAAAAATCACCATTTTTCTTTGTCCACCATTTTCTCTCAACACCAGTAGCTATCACCAATTCGGCTAAACTAAGATATTGATAGCCACTAACCAAGAAAAAACCTCATCAGATGACAGTCTTGATAACATATTTATGGTATAGGATAGGTTTTGTTAGAAAAATGTGCATTTTTCAGGTATAAATCATAGTTTGCCATTGCAGCCAGCATCACAAATCTCACCAAAGCTCCTAGAATTACTACAGAGAGCAACGTGTATTACCAATTTACTCATCATAAAACATTTCTTAAAAATACACAGCACATAGCAATGGAAAGACACAGATCTTGTGAATTCAGACAACATTTCAGATTTTCTAAGTGTTTTACGGCGAAAACACAATAAATCGTTATATTAGCATACCACATATGCAAACGTTACCCGAGCACTGATTCAAGCCAAAGAGAGCGATATCGTTATCATCGCCAAAATATATCAATTTTTTCACTAACCTTCTCAGAATTTTTCAGATGACACTCCTGTAACATCATATTACAACATACATATAGAGTTTGTTCGAAAATGTGCATATTTAGCCACCAAAATCATGGTTAGACAATGACCAAATTAGCTCAGCTGGTCGGAAAATGTCGTGCACCATATTAGACAGTGATCTAGTCTTATACATAAATACGCATAAACTTGACTAAAAAATACAGGGTGGACAGCGATTGATAGACAATTTAATTCTTAATACAATCGCGGAATTACATTTTTTAAATTATCCTTACTTTTCAATACAGGTTGCGCCAAGCGAAGCTACAGCAAACAAAATGGCGGCATAAGCGTTTAACATTTTTCGACAGAAACACGATTTATCATCATAAATTGTTCTTACTATGAGCTGTTCTCCCATCAGAATCTTGGACAATGAATCCTTTCTTGGGTCTAATCTTCTTTTGGTCGAAAGATGTCCACTTGTCCGTCGAAATGCCCACTAACGTACGACCGGGACCCCGAAACGTGCCCGGAGCTTCAAAGTCTATTACAAAGCAATGCCTCAAAATCGCACTAAACGGATATAAATTGCTATAAAAAAATTAAATTAACTACCTTATGATGTTTCTAACACCTATAACGAGTAAAAAGATGACCGACGCTATATTACTGGCTAAACTAAGGCTTGGAAAAAGGCCAGTCAGATATCCTTCTTGCGTTGAGCGCAGAGTCCAAAGGAATCCTACTTCCGGTATTTGATGATTTATAGAGCCAATGATTGCGCAATCGACTCCATTCAAATTGTCACCACTTACTGACATCTAGAGGAAGGCGTGGGCAGTGTTTGTATCCTCATAGGATTTACAGTGGCTTTAAAACTGATCTGGAACCAGAGGCCAAGAGTTTTGAAAACTCACTCACTGGGAGGAAAAGTGCTGTAGAATGAGTTCTGTTCCACTCAGAGACATAATTCAAACGGCTATAGAAACTAGAGAGTGTTTTCTATCCAATAATAACAATAATATGCATATTGTACGAGCAAGAATTGAGTACTAGGCAGTTTAATCTGTAGAGAAAATTATGCTAATGCGAAACAGCACCCCCTATAGTTGCAAGAAGTTAACAAAATTATGTATGTGGATAATAAACGGCAACAAAGTCAACATTTAAAACCTCTTAAGGATCGGACCCTTTTTTTCAATTTTTGCCAAAAATGACATACCCAAATCTAACTGCGTGTAGCTCAGGACCTGAAGCAAGGATATGCACATTCTTGATACCATTTGAAAGGAAACACTTGGAAGTTTGTGGAAATGTTAAATTAATGTAGGATAATATAACACATTAAATCTGCTGAAAGATAATACAAAGACAAAAACACACGTTTTTTTTGTACCATTATCTTTGAAAGGCCAAAATGTATTATTCCAGCTTCGGCGCAATTTTGATTTTGGCCACTAGATGGCAGCAGTGTATGTACAACATGTTATACTGATCCAATGAACCGTTGCATTTCTGTTCAAAATGTTGTATCAAGTCTGCCCAAATGTGCCTAATTAGTTTATTAATACATTTTCAAGTTCATAACTGTGCACTCTTCTCAAACAATAGCATAGTATTATTTCACTGTAATATATACTGTAAATTGGACAGTGCAGTTAGATTAACAAGAATTTAAGCTTTCTGCCCATATCAGATATGCCTATGTCCTGGGAAATGTTCGTGTTACTTACAACCTCATGCTAATCACATTAGCGCACGTTAGCTCAACCGTCCCGCGAGGGGACACACACACCGATCCTGTAGAGATATAAGATCAAATTGAAATCAGTAGTTCATGCTCAATATTGGACACAGCATTTTTTGATACTTGCATTAACAGACCAACCATCTGGTATGCTGATCAAGGTGAAGAATAAAAGACACACACATTGAACGAACATGTTGTGCTTTACCATGAGGAGAATAACTCTGATGTATTATGAATATCCACTCAGGATCAGTACTGTATTTTTTATTTATTTATTTAACCTTTATTTAACCAGGATGGGCTCATTGAGATTTAAAATCTATTTTTCAAGAGCGTCCTGGCCAAGATAGGCAGCACCAAGTCATTACAAAAATTACAGACAAACAACATGAAAAACTACAAGTAATCTAGTAAAAACCATAGAATTCACAAGAGTATAACAAAATCAAAAACAGCAAATTAAAAACATTGACAAAGCCGGGGAATCAGTCTCAAGATCATTCATCAGTGATTTAAAAATACCAATCGGGACAAGTTCTTCCAGTTTAAAAGTATTTTGTAAGGCGTTCCAAGATGATGGCGCAGAGTACATAAAAGCCCTTTTACCAAATTCAGTTCGGACATTTGGAACAGTTAGCAGGATAAAGTCCAGCGAACGGAGAGAGTACCCACCACATTTCTAAACAATAAAAATGCCCCAAAAAAAGGTAGTAAACCCTAAATGGCTTTATAAATAAAAGTATACCAGTAACTGAGCTTACTTGTGACTAGAAGGCCAGCCAACCCTGGTATACAAAGTGCAGTGGTGCGTAAGGGTTTTGCAGTTTAAAATAAATCTCAAAGTGCCATGGTAAAGGGTGTCAATTGATCTCAAACACTGAGCGGAAGCATTCATATATAAGAAGCATTCATATATAAAATGTCCCCATAGTCTAGTAAAGGCATTACATGTAGCTGATACTAGCCTCCTTCTGGCTTCAAAAGAAAAACAGGCCTTATTCCTAAAATAAAATCCCAATTTCAGCTTCAATTTTTTTGTAAGTTGTTGAATATGCAATTTAAAAGAGAGGCTGTCATCAATTAAAATTCCAAGATATTTATATGAGGTTACAACCTCAATCTCCTTGCCCTGACAGGTAGTAATAGGTGAAAGGTTCAGAGATCTATTTCTTGCTTTAGAAAACACCATTAGTTTAGACAGTATTGAGGATAAGCTTCAATTTACACAAGGTATGTTGAATAGTATAAAAAGCAGTGTGCAAGTTCTGGAAAGCTTTTGTAAGAGACGAGGCACAACAGTAAATAACAGTATCATCAGCATAAAAATGAAGTTGCGCATTTTGGAAATTTTTGTCTAAATCATTTATATAAATAGTGAATAAGAGAGGACCAAGTACAGAGCCTTGGGGCACACCATTAAAGACAGACAATTTAACAGACATAAGCCCATCAAATTGAGTGCACTGAGTTCTATCAGACAGATAGTTGGCAAAACATGCGACTGCATGCTCTGAAAGACCTAAACTCGACAATCTCTGCCTTAGTATAGCATGATCAACTGTATCAAAAGCCTTAGAGAGATCCATAAAAAGTGAGACACAGTGCTGTTTTTTGTCAAGGGCTTCAGTGTTATAATTTAAAACCTTCATGGCTGCTGTAATTGTGCAATGCTTCTTCCTGAAGCCAGATTGGTACATTGATAAAATAGAGTTAGTAAATAAAAACTATTTTAGCTGTATTTTCACCAGCGGTGAACAGTAAGTCCACGTCCACATTGGAAATGCCCAGTGTACCATGGGGTGAGAAAGACAAAAATGTGCTCCCTGCTAGCACAAGGTTGAGTTTCCTTTCCTTTGTGTGATCTGTGTCAAGCTGTTACATCCTTTTCATGATCCCTCAGCCGTCACACAGAGACTCAGAATAAAAGGATGACAACCTGAGCTACAGTAGACTTGTGGTTATTAAACAGTCACATGTCAACAAACTGAAATAGTCCACCCACACAGACAGTGTGGTGAAGAAGGTTGCAACAGCACCTCTTCAACCTCAGGTGGCTGAAGAAATTTGGCTTGCCACTTAAAACCCTCACAGACTTTTCCAGATGCACAATTGAGAGCATCCTGTCGGGCTGTATCACCGCCTGGTAAGGCAAATGCACCGCCCACAACTGCAGGGCTCTCCAAAGGGTGGTGCGGTCTGCACAACACATCACCAGGGGCAAACTGCCTGCCCTCCAGGACACCTACAGCACCCGATGTCACAGGAAGGACAAAAAAATCATCAAGGATAACAACCACCCGAGCCACTGCCTGTTCATCCCGCTACCATCTAGAAGGCGAGGTCAGTACAGGTACATCAAAGCTGGGACTGAGAGACTGAAAAACAGCTTCCATCTCAAGGCCATCAAATTGTTAAACAGCCATCAATAGCACAGAGATGCTGCTGCCTACATACAGACTTGAAATCATTGGCCACTTTAATAAATGGAACACAAGTCACTTTAATAATGTTTACATATCTTGCATTACTCATCCCATATGTATACTTTGAATTCTATACTATCTATGGCATCTTAGACTATGCTGCTCTGACAATACTCATCCATACATTTATATATTCTTATTCCATTCCTTACTTAGATTTGTATGTATTAGGTATTTGTTGTGGAATTGTTAGATTACTTGTTAGATATTGCTGCACTGTTGGAACTAGAAGCACAAGAACTTCACTACACTCGCAATGACATCTGCTAACCATGTGTATGTGACCAATAACTTTTTATTTTATTTGTCACACCCTACACACTTCACATTTCCAAAAAACGCTGCCTTGTGTGGAGTCGCTTTAATAAAATCTTGGCATTTTCCTCCATAACTTAGTTTTACTTCCATCCATAATGCACCTTAATACCATACAACTACAGTACAGAACACTTTGTCACAAAAGTCATTCTTGTGAATGAATCTTAGGTTGTTTTACAGGTGGAACAAAGCACAGCCTCAATTTCTGCTGTGTGCCAAGTTGATTCTGGAAGATAGAGGTGAAATTGCGTTGTTTATCTGTTCTGTACAGGTCAAGGTTTTTCTGCTGCTCTCTGATGGAAGACTACAGGAGACGAATGAGGACTCTCGATGAGATGTCTGGACTAGTCAAAAAATGTCACTAAACAACACGTGTTTTCACTGAAAAAGGAAGAACATTGCAATTATCTGGTGAGATGTTGAGGGGTAGAGCAAGGGGAGAGAGAATAGAAAGAGAGAGACTTCACGGTTCAGCCAATATATTGGTTCTGCCCCCCCCCCCCCAAAAAGTAGATTCATTCTCAGGACAAAGGGTTTGTGTTACCAAGGGAGCCCAAAGATATGCCACTCCATCACTGCACCAGTCCTTTGACACCGTGCTCAACATTGTATTGGTGATATGTATCATTATGTAAGTCAGTGTTTTGTGATTATTGCGTATACCAATGCCAATATATCCAAATATTGTAGAAAGGTATTTTTGTCATTATATTTTCACAAAACTAGAGATGAAACAGAAAAGCAATGCCTTCAAATTTGAATGATGATGTCAGGAAAAAAACTGCTTGTGACAATGTGACAAAAGAGCCTGTGTGAACTTATTTAGGACAATCATAGCAAGACTATTAACTTCACGTGGGTTCAGCAAATATTCATCAATTCTTCCTATGAAACATATTTTCTTAACTGCTGAGTAAAGAAACTGTGTGTTCGAGTTAGTAAATAATAGTCAGTGGAACCCCTGTAGTCAGTCCAGCAGTCCTCTTTTTATTCATTACTGCCTCCAGTGGCATCAGCTTAAATATCAAAGGCTGTTTGTTCCTGTTTATACCCATTCTCCATAACGACAATGGATATATACCCATCACAAATGTGTGACACTTTCAGAGACATTCTCAGGGTCAATGATATGTTAATCCCTGCCAGAAACAAGTTATGTGACGAATGCAAATCAGTTGAAGCATTGGAAGCATTTATTTTATATGCAACATGATCAATTGTTCAATTGTGGCGGCAGGTAGCCTAGTGGTTAGAGCGTTAGGCCAGTTACCGAAAGGTTGCTGGATCGAATCCCCAAGCTGTTCTTCTGCCCCTGAACAAGGCAGTTAACCCACTGTTCCCCGGTAGGCTGTCAATGTAAATAAGAATTTGTTTTTAACTGACTTGCTTAGTTAAAAAAAGGTTAAATAAATAACATTGTATATCAAAGTCAAATTCACTTCTCTTGAGGTGAAGATTCCATCCTCACAAAATAACAGCTAATTATGCAGTGTGATTTACAACAGGAATACAACAGAAAGCACACATACAGGGTTGAGGCTTCATTGCAAATGGAAGTCCCTTGCTATGATAAAGAGCATACAGTACATGATAGATAACATTGAATACAGACCTGGTTTCAAATCATACTTCATGCAGGCTAAAGCAAACACTCAAAGTATTTGAAAGATCTCAAATAGTATTTGAACCCAATGTGAGGGAGTCCGAAACTTCATGTCCATTTATCAATGTATTGCATTTATACACTGCTATTCAGCGGATCTAAAATCACTTTACTCCATTATTACCTCATCCTGTCCACCACCAATGTGTAACACCCCGTGATGCAAGACTCCCATTTTGTGCCAGAAGGCTCCCCGGCCATTAGCTATGACAGTGGAGAGGTGAGAATGGATTATGCCAATTTGAAGCTTGGGATGATTAGGTAACCATGGTAGTGTGAGGAGCCAGGTTGGTAATTTAGACAGGACACCAGGTCTAACATTCCCATGTATGCTACGGTATAAGTGTCATGGGGATTCCTTTAGAGACCACAGAGAGTCAGGATTTGGGTTAACCGTCTTATCCAAAGGACAGTTCCTTTTACAGGGCAGCGTCCCCATCCTGCCTCATTCTGGCCACCAAACACCACTTCCAGCAGATTCAAAAATCCAAACAGTTTTTTCTGAGAGGTCTCCCGTCCAAGTCTTAACCAAGCTGAACCTTACTTTGCTTCACAGGAGACCCGGCAGTATTTTATGGTATTTGTTCAAATGAGCAAACATATATATATATATATATATATATACACATAGGTTTGCTCATTTGAACAAATGAGCAAACACCCCACAAGCCACACCTATGATTTATAAGGCTAGGCTGTTTCGCTCCTTTTAGGTCCCTTCACTCACCTCTGATCTTTCAAAGATCCAGATGAATCAGGATAAACCAGTCATGAATGGAGAGTAATCAAAGACCGTTGAAAGGATTTGTCTTTGATTTAAATTGTTCGACATCTTTCTGCTCAGTTGACACCTTTCAGATACAGGCCTTAAGCAGAGGTCCCTTGTAGCTCATGGCTCTCCCTCTTGGCTGGTCACTGAAATGTGACTATACTGTATAGCCCTGGTGATTACTCTCTTACAGAGCAGCAGAGAGCTGCAGTTGACACCTTTTAATGGCCTTTTTTCTACCTTACCCCCTGCAGCTTGTGTCAAATCCAATCTTCTGGATCTGGTACAGCTTGTCTGCATTCATTCGAGAAATTCTAACGTGCACTATAAGATTATTAGCCGGCTCCATAGCTTGGATTTAAGAAATGTAAGATGTTTTATATTAGAATCTGGCAATTACATTAAACGATAATAGTGTGACATTTAAAAGTGGGTGTTAATGGTTGAAATGCATTTATTTCTTTTAGATCTCCTTTGAATATGGGGACATTAATTCTCCATGGTCATTAGGGTTACCCCATACCCATGACAGCATGGTTCCCATACTGACTGAAGTCCTGTATCTGGATGTGACATGGTATCACATAGCCTGGGATTCTGCAAGATTCATACCAATAATAGAGTGTTTAGGTGGATGTGGGCTGCTAAGGCCAAAATGAGACCCAAAGCGGACACAATGCATTCATATTTCATTAGACTACTAAAGTCTGAAACTAAATATGATTGAGGGTCAATATCAAAACCCCAGTGTATACCATTGTTGAATTGCTTTAATGATTCGCAAAATGTTTAAACATTGATTTGTATATCCGGCGAGTTTCATGTGAACAACTTTAAAGGAACATTTTTGACAAAATGTTGCTGAAAATAAAAACAACAACAATAAAGAAATAAATGCCCTTTATGACCTTGCAAAGCAGCATGTTGAATGACCTTTACATGAGCATGCACCCATCAGACCTTAACCTTCTTTCATGTTCCAAACCAAGCCCATATGAATGTACTCCTGTCCTACTGCTAGATTATTGCACTGATGCAGTCCTGTACACAAAGCCCCTTACACTTTGAAGGTACTTATTAACGAGAGAGGGCTCCATGCAGTGAAGGACTATTGGCTACAGGGGAGGAAGTGGTTAAAAGTGATCTATAGGACGGTCCTCAAGGATATTTGCCAGGCGGAAAGCGGCCAGTTACTTTGGAAATAATCGTCCATCAAGGCCCAAAAGCAATGTTCTACAGAAACATATACTGAACAAAAATACAGTGCATTTGGAAAGTATTCAGACCCCTTGACTTTGTTACGTTACAACCTTATTCTAAAATGGATTAAATTGTTATTTTTCCTCATTAATCTACACACAATACCCCATAATGACAAAACAAGAACAGGTATTCAGACCCTTTACTGAGTACTTTGTTAAAGCACCTTTTTATTTATTTTTATTTAATTAGGCAAGACAGTTATGAACAAATTGTTATTTACAATGACGGCCTACCTCGGCCAAACCCTAACCCGGATGACGCTGTGCCAATTGTGCGCCGCCCTATGGGACTCCCAATCACGGCCGGTTGTGATACAGCCTGGAATCAAACCAGGGGGTGTAGTGACGCCTCTAGCACTGAGATGCAGTGCCTTAGACCGCTGCGCCACTCGGGAGCCCCTTAGAGGCTTATGGTAGAGAAATTAACATTCAATTATCTGGCAACAGCTCTGGTGGACATTCCTGCAGTCAGCATGCCAATTGCACGCTCCCTCAAAACATGAAACACCTGAAACACATGTGGCCTTTTATTATCCCCAGCACAACGTGCACCTGTATAATGATCATGCTGTTTAATCAGCGTCTTAATATGCCACACATTGTTAATCTCCGGACGTGATAGGCTTGATGTTTATCGTTACCCTGTTAGCAATGGTAGATCTAAAGCTAATAGATAATAGATGGTAATTTTACAATTTAAAATATTTAAAAGGGTAATCCGGGATTGGCACATACACTTTTGGACTTTGAAAATGAATTATATATCATGGTTGAACATAACTGTTGTATACCCTCCAAACCCATCAGCTTGTTTTACTACATTGTTCCTAAACAATGCAACTGTAAACAACACATTGTTATCTTTTCGTAAAACAACTGTTTGCCGTATAGAGCCAATCTGGATACCAAGGAGATCCTGGGGGGAAATCGACGAGTACCAACAGCTTTACGCTATGGAGGAACAACATACTCCTTCGTGGAAAGATCCGACCACCTCACAAAATAACTTTAACCCGACAAAAAAAAGAAAAACAGATTCATCTACAGACACGGCCGATTTACTTACCGTTGAGGTAGAGGCTAGTGCTCTGGCTGGAATCCATGCAACAATGGAAAGGTTTTGTGAGGAGGTAGCAGGGCCGAGGGGGAGTTTAGAGTTCAGCCAGAGTGAAATTCTCAAGCTCCAAAGAGAAAACAAGACACTCACAGCCAAGGTAAAAATCCACGATTCCAACATGGATTGTCTACTCAGGGAAAACAGGGTTGATGAAGGAGACGCTACTAGACGTACAAAGTCGTAGCATGCGTGAAAATCTAATTTCTTCTGGTATTCCTGAGGACGCATCCAATAATCCAGAGGGCATGATCAGAGAATTCATGCAATCCGCCTTGAAACTTCCTATAGAGACTGTAAACAAGGTGGCTTTCCACCGAGTACACAGACTTGGTGCTCGGAGCAACAAGACCAAGGGTCCCCGACCGATAATCGCAAAATTTATACACTACCAACAAAAGGAGCTGATCAAAAGCAGAGGACCTTGAAGGGACCAAATTCGGTCTCAATAACCAATTTCCAAAGGAGATAAACGAACGTCGTAAGAGACTGTATCCGGTACAAAGACAACAAAGGAAGGATGGTAGGCGTGCCTTTATCATTGTGGACAAACTCTTTATAGATGGACAGCTATTCCGAGACAGCTCCATAACACCATGGCTGTACTAAATTCTACAGGGACTTCAGGTTATGGAAAAAAGAAGGTATGGGAACTGTTTAAAATATCTGAACATTATGAAGTGGATATGAACACACACGTACTCAACTACATGCTTGCTTACACATACGGACTTATACATAGACACACACACCTGATCTCGCTCTCTTCTCTCACTCTCTTTTCTCTTCTCTTCTCTCCCTCTTGTTGAGAACTGTTTTATAATTGAATGTGTTTATTGTTTGTCTATCTTTTTTATGTATTTGTCTACAAGTTTTTATATGTTTACAACAAGCAAGGGGAAGATATCAGAATAGGCGCATTGGGGAATAATAACGTCTTGTATGGAATACATTTGTACTGTAGTGAAGCCGTCTCTAGAGTAATGCAAGGTCTCTTTCATGATCATGTGAAACGTCAATTGCTATGGAAATGCTGGGACGTGTTTTTCAATTATGTAAAAGGTAATTATGATGCAACTATGATGGTGATACAATATGGATTACAATTATGAATATTAAGGCTATACGCATAGACACTCAAACATGCAAATTGGCAGAGTTATTATTTATTTGGACATCACACATTATAGACTTACTCTTCTTATACAGACATCATACACACTCTCATTATATCATATCCAATATAATACACATCAACCTACTCAGATTTGTTACATACATAATTTGTCTCAATTTTCTAACATCTGTCGCATTGGCTCTGTAACGGGTGACGCTCTCCTCATCCTCAGATGAGGTGAGGAGAGAAGGATCTTCAGACCAAAACGCAGGCTTAGGGAAATAAGCCATCTTTATTAACAATGATGATGGCAAAACACGAAACGAAACAAAACACTTTCAAAACTACAAAATAAGAAAACGACGTTGATGAAAACAGACCTGGACACGAACTTACATATAACGTGAAGAACGCCCGAACAGGTACACGACTACATCGAAAACGAAACGAAACAAACAAACGCTACAGTCCTATGTGGTACGAACATACATACAGACACAGGAGACAATCACCCACAAACAAACAGTGAGAATGCCCTACCTAAATATGACTCTTAATCAGAGGCAAAGGCAAACCACCTGCCTCTAATCAAGAGCCATACCAGGCAAACCAAAACCAACATAGAAACAGATAACATAGAATGCCCACCCAACCTCACGTCCTGACCAACTAACACACAAAAACTAACATAAATAGGTCAGGAACGTGACAGTACCCCCCCCACAAGGTGCGAACTCCGGACGCACCAGCACAAAGTCTAGGGGAGGGTCTGGGTGGGCATCTAACCACGGTGGTGGCTCAGGCTCCGGGCGCGGTTCCCACCCCACCATAATCCATCCTAACTTCCTCCCTTCAAGAATGTCCACCCTCTTTTGACCCCCACAAAATCCCCTTAACAACATATCTAATAAGGACAACACCGGGACAGAGAGATAAATCAAGACAGAGGGATAGATAAGAATATAGAAGTAGATAAAGATAGAGAGGGAGATCAGGATAGAGGGGCAACTCCGGACTGAAAGGCAGCTCCGGACAGAGAGACAGCTCTGGACTGATGGGCAGTTCTGAGTATCTAGCCTTTTCAGGCTGAAGGTCAGCTCATGGCTGACTGACGAATCTCGACGCTCATGGCTGGCTGACGGCTCTCGACGCTCATGGCAGGCTGACGGCTCTCGACGCTCATGGCAGGCTGACGGCTCTCGACGCTCATGGCAGGCTGACGGCTCTGGCTGCTCATGGCGCTCTGACGGCTCTGGCTGCTCATGGCGCTCTGACGGCTCTGGCTGCTCATGGCGCTCTGACGGCTCTGGCTGCTCATGGCGCTCTGGCGGCTCTGGCTGCTCATGGCTCGCTGGCGGCTCTGGCAGATCCTGTCTGGTTGGCGACTCTGGCAGATCCTGTCTGGTTGGCGACTCTGGCAGATCCTGTCTGGTTGGCGACTCTGGCAGATCCTGTCTGGTTGGCGACTCTGGCAGATCCTGTCTGGTTGGCGACTCTGGCAGATCCTGTCTGGCTGACGGCTCTAGCGGCTCCTGTCTGGCTGACGGCTCTAGCGGCTCCTGTCTGGCTGACGGCTCTGTAGGCTCATGGCAGACGGGCGGCTTTGCAGGCTCATGGCAGACGGGCGGCTTTGGAGGCTCCTGGCAGACGGATGGCTCAGATGGCGCTGGGGAGACGGATGGCTCAGATGGCGCTGGGGAGACGGATGGCTCAGATGGCGCTGGGGAGACGGATGGCTCTGGCCGGATATGGCGCACTGTAGACCTGGTGCGTGGTGCCGGAACTGGAGGCACCGTGCTAATGATAAGCACCTTCCTACTAGTGCGGGAAGCAGGGACAGGGCACACTGTATTCTCAAAGCCTACTCTATCCCTGATGCGTGGTACCGGCACTGGTGACGCCGGGCTGAGGACAAGCACATCAGGATTAGTAGGGGGAGAAGATACAGTGGGTTCAGGGCTCTGGAGACGCACAGGTAGCTTAGTGCGTGGGCCCGGAACTGGAGGCACCGGGCTAGATACACGCACTACAGGGAGAGTGCGTGGAGGAGGAACAGGGCTCAGGATACGCACTGGTAGCCTAGTGCGTAGTGTAGACACTGTAGGTACTAGGCTGGGGCGGGGAGGTGGTGCCGGAAATACCGGACCGTGGAGGCGTACTGGCACTCTTGAGCATTGAACCTGCCCAACCTTACCTGGTTGAATGCTCCCGGTTGCCCGACCAGTGCGGGGAGGTGGAATAACCCGCACCGGCCTATGTAGGCGAACCGGAGAAACCATGCGTAAGGCCGGTGCCATGTATGCCGGCCCGAGGAGACGCACTGGAGACCAGACGCGTTGAGCCGGCCTCATGACACCTGGCTCAATACTCAATCTAGCCCTACCAGTGCGGGGAGGTGGAATAACCCGCACTGGGCTATGCACTCGTACAGGAGACACCGTGCGCTCTACTGCGTAACACGGCGCCTGCCCGTACTCCCGCTCTCCACGGTAAGCCTGGGAAGTGGGCGCAGGTCTCCTACCTGGCCTTGGCCCACTATCTCCTAGCCCCCCCCCCAAGACATTTTTGGGAATTACTCACGGGCTTTTTTGGCTTCCGTGCCAGACGCGTTCCCTCATAGCTCCGGTTCCTCTCCTCGGTAGCCTCTGCTCTCCTCCGTGCCTCCAGCTCAGCTTTGGGACGGCGATTTTCTCCTGCCTTAGCCCAGGGACCTTCTCCATTCATTATTTGCTCCCATGTCCAGAAATCCTTTCTCTCCTGTCCCTTACTCCGTTTAGTTTCCCTTTGCCGCTTGGTCTTAGCGTGTTGGTGGGTGATTCTGTAAAGGCTGTCGCTCTCCTCATCCTCGGAAGAGGTGAGGAGAGAAGGATCTTCAGACCAAAACGCAGCTTCAGGGAAATAAGCCATCTTTTTATTTATAACCGAAAAACTGATGATGATGGCAACACGAAAACAAACACTTTAACAAACTTACAAAATAACAAAACGACGTAGAACGAAACCTGAACATAAACTCACATCACTAAACGTAAACTCACGGACAGGAACGTTACATCAAAACACACGAACAGCCAAACAGTCCCGTATGTGAAAATACATCGACAACGACGAAGACATCACAGGAGACAATCACCCACCAACAAACAGTGAGAATGCCCTACCTAAATATGACTCTTAATCAGAGGCAAACGCAAACCACCTGCCTCTAATCAAGAGCCATACCAGGCAAACCAAAACCAACATAGAAACAGATAACATAGAATGCCCACCCAACCTCACGTCCTGACCAACTAACACACAAAAACTAACATAAATAGGTCAGGAACGTGACAGGCTCACAGGCAAACAGGCAAGGGAATAAAAAAAATATTGCTAGAACCTATTTCTTGAATTCTAAATATCAGACATTTGAAAGCTCTAGTTTTGACCTTCATAATACCTCTGACAGCAACTTTACAAGCACTAATTATGGTAAATTTAGCCTAGGAATAGTATCTAGTTATGGTAAGGGGTGAAATAAGTATAGCTAGTTATAATTGTAACGGTTCGGTAGATACAAAAAAAAGAAGATCAGTCTTTACATGGCTAAAAGAAAAGGAATATAACATATACTGTTTACAGGAAACTCACTCTACATCTTTGGATGAAGTTGCATGGAAAAAGGAATGGGGTGGTGAAATAATTTTCTGTCATGGACAAAGGAACTCAAAGGGTGTGATGATATTAATTAACAAAAATTTTGATCTGAATGTGCAAATAGTCAGGAATGATTAGCAAGGAAGGTGGATCCTTTTGAATATGAAAGTGGATGAAAAAGAGATTTGGCTCATTAATCTATATGGTCCAAATCAGGATGATCCACACTTCTTCGAAAACATTTATACCAATTTATTGAACTTGCAGGCAACAAATGATTGAATCATTATGGTAGGAGACTATAACACAGTGTTAAGTACCTCAATGGACCGTAAAGGTAATCACTCTACAAACTATCATCACCGTGCCCTTAAGGAAATCACCAATATTATGGACACATTAGAAATAGTGGATATTTGGAGAGTAAAAAACCCCGACCTAGTGAGATATACATGGAGGAGACTTAATCAAGCTAGTTGTCTTGACTACTTTGTCTCTTTCTCTCTTGCATCAAAGGTTTAAAAAGTTTTAATAGGAGACATAATGCGATCGGATCATCATCTACTTGGCATTCACATACAGTAACTCTTATAGATTTTCCACTTGGACGGGGATATTGGAAATTTTATCAAAGTTTACTGGAGGACAACTTATTTTTAACTAAGACAAAATAATTTATAACTGAATTTTTCCAGTATGATATAGGTTCAGCAAATCCCCTTATTGTTTGGGATACCTTTAAATGTACCTTCAGGGGTCATTCAATTCAATATTCATCAATAATAAAAAATCAGTTTCTGGCTATTGAAACAAGACTAACAAGGGAAATCCATGAACTAATAGTACAGGTATATAGCAATAAAAACAATACTACAGAGATACAAAATAAGTCAGAGGAAAAACAAAAAGAACCTGAGGAACTTATTCAAGAACGATGTAATGTAATCTATTACAAAAATAAAGCAAACTGGATGGAATATGGAGAAAAATTCACAAAATTCTTCCTGAATCTCCAATACAGGAACGCTAACAAAAATAATTTGCAGAAACTCGTTACTGAAGACGGAGTCATCTATGATTCTCCAAATTATATTTTAAAAGAGGAAGGTAATTATTTTAGGCAGATGTTCTCTTTTCCGTCTCATCCTCTCCCACTGAATGAAGATTACGGTAAGGAATTCTTTCCAAATAAGATACAAAATTGAAAATTAACAAATGTACAGAAAGATCAGTGCGAAGGCCAAATTACAGAGGAATAGCTTTTTGAGGCTATTAAATCCTTTCAGTCTGGAAAAACCCCAGGGCTTGATGGCATACCTGTAGAGGTATATCAAGTATTTTTTGATATACTAAAAGCTCCGTTGTTAGATTGTTTTACCTACTCCTATAGAAATGGTAGTCTGTCGGGTACTCAGCAGGAAGGTCTGATTTCTCTATTATTAAAACAAGACCCAGATGGCAAATACACTGCTCAAAAAAATAAAGGGAACACTTAAACAACACAATGTAACTCCAAGTCAATCACACTTCTGTGAAATCAAACTGTCCACTTAGGAAGCAACACTGATTGACAATAAATGTCACATGCTGTTGTGCAAATGGAATAGACAAAAGGTGGAAATTATAGGCAATTAGCAAGACACCCCCCAAAACAGGAGTGATTCTGCAGGTGGTGACCACAGACCACTTCTCAGTTCCTATGCTTCCTGGCTGATGTTTTGGTCACTTTTGAATGCTGGCGGTGCTCTCACTCTAGTGGTAGCATGAGACGGAGTCTACAACCCACACAAGTGGCTCAGGTAGTGCAGTTCATCCAGGATGGCACATCAATGCGAACTGTGGCAAAAAGGTTTGCTGTGTCTGTCAGCGTAGTGTCCAGAGCATGCAGGCGCTACCAGGAGACAGGCCAGTACATCAGGAGACGTGGAGGAGGCCGTAGGAGGGCAACAACCCAGAAGCAGGACCGGTACCTCCGCCTTAGTGCAAGGAGATGCACTGCCAGAGCCCTGCAAAATGACCTCCAGCAGGCCACAAATGTGCATGTGTCAGCATATGGTCTCACAAGGGGTCTGAGGATCTCATCTCGGTACCTAATGGCAGTCAGGCTACCTCTGGCGAGCACATGGAGGGCTGTGCGGCCCCACAAAGAAATGCCACCCCACACCATGACTGACCCATCGCCAAACCGGTCATGCTGGAGGATGTTGCAGGCAGCAGAACGTTCTCCACGGCGTCTCCAGACTCTGTCACGTCTGTCACATGTGGTCAGTGTGAACCTGCTTTCATCTGTGAAGAGCACAGGGCGCCAGTGGCGAATTTGCCAATCTTGGTGTTCTCTGGCAAATGCCAAACGTCCTGCACGGTGTTGGGCTGTAAGCACAACCCCCACCTGTGGACGTCGGGCCCTCATACCACCCTCATGGAGTCTGTTTCTGACCGTTTGAGCAGACACATGCACATTTGTGGCCTGCTGGAGGTCATTTTGTAGGGCTCTGGCAGTGCACCTCCTTGCACTAAGGCGGAGGTAGCGGTCCTGCTGCTGGGTTGTTGCCCTCCTACGGCCTCCTCCACGTCTCCTGATGTACTGGCCTGTCTCCTGGTAGCGCCTGCATGCTCTGGACACTACGCTGACAGACACAGCAAACCTTTTTGCCACAGTTCGCATTGATGTGCCATCCTGGATGAACTGCACTACCTGAGCCACTTGTGTGGGTTGTAGACTCCGTCTCATGCTACCACTAGAGTGAGAGCACCGCCAGCATTCAAAAGTGACCAAAACATCAGCCAGGAAGCATAGGAACTGAGAAGTGGTCTGTGGTCACCACCTGCAGAATCACTCCTGTTTTGGGGGGTGTCTTGCTAATTGCCTATAATTTCCACCTTTTGTCTATTCCATTTGCACAACAGCATGTGAAATTTATTGTCAATCAGTGTTGCTTCCTAAGTGGACAGTTTGATTTCACAGAAGTGTGATTGACTTGGAGTTACATTGTGTTGTTTAAGTGTTCCCTTTATTTTTTTGAGCAGTGTATAAAGACCCAGTCTATCTAAAAAACTGGAGGCCCCTTACACTTCAATGTTGTGATGCAAAAATACTAGCAAAATGCATAGCACTCAGAATTAAAAGGGTTTTTACCAGGTATTGCTCATCCTGATTAGACAGGTTTTTTTTACATGGAAGATACGTTGGAGATAATATATGACAACTACTAGAAATAATAGAACATCATGAAACATATAAGAAGCCAGGAATTGTATTTAAAGCAGATTTTGAAAAGGCATTTGATAAAGTAAGACTGGATTTTATTTATAAATGCCTGGATTTTTTCAATTTCGGTTATTCTCTTATAAAATGGGTAAAAATAATGTAAAGCAACCCCAGGTGTAGAATAGTAAATAACGGCTACTTCTCAGAGAGTTTTGAATTGTCAAGAGGAGTTAACTTATTGTCAATAGGGGGGCGCTGTTTTCACTTTGGAAAAAATCGTGCCCAAATTAA
Source organism: Salvelinus fontinalis (assembly GCF_029448725.1). Taxonomy (NCBI): domain Eukaryota; kingdom Metazoa; phylum Chordata; class Actinopteri; order Salmoniformes; family Salmonidae; genus Salvelinus; species Salvelinus fontinalis. The sequence goes on along the minus strand of NC_074697.1, from coordinate 42,263,281 downwards.
ACTGCCTCGTACTCTATTCTAGATCGTACAATATGCATATTGTTGAATAGAAAACACTCTCAAGTTTCTAAAACTGTTTGAATTATATCTGTGAGTAAAACAGAACTCATTTTGCAGCAAACTTCCATACAGGAAGTGAAAAATCTGAAAATGATGCTCTGTTACAGGGCCTGCCTATTCAATTGCCTAATATTTATCGATATGCATGCACTTCATACGCCTTCCACTAGATGTCAACAGGGAGTGGAAGGTGGAATGGGGTGTCTAGCTTGATCTGAGGCCGAACAAGAACTTTTGGAGTGACAGGTCTGGAAATGTCTTTGTCTTCTCTGGCGCGCGAAGTACGTCGACATTGGCTTCTGAAAAGCGTTCGGTATACACGGCGGATATCTCCGGCTCTGTTTTTATTTAATACATATTAGAAAAACATCATAAAGTAGTTTTTTTCAACCGAGTTTCATCAGTTTATTCAACGTTTATTGGGACTTTTGGAGTTTTCCGTTCCCTGCGTCGAGAGAAACTGGGAACGTCATCAACATTGGCTAGCATTGTGGCACGAATTCGACAGGAGAAAAGGACATTCTAAAACCAAACAACGATTTATCCTCGACCTAGGACTCCTTGTACAAGATTCTGATGGAAGCTCAACAAAGTAAGAACAATTTATGATGTTATTTCGTATTTGTGGAAAATATTGATTCCTATTCTCTGCCGTTTTGGCGGGCGCTGTCTCGCAATAACGCAAGCTGTTTGTTATGGTAAAGTTATTTTTAAAAATCTAACACGACGGTTGCATTAAGAACCAGTGTATCTTTCATTTGCCATACAACAAGTATTTTGATGTAAAGTTTATGATGAGTTCTTTGGTCAGATTAGGTGAGTGTCCAAAATAGCTCCGGAAATTCTGGTGAATCGATGCTACATATTCACAATGTATAACCACGGTTTGCAGCTCTAAATATGCACATTTTCGAACAAAACATAAGTGTATTGTATAACCTGATGTTATAAGACTGTCATCCGATGAAGTTGGTCAAGGTTAGTGATTCATTTTATATCGTTTGCTGGTTTTTGCGAATGCTATCTATGCGGTGAATAAATGCGGTTGTGTGTTTGGCTATTGTGGTAAGCTAATATAATGCTATATTGTGTTTTCGCTGTAAAACACTTAAAAAATCGGAAATATTGGCTGGATTCACAAGATGTTTATCTTTCATTTGCTGTACACCATGTATTTTTCATAAATGATTTATGATGAGTATTTAGGTATTTCACGTTGCTCTCTGTAATTATTCTGACTGCTTTGGTGATATTTTTGATGGTAGCTGCAATGTAAAACTATGATTTAAACCTCAAATATGCACATTTTCGAAAAAATAAATTAAAAATAAGACTGTCATTTGATGAAGTTGTTTCTTGGTTAGTGACTAATTATATCTATATTTGGTCGGTTTTGTGATAGCTACCTATGCGGTAGAAACATAGTGAAAATATGCGGTTGTGTCTTTGGCTATTGTGGTTAGCTAATAGAAATACATATTGTGTTTTCGCTGTAAAACATTTAAAAAATCGGAAATGATGGCTGGATTCACAAGTTGTTTATCTTTCATTTGCTGTATTGGACTTGTGATTTCATGATATTTATATGCTATTATTTACTTGTGGCGCTATGCTAGGCTATGCTAGTCAGCTTTTACTGATGAGGATGCTCCCGGATACGGGATGGGTGTTAAGTAAAGGTTAAACAAGGGTGTCCGCTGACACCATATCTATTCGTTATGGCCATCGAAATGCTAGCTTTTAAAATCAGATCCAATAACAACATTATAGGATTAGAAATCCAAGGCTTAAAAACAAAGGTGTCCATGTATGCCAATGACTCAAGTTTTATGTTAAGTCCGCAAGCTAGATCCATGCAATGTCTCATTAAAGATCTAGATAACTTTTCTGTACTCTCTGGACTAAAACCTAATTATGATAAGTGTACAATATTACGTATTGGATCCTTAAAAAATACAAATTTTACATTACCCTGCAGCTTACCTATAAAATGGGCTGATGGTGAAGTATACATACTCGGTATTCATATCACAAAATATATAAATAAGCTCTCCACAATGAATTTCAATAGAAAACTTGTAAAAATAGACAAGATCCTGCAACCATGGAGAGGTAAATACCTGTCTATTTATGGAAAAAATGCCCTGATTAACTCCTTAGTCATATCTCAGTTTACTCACTTACTTATGGCGCTGCCTACTTCTGATGATGTGTCTTTCAAATCATATGAGCAAAAAATATTTTGCTTTATCTGGGACGCTAAACCAGACAAAATAAAACAAGCCTATCTATATAATGAATATGAATTGGGTGGGTTGAGATTATTAAATATAAAAGCACTAAACCTCTCTCTAAAAGCTTCACTCATTCAAAAGTTTTATTTGAACCCTAAATGGTTCTCAAGTAAATTAATAAGAAAAGCTCATCCATTGTTTAAAAATGGCCCTTTTGCCTTTGTGAAGATTGCCATGTCTCATTTTCGATTAATTGAAAATGATACTTTTTTCAAAGTATCTGTCTTTATCAAACAAGCATTGCAGAGCTGGCTATAATTTCAAATTCATCCCCCTGAAAAGATAGAACAAATATTATGGGTGAACTTAAATGTGCTGGTTGATAAAATACCTGTATTTATGGGAAAGATGTTTGAAAAGGGTATTTTGTTATTAAATGATATTGTATAGTGTAATGGTAGAGTTATGTCCTTCATGGAGTTATCAGAATTGTACGGGAAGGTCTGCTCAATCCAAGAGTACAACCAATTGATTACAGCATTGCCCCAAAAATGGTAGGGAACTGGTCTGTCTGCCCAATATAAAGGATCAAAACGGGCGGAGGAATAAAAATAGCATAAATAGGAAAGTATACCAGTTTAATTTGAGGACCAGGATGTTGACAACTGTGCCATACAGATTGCAAAATAGTTGGGAAGAGATTTTTGATGTACCGATTCCATGGTACGAGTTGATATATAAAACAACGCAAGATTCAAGACTTCGTGCTTTTCAGCTAAAATTATGATATAGAATTCTTGCCACCAACAAAATTTTGAATATTTGAGGCATAAAATCATCGAAACTCTGCAGATTCTGTTGTTAGGATACAGAATCAATAGACCATTTATTTTGGTATTGTCCTCAGGTAGCCTGTTTCTTGATCATTGATCTAAATTTGACCCTAGAAATAGTACTGTTAGGAGATCTGGAGAGACAGGGTCAGTCAATTACTAATATACTAATACTCTTAGTAAAAGTATTTATCTTCAACACGCAATCTGTAGATTCTATTCGATTAGATAGATTGAAATTGTACGTTAAACATCATAGCATAGTTGAAAGATATGTGTTGCGTAGAAACACGAAGTGGGTGGCCAGCAGAGATAGATGGGATGGGCTGAGTGAAGCTGAGGGTTGGTGTGTGGAATTGGAGACAAGTGGGAGTGGAGTTGCTGTGTGAGAGAGAGAATGATGGTCAAAAGATAAAGGGAAAAAAGTCTACATAAAACATAATAAAAGTACATTTGAATGACACTAAGTGGCAGTGTTTTTACAACTAATGCCGGTTTGCCTGAGGCTGATGCCGTGCAGGTGTTTGTACACATGCATATACACACACTCATTCAAATAAACACATACAAGAACATACACACACATGTAATAGTACCAGACATGCACACAAACATATACAGCTGGCATTGCTGTTATGATTTCAGTTGTCCTTGATGTCCTTTGTTTCAAATCTATTATTTAGTTATATTTTTTTTGCATTGCTGTTTTTTTCTGTCTTTTCCTTTTTTCTCTTTAGTTCATTCTCTTGGTTGTTGGTGCATTGGGGGATTCTTGGGGGTGGGGAATGGAATTAATAATATTTTTTTCCCCCGGGGGTGGACTGTGGGAGTGGTCTCGAATGGTTGAGGGACAGCGGGGGGATCTTTGGGGAACTGTGGGGGGATCTTGGAGGGTTTGGGTTTCACAAGATTATGATCATGAAAAAGGAAACTATGATATATATTTTACATCACTATCATGCACACGCACCCTCACACATAAGGATGGCTCTGTCGCGGAAAGACTGATACATGTTTGATAGTGTCTTGATGCTGTATTGTTTGTCCTTCATGTTCAATACTTTAATGTTACACCTTCCTTGTGTTTTTTGTAATAAAAAAACAAAAGAAAAACAAGAGTAAAATCACATTTTTTATATATTTATAAATGTACTTATAAAGCCCTATTACATCAACAGAAACCTGAGCCTAAAACCCCAGAGAGCGTTAAAGAGAGAGAGAGAGAGAGAGAGAGAGAGAGAGAGAGAGCGGTAGAGAGAGAGAGCGTGGTAGAAAGAGAGAGAGAGAGCGTCAGAGAGAGAGAGCGAGCGCAATGGAGAGAGAGAGAGAGAGAGCAAAAGAGAGAGAGAGAGAGAGAGAGAGAAAGAGAGAGCGGCAGAGAAAGAGAGAGAAAGAGAGAGCGGCAGAGAGAGAAAGAGCGCAATAAAGAAAAAGAGAGAGAGGTAGAGAGAGAGCGCGGTAGAGCGAGAGAGCGGTAGAGTGAGAGCGAGAGAGAGTCGAAACAGCAGGTCTGTGACAGGGTAGCACATCCGGTGAACAGGTTAGGGTTCCATAGCCGCAGGCAGAACAGCAGAAACTGGATCAGCAGCTCAACCAGGTGGATTGATGCTGGGCAAGCAACGAAAGTCATTAATGAAAGTGCAAAATCTCTATAAAACGGGCAGAAGTTTATTTTTAATACAGCTGCCCCTTTGACTTCCCTATTGGAGCACCCTCACAACTAGTTTTCAGTGGAAAAACTTCTAAAACTGAAAATGATGGGCCCTGTAAGCTAATGATGTGGCCTATTTCCGAGAGTCTCTCTCTCACTCCTCCACTACTGACAGCTAGCCTATACCAAGTTGGCAGGGAGAGAGCATAATCAAACAGGCAGGGATGATACAGATGTACACTGCTGCTTTGAGGATGTATTAAATATTGATTTACCAAGAGGCTAACAAAGTCCTGGTGATTTCTCTTTACATTTACTCCGTATTTGAAATATGAGTCACAATACAATGAGCAATACAGTTTAAGGGAATAGCAATCATATCATTATCTAGACTTTATTGAGAAAATCCTTATAATTACGAGAGCGGTCTTAAAGATGCATATGCAGAAATCACTCAGCCATTTCCTGGTTGCTAATGGTTCGCCTAATTTCAGTTTGTGACAAAACAAGCAAGTAAAGTGTAGAGAATTATTGTTCCATCTAAACTGCTGTGAAATATATTTTCCATAATCCAAAATGTTGTGTTTTCAGCTGTTTGAAGCTGATGTACAAAACCGAAAGTAAAAGACGCAAAAACTAAACTTAAGAACGGGAAGCATAGAAATATTGCGCATTGAACCGATCTACCGCTTCTTAGACTTGCTTTCAAATGAGATCTATAACACACAATTGTTTCATGCCACCCAAAAATAAACATATTGCAGCTTTAACTGTCAACAATTAGTCACAGTACCAATCTCTGACATGTAGCTTGGGGGCTATTTTTATCTAATCTCAGCCATAAAGGTTCCAACTGTAAATCTAAATCACATGACGCTCAATCAATCCACCAGATAAACCAGCTCACTCTAGATTACAGATAAATTGATGAGCAGGGTAATATACAGAAGCAGTGGTTGTGCCGTGGCGGAGATCTTTGTGGGCTATACTCGGCCTTGTCTCAGGATGGTAAGTTGGTGGTTGAAGATATCCCTCTAGTGGTGTGGGGGCTGTGCTTTGGCAAAGTGGGTGGGGTTATATCCTTCCTGTTTGGCCCTGTCCGGGGGTATCATCGGATGGGGCCACAGTGTCTCCTGACCCCTCCTGTCTCAGCCTCCAGTATTTATGCTGCAGTAGTTTATGTGTCGGGGGGCTAGGGTCAGTTTGTTATATATGGAGTACCTCTCCTGTCTTATCCGGTGTCCTGTGTGAATTTAAGAATGCTCTCTCTAATTCTCTCTTTCTTTCTCTCTCTTAGAGGACCTGGGCCCTAGGACCATGCCACAGGACTACCTGGCATGATGACTCCTTGCTGTCCCCAGTCCACCTGGCCGTGCTGCTGCTCCAGTTTCAACTGTTCTGCCTGCGGCTATGGAACCCTGACCTGTTCACCGGACGAGCTACCTGTCCCAGATCTGCTGTTTTCAACTCTCTAGAGACAGCAGGAGCGGTAGAGATACTCTTAATGATCGTCTATGGAAAGCCAACTGACATTTACTCCTGAGGTGCTGATTATGTGATTATTATTATTATTATTATTTGACCATGCTGGTCATTTATGAACATTTGAACACCTTGGCCATGTTCTGTTATAGTCTCCACCCGGCACAGCCAGAAGAGGACTGGTCACCCCTCATAGCCTGGTTTCTCTCTAGGTTTCTTCCTAGGTTTTGGCCTTTCTAGGGAGTTTTTCCTAGCCACCGTGCTTCTACACCTGCATTGCTTGCTCTTTGGGGTTTTAGGCTGGGTTTCTGTAGAGCACTTTGAGATATCAGCTGATGTAAGAAGGGCTATATAAATACATTTGATTTGGTTCTGCTACAAACACTTTCAAGTGGAAGGCCAATGTTCCACAATGAGGGGGAGTTCAAGCTGACGTCACTGCCATTAATCTGGAATTCAGTGTACTTTCCTTTGACACCAAAATGTGACTGACAGGCTTGATTCGGTCTTATGTAGCAACATTTGAAATTGTGTTTTTAACATTGGATAAAAGTAGAGACTCACAGCTAGAAAATGGTATATCATACACTAAAATTGAGGAACAATGGGAAAGTAATTCTGCTTGAAAGTTGATAAACTTCCAACCTCACTTTTGAGAAAATGGCCCTTGAATGTTTTGGTAAACCTACTAGAGAGCTGTTCTTAGTCTACACCCATTCACCATCGTTTACACCCTCTTAAGCCTTAGCCCTACCCATTGCTTTAAGGATAAACATATGAAGCCATATACTAAACAACCAAAGATTTCAAGACTAAAGGTTGGTTTATACTACGGGTGTGTTTGTAAATTCAATCTGGAGTGCCAGATTTTCCTTTTGTAAATTCAGAGCGCACACTGGATGCTCTGACCAAAGAGTAGGTTTGATCCGAGCGTTCTGACCTAACAGCAGTCAAGCACCCAAGCTAACTGGCTAACATTGGCTAGCTTGCGAGCTACTTCCAGACTCAAATGAGAGAACAGCTCACTCTGACTACTTTACTCTCCCTTGCAGAGCTGGTTAGGCTGTATTTTTTGTTATCCAGAGCGTTAGTGATTGTAGCTGTACTGCTGGCAAAAATTATATTACGCTTTTTTGCTCACGGTTAGTTGAGCATTCATAAATTCATCAGTTATTCTGCGCTCTGGCACACAGACAAGAGTGCTCTGAAATCAAATCTGCAGGTACCAACCAGGTTCAATGTTAGCTAGTTAGCTAAGATTAGGCTATAACTAGCAATGCAAAGGGCTCTTAGATACGAATAATATTACTACACAGATCATACACGTAACGTTAGCTATTGAGCCACCCAGCTAACAGTTCTATTTTCGACTCCGAAAATTATTTGCAATCAAATGCCAGAATTTGCTCCATCTCCTTAGCTATCATATTCTAATTCCACTGGGCATTCCACTGATTTCAAAACTCGGTCCTCCAGAAAGTGGAGAGCAATACTTTTGCAATTCTACCATGTGATACTTTAAAAAAAAGTTGCATTAGAAAGGATTACCTACACATACTAACCAGCTCACATTCTAGACAAAAGCGTGCTACATGGCAGACCAATCCGAACTCATCTCTCGACATGTCCAGCCCAGCCATAATCTCAGCTAAGTATGGCTAGCGGGAAGGTTCCTGGCTTTTTCCGTGGCTAAACCAACTTGGCTGATTATTTAACAATTGTATTAGTATTTACACATGGCATACACGTGTGTTAATAAGGCACATGAAAGTTCACATGTTCCAGAAGGCATTTCTGCCAAAAAAACGCATTTTGATTAAAAAAGTTCACGTTCAAATGGCTCTCCTATGAAGTGGTGACGCGCGACATATGCCTAGTGTCCTGAAACGAGTCACAAATGGATCATTCTGACGGCCAGGTCGCTATCATCCCATATCTTACTCCACCATTAGAGAGGATGATTTACTGGGGCGGCAGGTAGCCTAGTGGTTAGAGCGTTGTACTTGTAACTGAAAGGTTGCAAGATCAAATCCCTGAGCTGACAAGGTAAAAATCTGTCGCTAGGCCCCTGAACAAGGCAGTAAACCCACTGTTCCTAGGCCATCATTGAAAATAAGAATTTGTTCTTAACTGACTTGCCTAGTTAAATAAAAGGGAACAAATTGAAAAACTGCATTTGGTAAGACAAGCATTTTACACTTCTCTTTTTGTAAAATTTGTCTTGGATGGAATCCTCGCAGTTGACACAAGCCAAGGCTCCAGTTCCAACCACTGTTCACTGTCACCCTAGAGATTAATATTACTATGAAGAGCTTAAGAGGCTGACAGATAATGTACTACTGGCTACAGGTTCAACACATCTGCTCGTGCTCCTTATGGGAATCAAATTATAAAAATACAAACAGATTGGTGCACTTTGAAATTCTAAGCACACAATGAGATGGCATAATATTTGCGTGTTGTCTGGTAAGCTTTTAGGCTTTATTATGTTTCTGTATCAGATATTCAGTGTGTGCTATATTTAAATTTCATGTTTTGTCTACTTTCATAGATTAATGCAGTGTACAAATTGCAGATTTTTTTTATCTAGTTAAGCTAACTAACTTTTCTTCCAAAAAGTTATTTCAAGTTGAATTCAAGACAGACTCACCATTTGATGATGTAAGGGCCAGTGGGGGCACAGTAAGTCCTCTTGTAGTGGTGGGCTCAACAAGCAGTCAAATATAAAACTGATTAAGTAGAAGAGTGAGCTTGTAAGACTTCTGAGAAGAAAGGATTATTATTGAAATAATACATCTTCAAATATAAGGAACTGGACCACAAAAGTACTTAAAATCCCCAAATAAGGTAGGAATCAACATCGTAGGAATAAAAACAAAGCAAACAGAGGACACAGAAGGCACAGTATGCGGGTATGTCCGGGTGTATTGTGATGGATTGTGGGGTGTGTGTTTTTGTGTTTGGAAAAGTCTGGAGTTAAGTGAGTGAAAATGGAAAATGATTGCAAATGCCCGAGCCCATGTGTGTCTGAGAGCAGGAGTTTTGTGCAGATATGGGATACAAATTAAAATAGATTATAAACATAGATTATTTATTTATTGTCTTCTCATGATAGAGCGGTCCCCAAACCTGTACCCTAGACACCCACCTGAACGACCTACACACTAAGGAGAAATCCTTATCTGTTTTATAGGCCTACTGCAAGTAGCCTATATGCAGCCAAAACAGAAAGATAAACACGGTCAGAGACCCAATAAAGCATCACTGCCCCCTCAAGAGTCTGAGCCTGCCTGACAGGGTTGGTCCTATAAAGCCAAAGTCACCGGATGGGTGAGCATAATATACAAGGAATTTCTCAAAACTGCTAATGAGTAACCTTGATGAACTTGTACCTAGCCAGTGGGGATTCCGGTGTATCTCATTATGGTCAATGGGGAAATAAGTATAGCCAGTTATAATTCTAATCGTTTAGCAGATAATAAGAAAAGCTGATCAGTATTTACGAATAAAATATATATTATTTACAGGAAACTCATTCAAGTCATGTGGAGAAAGGATTGGGGGGTGAAATATACCTCTCCCATAATGATCCACGCTTCTTTGAAATGTATATAATAATTTATCAAGCCTACAAGCAATAAAATATTCCATTATTATGGTGGGAGATTATAAAACGGTTTTAAATACCTCAATGGACCATAATGGAAATCACACTACAAACTATCACCCCCATGCACTTAACCTCTTGGAACTATAGGGGGTGCTGTTCCGCATTAGCATATTTGTGTCTCCAAATTAAACTGCCTCGTGCTAAATTCTTGATCGTACAATATGCATATTATTGTTATTATTGGATAGAAAACACCTTCTAGTTTCTATAGAAGTTGAAATTTTGTCTCTGAGTTGTACAGAACAATTTCTACAGCACTTTTCATGACAGGGTTCAGATTTCAATTTTTTTTACCTCTGATCTGGGGTCTGTTTTTAAGGCGACAGTGAATGCTATGAAGAAACCGACACTGCCTACGTCTTCCTCTGGGTGTCTGTACGTCATCACGCTTTCAATGGAATCGATGGGATATTCACAGCCAGTATAAAAGACCAAAATGTATAGAGACCGCCCTTTCTCGTCGTGCGCCTGAAGCGTGAAGGGCATCGGACCTGCCTCGTTCCAAATCGTTTTCTAACCAGCAATATTTCTCCGGTCATGTTTTCACTCGTTTTAGGTGTTAAAAACATCAAAATGTAGTTAATTTGAACCGTTTTATAGCAATTTATATCCGTTTAGTGCGATTTTAGAGGAATTTATTTGTTGTGCACTCTGAAACTTTGGACACGTTTTGGGGTGTCGGTCGTTGGTGGTGGACATTTCGAAGGACAGAGGACATCTATCGACCAAAAGACGTTTATAACATAGAAAGGATACATTGCCCAAGAATCTGATGGAAGAACACCTCAAAGTAAGCAATATTTAATATGATAAATCGCGTTTCTGTCGAAATATTTTAAACGCACATTTCGCCATTTTGTTTGGTATAGCTTCACTTGGCGAACCCTGTATTGAAAAGTAAGGATAATTTTAAAAATGTAAATCAGCGGTTGCATTAAGAACTAATTTGTCTTTCGATTCCTGTAAACCCTGTATTTTTTAGTCAAGTATATGATTAGCTATTAATTAAACCAGATCACTCTGAAAGATGGCGACCGACATTTTCAGGCTTGTTTTGCTACTATTTTCATTGTGTAACCACGGTTTTGTATGGCTAAATATGCACCTTTTCGAACAAACTGTATATGTATATTGTAAAATGATGTTACAGGAGTGTCATCGGAAGAATTCTGAGAAGGTTAGTGAAAAAATTAATATCTTTTGGCGATGTTGACTTTTATCGCTCACTTTGGCTAGAATCAATGCTGGGCTGCTATGTGCTATGTGCTACGCTAATATAACGATTTATTGTGTTTTCGCTGTAAGACACTTAGAAAATCTGAAATATTGTCTGTATTCACAGGATCTGTGTCTTTCGATTCGTGTATGCTGTGTATTTTTACGAAATGTTTGATGATTAGTAGTTAGGTAAACACGTTGCTCATTGTAATTATTCTAGTCCATTTGTGACGGTGGGTGCAATTGTAACCTATGGCAGCTACCTGAAATATGCACTTTTTTCTAACAAAACCTATCCCATACCATAAATATGTTATCAGACTGTCATCTAATGAGTTTTTTTGTTGGTTAGGGGCTATAAATATCTTAGTTTAGCCGAATTGGTGATGGCTACTGGTGTTGGTGGACAAATAAAAGATGGTGGATTATGCTAATGTGTTTTTAGGTAATAGATGTACATCTTTACATATTGTGTCTTCCCTGTAAAACATTTTAAAAATCGGAAATGGTGGCTTTATTCACAAGATCTGTATCTTTCATCTGGTGTCTTGGACTTGTGATTTAATGATATTTAGATGCTACTATCTACTTGTGAAGCTATGCTAGCTATGCTAAACAGTGTGTGGGGGGTGGGGGGTGCTCCCGGATCCGGGTTTCTGAGGCAGTAGAAGTTAAGGAGATCATGAATATCATGGATATAATGACACTAGTGGATATATGGATTAAATATCCTGACCTAGTGAGATATACATGGCGGAGGCTCCATCAAGCTAGTCATCTTGACTACTTTCTTATGTCATTCTCGCTGGCAGCAAAAGTTTAAAAAGTGTTGATAGGGGACAGAATGCGGTCAGACCGTCAAATAATTGGCATATACATTAGTCTCACAGAATTTCCACGTGGGCAAAATTTGATAATCAAAGCCTATTGGATGACAACTTGTTTTTAACCAGGACAGAATAATTTATAACTATCTTTTTCTGGCATACTATAGGTACAGCAGAACCCCTTATTGTATGGAACACTTTTAAACGTGCCTTTAGAGGCCATGCAATTCAATACTCATCTTTAAAACAAATTTAAGTCAAGTCAATTTCAGTCAAAATATGTAATATTAAGAAAGTAAAGAGACTAACAGTACAGACAGATAGCAATAAAAAACAGTACCACAGAGACACAGGATACGTAACAGAAATGGAGGAACTTATTCAAGAAAGATCGAGTGTAATATATATATTTTTAAATCTTCAACAAAGAAATGCTACCAAAAACAATTTACTGAAACGTGTTACAAATGACAGTCACCCATGATTCACCGAACTATATTTTGAAAAAGGAAGCAAAATACTTTAAACATATGTTTTCGTTTCAGTCTCCTCCATCTCCACTAACCGAAGTTAATTGTAAGGATTGTTTTCCTATTAATAATGTCAAATTAACAGCTGTACAGAAATACTCATGTGAAGGCCAAATTACAGAGGAGGAACTTCTTGATGCAATTAAAGCCTTTAAAGTCCGGGAAAACTCCAGGACTGGATGGCATACCAGTTAAGGTATACCAAACCTATTTTGATGTACTCAAAGGACCATTATTAGCATGTTTTAACCAATCCTATAAAAATGGTAGATTATCAGAAACTTAACAAGAAGGTCTGATTTTATTATTAATGAAACAGAACCCAAGTAGTAAATATAAAGATAGAGTCCATAAAAGAAATTGGAGTCCCCTTACACGTTAGTGTTGTGACGCAAAAATTATAGAATTAAAAAGATTGTTGGATATTATTCATCCTAATTAGACAGGTTTTTTACATGAACGATACATTGGAGATAATATAAGACAAGTACTGGAAACAATAGAACACTATGAAACATCTGGAAGACCAGGCCTGGTATTCATAGCTGACTTTGAAAAGGATTTCGATAAAGTAGGACTGGAATTTATATATAAATGCCTGGAATATTTCAATTTTGTAGAATCTCTTATACAATGGGTTAAAGTTATGTATAGTAACCCTAGGAGTAAAATAATAGTGGCTACTTTTCAGAAAGTTTTAAACTGTCAAGATGACTAAAACAAGGTTGTCCACTATCAGCATATCTATTTATTATGGCCATCAAAATGTTAGCTATTAAAATTAGATCCAACAATAATATCAAGGGCTTAGAAATCCAGGACTTAAAAACAAAGGCGTCATTGTACACATATGATTCCTGTTTTCTTTTAAATCCACAATTTGGATCCCTCCACAGCCTCATAGGTGATCTAGATACTTGTTCTAACCTCACTTTTACAACCAAATTAGGATAAGTGTACCATATTACGTATTGGATCACTTTTTCCCCCCAATTTTTACTAACGACATGGGTAAAGCCAGTGTGTCCATGTATGTAGATGACTCAACACAATACATGTCAGCTACCACAGTGACTGAAATGATGGCAACACTTAGGAAAGAGCGGCAGTTAGTTTCAGAATGGGTGGCAAGGAATAAGTTAGTCCTAAATATCAAAAACTTAAAGCATTGCATTTGGGACAAATCATTCACTAAACCCTAAACCTCAACTAAATCTTGTAATGATTCATGTGGAAATTGAGCAAATTGAGGAGACTAAACTGTCATGGTCAAAACATATTGACACAGTGGCTAGGATGGGGAGAAGTCTGTCTATAATAAAGCGCTGCTCTGCATTCTTAACAGCACTATCAACCCGACAGGCCCTAGTTTTGTCACACCTGGACAACTGTTCAGTCGAGTGGTCAGGTGCCACAAAGAGTGACTTAGAAAAATTGCAATTGCCTCAGAGCAGGGTAGAACAGCTGGCCCTTGGATGTACAAAGAGTGCTAACATTAATGACATGCATGTCAATCTCTCCTGGCTCAAAGTGGAGGAGTGATTGACTTCATCACTACTTGTATTTGTTAGAGGCTAATGACATGTTGAATGCACCGAGCTGTCTGTTTGAACTGGCACACAGCTCTGACACCCATGCATACCCCACAAGACACGCCACCAGAGGTCTCTTTAAAGTCCCCAAGTCCAGAACAGACTTTTGGAGGCGCACAGTACTACATAGAGCCATGACTACATGCAACTCTATTCCACATTAAGTAACTCATGCCAGCAGTAAAATTAGATAAATAAAAAACAGGTAAAAATACACCTTATGGAACTGCGGGGACTGTGAAGCAAAACAAACAGACACATGCATACAACCACACGATAGCATACACACTATACACATGTATTTTGTGTTTTAGGTAAGTGGTAAACTAGTAGACTAGAGGCCTGAGGGCACACACTTAATATGTTGTGAAATCTGTTATGAATGTATTGTAATGTTTTTAAAATGTATAACTGTCTTAATTTTACTGGACCCCAGGAAGAGTAGCTGCTGCCTTGGCCACAGCTAATGGAGATCCATAATAAATACAAATACAATTTTTTAAAACTTTTATATCATTGTGTAGTTTACCAATAAAATGGTCTAACGGTGAAGTGGATGGACATGGTTGGTATTCATATCCTGAAAGAAAGAAATGATCTCACTACAATACATTTGAATAGAAAGTTGGCAAAAATAGATAAGATATTGCTACTGTGGAATGGAAAAATCTTGTCAAATTGTGGAAAAATTACCCTGATTAATGTTTTAGTCATAACTGAGTTTATCTATTTGCTATGGCCTTGCATTCACCTAGCGACTTGTTTTTTAAATTCTATTTTATTTGTAACGGCAAGCCTAACAAAATGAAACGGGACTATTTATATAATGAATATTAATTCGGAGGGCAGAAATTATTAAATATTAAAGCATTAGACCTTTCAGTTATACAAAAGTTATACTTAAATCCGAACTGGTTCTCGAGCAGATTCGTGAGAATGTCTCACCCAAGTTCAATAATGGCCTTTTTCCCTTATTCAGATAACAACCTCTCACTTTCGGTTATTTGAAAATGAAATAATCTCCAAAATATTGCTATTTTTTAAACAAGCCATAGAAAGTTGGTTGCAATTTCAGTTTAATCCACCAGAAAAAAAACAGAACAAATAATACAACAAATATTGTGGTTAAACTCAAATATACTCAATGATAAAAAAAAAAATATTATTTTTCCCCAATTTAAAAAAAAGGTATAATCTTTGTAAATAATATCATAAATAGGACATGCAGCTAACAAAAATATATGGAAATGTTTGCTATAATTAAAATTACAACCAACTAATTGCAGCATTACCGCAAAAATAGAAGAGGTAAGTGGAAGGGGGAGAAAGTAAGGAACTTGTCTGTCGGCTCTGCATTAAAGACCAAAATTGGATGAAGAAAATTGTGATAAATAAAAAAGTATACCAGTTTCGTTTAAGGACTAACACATTTACAGCTCTGCCATATAGATTGCAAAATAGTTGGCAAGAGATTTTCAATGTACCGATTCCATGGCACATGGTTTCAAAACTTCAAGTTTTTCTATTTAAATTATTATACACATTTCTTGCAACCAATTTCATGTTACATATATGGGGGATACAATAATCCCAGCTTCGCAGATTTTGTTGCGAAGAGACAAAAATTATTGAATGATTCTTTGGTACTGTTTTTGGTCGCAGGTTCAGTAATGGCTGCAGAATTGCAACATTAACCTGGAGCTAACTCTGCAAATAGCACTGCTGGGTGTTTCAAAAAGTAATAGTCAATCTATAAATAATACTCATAGAATTTTTTTTCCCCTTAATTTACAATATGTAGAATCTATTAGAATAGAAAGGTTCAGAACTTTTGTGAAACATCACAGCACAATTTAAATATATAGGGCAAATAGAAATCAAAACTGGATGGTGCTCAGTGATAGATGGGAGGGGTTGAGTGGAGCTAAAGGGTGGGAATAAAAACAAAAGATAACAATTCTAAAATATACAGTGTTCAAAAAATGTATTTGGTACATATAAACTGGAAGTAGAAGCCAAAGACTTCTGAGATTATAAAAAGTTGGATTGGCATTCAATCACGAACATGCATTTTCAATACTTTTTTCAGGTACACCACTACATACAGTATATATGTATATGATGCTTCTAAGGGGGTATAGTCTAGTAAACTAACGTTAGACTACTCATGTGTGGTACATGAAAACATAATCAAATAATCTCATATGTCATAGGCCTAAGCATTCAGAACAACTCATATCTCTGTTAAACACTACATAAACTGACAAGGACAATAAACCCAGCAATTTAAATATCTAAACAGTTTGTTTTATTGATGTTACATGACAAGGGTGGATGTTCACATTTCACATAATCATGTCATATTTTTCCCCTCAAACTGTATATAAATGTCACCCAGTGTTTAGACTGAAACCATATCGCTCAGACACTATATGAAAAGTGTTTTTATTCTTTTTCTGCACTTATCCTCCAATGAATCCTCTTGGGAGCTGTGGTAATGACCCAACTTTATTCATTTTTCATAACGACACTGTGCCCTGTGACATTGTGTGCTTCCTTCCTGCCTGACTCCCTGGTCCTACAACACAGCTCCAGTTGGAGGCCCTAATTACAGTAAGTGTTTATGTGGCCCACAGTTTCATATGCAGGGGTCAACGGGGCCAAAACACACTCCAGGTAACATTCTCTCTGAGTAAGCCTGTGTCCTCAGTTTGAAAACCTATATACACATATACCAAACATTAGGAACACCTTCCTAATATTGAGTTGCACGCCCACCCCTTTTGCCCTCAGAACATGCTGTTTTTGGTTTCCTGTTGCATTATTTTATTTTTGTGGACCATTGCCACCTAACATTGTGTGATATTCATATGACAAACTACAGACAAAACACTAAATAATGGTCAAAAAATAAAATAAAATCAGCAATCAGAAAATAGGATAGGAAAAGATAAGTCACTCATTCAACAATTAAGTCTTTACTGAAGACTCATCTCTTCAGTAGGCCCAGGAGTGCTAAGGTGAACGTGAAGGCATTGGAGTGATGAACTACCCCTTGATGTCTCTGCTGAGCGGGCTCCTCTCTCGCCACTGGGATTCTCTGCCGCTGACCTTATTACAGGGCTGAGTCACTGGCTTGCTAGTGCTCTCCCATGCCGTCCCTAGGAGGGTACCAGGCGTTTTTCGCTGTACTCGACTTGCGTGGGTGGCGTGATCTTCCTGTCCAGTTTTGCACCCACTCGGGCTCGTGCGATGGAGGAGATCTTCGTGGGCTGTACTCCGCCTTGTCTCAGGGTAGTAAGTTGGTGGTCTCTTGATATCCCTTTGGTGGTGTGGGGGCTGTGCTTTGGCAAAGTGGGTGGGGTTATATCCTGCATGGTTGGTCTGTCCAGGGGTATTGTCAGACGGGACAACAGTGTCCACCCCTCCCCCCGTCTCAGTCTCCAGTATCTACGCTACAGTAGTCTATGTGTCAGGGGGCTAGGGTCAGTCAGTCCTATCTGGTGGAATTCTCCTGTCTTATCTGGTGTCCTGTGTGATCTTAAGTATGCTCCCTCTAATTCTCCCATCTCTCTCTCCCTTCCCGGAGGACCTGAGCCCTAGGGCCATGCCTCAGGACTACCTGGCCTGACGACTCCTGGCTTTCCACATCCCCAGTCCACCTGGTCATGCTGCTGATCCAGTTTCTGTTGTTCTGCCTGCGGCTATGGAACTCTGATCTGTTCACCAGACGTGCTGAATGCTCGGTAATGAAAAGCCAACTGACTTTTACTCCTGCGGTGCTGACGTGTTGCACCCTCTATAACCAATGTGGTTATTATTTATGAACATTTGAACGTCTTGAAGAGTACTGTTATAATCTCCACCGGGCACAGCTAGAAGAGGACTGGCCACCCCCCAGAGCCTGGTTCCTCTCTAGGATTCTTCCTAGGTTCCTGTCTTTCTAGGGAGTTTTTCAAAGCCACCGTGCTTCTACATCTGCACTGATTGCTCTTTGGAGGTTTAGTTTTAAATTGCTAAACCTCTTTGGAGGTTTAGCAATTTGTGACAACTGCTGATGTAAAAAGTGATTTATAGATATATTTGATTGATTGACCAGTTACAGTAGATGTTTTCCGCTTTCTTATAAAGTGTCTTGCTAGTCTTCACTAGATGTTATTTTCTGCAATAGTCTTGGTCTGTGTCATTTACTCTGGCTTGTGTTGTGTACACCTTGTTATACAAAAGATTGTCAGTCTTGAAAGCCATGGCTTTCAGGGGTAGATGCTACATTAGCATGTGTGAGTCAGACATTGGCAAAGATACAGTAGCTAGGATTCCTCTGTAAGTGGCAGAAAGTCATGACGAGAAAGCTGCTTAACTCCTGTAGGTCAGCCACAAAGCTCCTCAATTCCTATGTTACCAAACCATATTTAACACAATGCACAATGTTCATAGTACAGACATTAATCCATCTGTTGTGTTGGCAACAGCTCACACATTGTATGCTTAGGAAGCAACATTCACTGTTCAAGATTTTCTTAAAAATGAAGCAGAGACGTATTCTGTTAAAAATCGTACTATAACTGAGCACCTATTACTTATTTATGCTTTATGTAAGGGATTACCAACAAGGGGCTATGCGTTCTATGGAAAATTATGAACGACGTGGAAGGAGTTGCATTATTTTAAAGAGAACGCATAGAGCCCCGAGTTGACTATCTCTTTCATACCATGGCTATAATTTAACACATTTTCCGCTTGAAATGTGCTAATTTTCCGGTATAAATTTGTTCAACATCCACTGAAGTAGCTAGCAAGTTTACAAGAATAGCTACAGTAGTTGCCGTGGTAACCAAGCAAGAGGACAAGTACATTAGAGTGTCTAGTTTGAGAAACAGACGCCTCACAAGTCCTCAACTGGCAGCTTCATTAAATAGTACCCGCAAAACACCAGTCTCGTTGTCAACAGTGAAGAGGCAACTCCAGGATCCTGGCCTTCCCGGAGCATCCTGGAGTCGCCCCTTCACTGTTGACGTTGAGACTGGTGTTTTGCGGGTACTATTTAATGAAGCTGCCAGTTATGGACTTGTGACGCGTCTGTTTCCTTGTCCTCTTGCTCAGTTGTGCACAGGGGCCTCCCAATCCTCTTTCTATTCTAGTTAGAGCCAGTTTGCGCTGTTCTGTGAAGGGAGTAGTACACAGCGTTGTACGAGATCTTCAGTTTCTTGGGAATTTCTCGCATGGAATAGCCTTCATTTCTCAGAACAAGATTAGACTGATGAGTTTCAGAAAAAAGTTATTTGCTTCTGGACATTTTGAGCCTGTAATCGAACCCACAAATGCTGATGCTCAAGATACTCAACTAGTCCAAAGAAGGCCAGTTTAATTGCTTCAATAATCAGAACAACAGTTTTCAGCTATGCTAACATAATTGCAAAATGGTTTTCTAACGATCAATTAGCCTTTTAAAATGATAAACTTGGATTAGCTAACACAACATGCCATTGGAACACAGGAGTGATGGTTGCTGATAATGGATCTCTGCATGCCCATGTAGATATTCCAGAAAAAATCTGCCCGTTTCCAGCTACAGTAGTCATTTACAACATTAACAATGTCTACACTGTATTTCTGATCATTTTTATGTTATTTTAATGGACACATTTTTTTTGCTTTTCTTTCAAAACAAGGACATTTCTAAGTGACCCCAAACTCTTGAACGGTGGTGTACATTTTATAAGCACCACCAACACAGTGAATGGACAGTGAATGGGAAAATGTATTTAAAGGGACCTCCCTCTGCAGGTGATTTGCTGAATGTTCAATCCTAAATGAGGCCTGTGATTGGTTAATGACTTATAATTTTACTGTATAAAACAGGTCATATCATTAAAAATACCAGAGAGCCCTGTAAATATGATGACTATATTGTTCCAAACAATATGTCTAAAAATAAGCAAAATCAAAGAGGGTAGTTTTGAGATATTCATATTAATATTTTAATGTTGAATAAATGAATGTGAACATTTGTATTTCAGAATCTAGACATACTCCATATGTTAGAGCACACTATAAGGAGTTTAATGACATCAAAATGTCTGTATCACGGATCAGGTCTTTCAGGAGGCATATTTGCCTAAAAAGGGCGTAAAATGGCCACTTTCCTCATTATACATTTTTTAAATAAAATGGTTTGTGATACAAATGTAAAAATGTAAAACATCAAGCATGTCAAAAGTTTCTATGTGAGAATTGCCAGAACAATCTGAGTTAACAAAAATATTTCCCATTCCAGCTGGTGTGGAATCGCCCTTAGGTCTAAGTAGTCCACTAGGACATGTGTGCTCATGAATGTAATTTTAGCATTGGTGCAATGGTGAACGTGTTGCAGTCGCTTTGACTTGCAGTAAGAACAGAAGAGTACATTAGTTTACACTGTGAAGTGTTTGCCCACATTGAGGCTGTGAAATCCCATCGTAGTCTGTCAAGGCCCTTACCGGCGCAAAAAACCTTCAAACAAGATTATTCATAAATCACCACATATAGGACCTCAGTAGGTAGGTGAGACGAATGGGAAAAGCCCTCTGCTGGAAACCTTACCCTCTTTACTGTGCAGGGAGAGGTATTTGTTATTTTCTAAGACTATAACTGTATTATTTGTTGAATTCACATTCAAAGCACCACAGAATTTCACTAGTACCACTTACCATTCAACAATATGGATAAGTATGAATGCCGAATATCAAACACATTGAAAGTAGTAAAGCTGCATTAATAGTTTGGAAAACATGAGTTGATTTCATGTTTGATTTTCAATGTTCTGATGTTTAAAAGCCATAAAATGTTTACTAAAACAAAAGTACATGCCATTTCCACAAAGAATCCGCATCGGTTGCCAAAATGACACATGGGGACCTGAGTTTTAGATTACAAAATGCATTTGTTACCCATTTTCAAAGATGTAATTGTTTCATCTGAAACAGCTGATGATTTCCCTCATTAATATTTATGCAAGTGCTCAGCGAGGATGACTGCCTCACCATCATGAATATTCAATAGTAACAGTAGAGGACCCACTGCGTTCTGCACCCTATTGCAATACAGCAGTGATCAATCCTGAGGTAGCCATCCAACGGACACCTCTCATAAGTAAGTCAGTGCAGATATCATTTGCTGAGTTGGTCAATTATTCAAAGAGCTTTTAAATAATGCAAGGGCACAGTATCAATCGAAGCAGATTTTCAGCAGTAGAATTTTGTCCAGTTTATCAACTTTTTTGATCAACATTTTGGAGGTGAATAAGAAGTAATCTAAACTAAATAATAAATGATATGGTTTAACTAGGTATTGCCTGGCCAACAGTAAAGTACAGTAATTCAAAAACATATTTTTATAAACTTGTGTGAAAATTATTTTGCTTTAAGCCACTTCAATTCTAACAGTGACAACATGGAAGCAGAACTATGTCCAGCCATTAAAGCGAAACCCTAATGAATATACTGCACAAAACTCATTTCTGGAGGGTTAATTCAAGAAAATTATTCAGACAACCTTCCTGGGGGGGGGGGGGGGGGGGGGGGGTGAAAAAGATGTATTCTTATGGCTTTGTCCCTGAACCCCTGGTTTGATTTGAACATCATGACACATGTCCTTTCCTGTTGATATTTGAATGAGGACTACTGCCCAAAGCTCTCTCTCCGTGTCTCTGTAGACCTGAGAGGGACTAATATCATTTGAGATATTGAATTACCCGGTGTGGCTTGGGATCCATTTCATCAGCGATAAGGACACGCACAAAGCAACGTGTCTTTAGAGAAAGTAATACAAACCACATTGGAACAGCAAATTCTCTACATAGCAGTTCACCTTGAAACAACGTTTCTCTGGCTTTGGTGCATGGATTTTTCTCTGGTCAGGAGTCAGTATTCCAGTATTAATAAAACAACATAAAAACACATCAGCAAAACCAGTTTAAAACAAGGTTATAGTGGCCACCTTGCTCAGAGAACTGATGACTCAAACCACCAGGGTTGTATTTTCTCTTTCAGGTCAGGAGGATTATCAGAATCTGGCCCAAACACACATTTAATGTTGTGGACTTTTTTTTCACAGGCACTGAGTCCACAGTCAACCTGGTCACCTTCTCCATAGCTGATAACAGTGGAGACACGCTCTGATTGCCCTGACATGTCTGAGAGAGGACCACAGCAGTCTTCATAATATGTTCGCTCTATTGTCCAGTTTGGGACTATAGCTAGCTAGGGCCCGGGGAGGATGGGTGCCGGGCTGCCTCTCAGACCCATGATATGATTGTGTGAGCCAGATCGTGGAGCGCTGCAGATGGAGCCTGAGTGGGGAAACCCTCCAGAGAACCAGGGACCCTGTCTAGTATTCTCAATCCCCCAGGTGGTGTAGGGGAGGGCTGGGGCTGCTAGTGACAGATGGGTATGGCTGGTTCATCTGATTCAGATGGTACGCTACAGCTGTCTCAGGACCAGCTAGGGAGACTAGCACCGGCAGCACATAGCCCACTGTCTTACCAGGCACAGGGAGGGAGGATGATTAGTAGGACAAGCTCAGCAGTCAGCCAAGCTTGACAGGCACCTGCAAGGCTTTACAGTCGCTCTGTGTGTTGAGACGGCTAGCTCCCACACAGCAGACGGCAAAACACAGACTTAGTCAGGGAGGAAACCAGGGGGAAGTTCCGTTAAATAATCAACATATTTTGCCTCTCTCCCTTATTCTTTCCCTAAGTCCATCTATCCTACCTGTCTTGAATTGTTTTCTGAGAGTACTAGAGATTTAATACGGTGGTGATCCCACGGTAGTTCAGAGCAGTACTAAATTAAAGGAAGGTTAGAAGGAAGGAAGGAATGAAAGAAAAAACAAACGAAGGAAAGAAGAAGAAAGGACAGCAGGAAGGAAGGGAAAAACCAAAGGAAGAAGGAAGGAAGGCAGTTACAGTATGAAGAGTACTTGGACAGGGCCAGAGAGACAGCTGGCTAATACCATGTCTGCCATGTTGAGTAGGCTCAGAGACTCTAGCCACAGGGAACCATGGAGACATAACACACCAGCCAGGAAAACCTTAGAGGAATAAGTGTCCAATACTTCATCAGAACCACATGCTTACTGTGAATCTATAATACTTATATAATATAATATAATACTTGCAACAGGAAACCTGTCTTTTTAGCAATAAAGTCCATGAGATGGCTGCAATTGTTTACTTTAGATCTGTATAAAACTATGTGCAACCTGAAATTGGTGCATGGGATGCATGCAATGAGCGTAATGCAACTGCAAGCTGCTGTATTCCAAAACGTGTTTAACTCACCCTTCTATCTTTGTGAAATTGTGTTGTTTTGGGAAACAGAAGATCATCCCACCACAATTTACCAATTTACTAAAACCACTGGAAGTGAACTTTGATCAT
Organism: Salvelinus fontinalis; assembly: GCF_029448725.1. Classification (NCBI taxonomy): domain Eukaryota; kingdom Metazoa; phylum Chordata; class Actinopteri; order Salmoniformes; family Salmonidae; genus Salvelinus; species Salvelinus fontinalis. The sequence goes on along the minus strand of NC_074697.1, from coordinate 42,239,766 downwards.
AGTGAGAAATATAGCTGTCATCCATATGATTAAGAAACAAATGAATAATGCATTATTTTTGATAGATGGTAACATGGGCCCTGTTTCTTTATTCATGCTTTGGGCTTTGGTAACATCAAAAGGATTTAATGGCGTATAGTAAATGGTCCATACAGAGGCATTGCAGTTTTAGTGTCATTTTTACGTGGGGCAACATGGTGTCATTAGAATGTCAAAATATTGCAGTTAACCATTGCAGTTATATGTAACCTTGGCTGACATACTGTATTATTTATAGCCTATGTCAGGTTTACAACTGTTGTTGGCTACATATTGGTGATGCCTACGTTATAATGAAAACATACAGGCACCATCTCACAATTTTTTCCTTACTCTGTCACTAGGGGTACTGTATGTCTTCATCTCAGAACAAAAATTTAAGTCACATCCTCTACCTACAGGAGCACATGTCCATGTTTCATCTACTTTTTTTAGCAAATATTCCTGGGGAAAAGAGGCGGGCATCATCGTCCTCAGCCCCACATCCTTGTACGGGTGACATAATAGAAGTGGACCGGTGTCAAAGACGAGGCCTAGAGCCATTTTATTTAACACAAACCCCTGACGTCTGAGGCCCAGGCAATCCCGCTAGAGAAGGTCTACTTGGTAAAAGAGAGCAATGCTCCGGGCTCCAGTGCATATTATGACCACCACAGAGTCTGGAATAAGGGAAGGTGCCCCTCTGCACAAAATCGCCTTGAGTACTACTTGTACATTGACCAAAATAAAACTTCCTGGTTTAAAGTAAAAGTTTCTGGTTCAACTTAACTACAATGTAAGAGTGATATATAGTATGCATGAGTAACTATTGTACTGTATATGTACTTTAGATAATGTTAACCCTATCATCACAGGGAACAAATCATCAATATCCCAATAATAGGATCTCAAACTAAGTCTCTGCCCCTAGTTCCCCATCAAACACGACTATGTATAACACATTTGATTTGACTAAATCAATCCCAATTAAACAGCTTGAAATGCAACATACAAAGAGAATGTTCCTTTTCGTGTGAGGTACTGTACACAGGAGAGGGAAGCATAAATCAAAGAGCAGGAACATCATGTAATGCTGAGTACAGTGAGGAGCTGTTGTCTTACTGTGTCTTTTGTGAAGTCCCTGCACACCCAGGAGGATCACGTGCCCCCATTTCCCCTCTGGCACACAAACAGGTTCAAAGAGCTCTCCCACTTACCTAGAACAAGGAAAAGGTAGAACAACATAAATGATGCTGCACTGAAACAGTGAATATTTTGTCACGCTATAGGTAGACTGGAGGAGATGCATTCATTTAAGCAGTTATTACAGAGGACAACATCCAAAAGTGTTCAACATACAACACACACACACACACACACACACACACACACACACACTTATAGTGTAATTACACTAACAAAGGTTTGCATAACACATGCTGTTCCAAACTCAACCCAAAATCTGATGTAACTGTAAGAGGGAGATGAAAAATGCCAAACAATCACAATTTAACAGAAAGGGAAGTATAGAATAATTGTCTCTTTGAAACCCAAACATGTTCAGATATAAACTAAGGACTAGCCTAAACCCAATGACCAAGCTCTCTCCCAAAAGAGGTGTCCTTTGAGGACGACAAAGAATTTGAGTATGAGAGAGAGCCTCTATGTGAGCGACACAATCTACATATATTTCTAAGAGAGCTGGAGCGCCCCTATCCAATTCAAGCCATTCCTTTATTCAAACCCAGCATTGATTCTTTGTCAATCTTAGGCAGAAATCAATCTTTTCCAGAAGGCATCTTTATTTTGGACCTTCATTTGGATTTCAAATGACTTTGGCTGGCAGGTATCCTGGGCATTTTCTCTCATTCCCCTTCCATGTTGATCTATGCATCGTCAGAAAAAGGGTTGACGTACTGACTGCTAAATAGGAACAGACACAGGCGACAGTGACCTAGGATGTCTGAAACACCTCTGAAGCCTGAATGAATGTAAAACAGCAACAACACACACAGGCTGATCCGCTGATTAATATATTTGTTTGGATGTGCCGTCTTCCCCTTGATGCTCAAGCTCCTGTTGTATTTTAAGCCTGTCAGTGAAATGCATTAATGCTCGACTCTCAACTCAAAGCATGGGGAGTCAAATGTAAATAAGCTCACCGGGAACAAATTAAGTGGAGTGACTATATCCCAACTGCATTCTTTTTACAACACAACTACAGATCCTTTTCTCCTGACAGGAATATATTACTAAGCCTCTGTATATTAAACGCGAATCGAGTGGCAGAACAAACCCTTCTATTTGAAATGTTCTATATGTGTATCGCACTTTAATATTCCATTAAGATCTGTGATTTTCTATGACACCACAACAATGACAACCAGGAAGCGATGCATTTGGCGGCTTATTATCTACCTATCAAGACAGCAAAAGAGTTCCAAAGCAATTTTAAGTTGGATAACAGAAAATAGCATAAACGTACCCAAACAAAAGCATAGTCATTTGTTATGTATCTCCGGAACCATGCTACAAATGTTAATGCCGGATTAAAAAATATTTAAACTTAGAAGTGAGATAGCAATGTAGCATTATGTCATATTCAGTACACACTAGAGAGCAAACAGACCTTTCAAATAAGTTCTTAAGCCTAGCTGCAGGAAGTAAGAGAGCTGAGGGTGCTGCAGCACCCCTTGAGAATATATATATATATTTTTTTAATATATATATTTTTTTTGAGCACTAGGCCTTTATTACTCCTGTATTAGGAGAGACAAATACTCCTCTGCAGAGTGGAGAAATTGTACAACTCAAAAACCACCCCCTCTCCCACAACGGATCAGGTGAACTCAGGTGAAAGCTATGATCCTTTATTGATTTCACTTGTTAAATCCACTTCAATCAGTGTAGATAAAGGGGAGAAGACATGTTAAATAATAATTTTTAAGCCTTTAGTCCAGGGATCATCACCTAGATTTAGCAGCGGGACGATATTTTCGTGAGCGGATGGTCGGGGGCCGGAATATAGTTACAAATGTGTCAGGATTGTTCCGGTTTTGGCAACTAGATGCCCCCATTGTGCTTTTTTGACCCTTTTGTTTTCCCTTGTTTCCAGTTATTATTTGCACCTGTGCCTCGTTTCCCTTGAATGTATTTAAACCCTTAGTTTTCCTCAGTTCTTTGCTCTGTGTTTGAATGTTAGCACCCAGCCCTAGCGATGCTGTGAACGTTTGTTGCTCCAGTTGGACTCTCTTGTGGTACTCTGTTTTTGTTCTTGTTTATTTATTTTTGATTATCTTTTGAGGTTTTTTCCTGCTGTAACAACCACCTTGTGGATTTACCTTTTGACTTGGAGGATTACCTTTTTCTCTTGGAATTACTTTTGACGTTGTGGATTTATATTTTTGCCTGAAGAACTTTCCTTTTTACTTTATTAAAACACCGTCTCAAGTACTGCTGTGTCTGCCTCATCTTCTGGGTTCTGCCGACTATTAGTGGCTCAGGTTGCTAAGTGACTGCTTCTCACACCGGAGACCGAGTTCGTAACCGGGTCCTGACAAAATGATTTGTCGACTGCAATTTGACCACAAGAATCCCAAATAGATATAATATTTGACCAAAACATGATCATTTCAAACCTTGCTTAAATTTGTATATGATAACGTGTCTCTCTATTAACTTCTTGCAACTATAGGGGGTGCTATTTCGCATTAGCATAATTAACTCTACAGATTAAACTGCCTAGTACTCAATTCTTGCTCGTACAATATGCATATTATTGTTATTATTGGATAGAAAACACTCTCTAGTTTCTATAGCCGTTTGAATTATGTCTCTGAGTGAAACAGAACTCATTCTACAGCACTTTTCCTCCCAGTGTGTGAGATTTAGACATCTTGGCCTCTGGTTCCAGATCAGTTTTAAAGTCTCTGTTAATCCTATGAGATACAAACACTGCCCACGCCTTCCACTAGATGTCAGTAAGTGATGACAATTTGAATGGAGTCTATTGTGCAATCACAGGCTCTATAAATGACCAAAGACCGGAAGTAGGATTCCTTTGGAGTCTGCGCTCAACGCAAGACGGATATCTGACTGGCCTTTTTCCAAGTCTTGGTTTAGCCAGTAATATAGCGTCGGTCATCTTTTTACTCGTTATAGGTGTTAGAAACATCATAATGTAGTTAATTTAAACCGTTTTATAGCAATTTATATCCGTTTAGTGCGATTTTGAGGCATTGCTTTGTAATAGACTTTGAAGCTCCGGGCACGTTTCGGGGTCCCGGTCGTACGTTAGTGGGCATTTCGACGGACAAGTGGACATCTTTCGACCAAAAGAAGATTAGACCCAAGAAAGGATTCATTGCCCAAGAATCTGATGGAAGATCGCCTCATAGTAAGAAATATTTAAGATGATAAATCGTTGTTCTGTAGAAAAATGTCAAACGCACGTTCTGCCATTTTGTTAGATGTAGCTTTGCTTGGCGCAACCTGTATTGAAAAGTAAGGATAATTTAAAAAATGTAATTCCGCGATTGTATTAAGAATTAAATTGTCTATCAATCGCTGTCCACCCTATATTTTTTAGTCAAGTTTATGAGTATTTATGTATAAGACTAGATCACTGTCTAATATGGTGCACGACATTTTCTGACCAGCTGTGCTACTTTTGTCATTGTCTAACCATGATTTTGGTGGCTACATATACACATTTTCGAACAAACTGTATATGTATGTTGTAATATGATGTTACAGGAGTGTCATCTGAAGAATTCTGAGAAGGTTAGTGAAAAAATTAATATATTTTGGCGATGATACGATATCGCTCTCTTTGGCTAGAATCAGTGCTCGGGTAACGTTTGCGTATGTGGTATGCTAATATAACGATTTATTGTGTTTTCGCTGTAAGACACTTAGAAAATCTGAAATATTGTCTGTATTCACAGGATCTGTGTCTTTCGATTAGTGTATGCTGTGTATTTTTACGAATGTTTGATTAGTAATTAGGTAATACACGTTGCTCTATGTAGTAATTCTAGTCCATTTGTGACGGTGGGTGCAATTGTAAACTATGATATCTACCTGAAATATGCACATTTTTCTAACAATACCTATCCTATACCATAAATATGTTATCAGACTGTCATCTGATGAGGTTTTTTCTTGGTTAGTGGCTATCAATATCTTAGTTTAGCCGAATTGGTGATAGCTACTGGTGTTGAGAGAAAATGGTGGACAAAGAAAAATGGTGATTTTTGCTAACGTGTTTAGCTAATAGATTTACATATTGTGTCTTCCCTGTAAAACATTTTAAAAATCTGAAATGGTGGCTTTATTCACAAGATCTGTATCTTTCATTAGGTGTCTTGGACTTGTGATTTAATGATATTTAGATGCTACTATTTAATTGTGACGCTATGCTAGCGATGCTAATCAGTGTGGGGGGGGTGGGCGGTGCTCCCGGATCCGGGGTAGAGGCTCGTTAGAGGTTAACTTGTGTTATTACAGTCTTTTATGTCCAACAATGAAAAAAAAACATATATATAGTACCAGTCAAAAGTTTGGACACACCTACTCATTCAAGTTTTTTTTTTTTCTACATTGTAGAATAATAGCGAAGACATCAAAACTATTAAATAACACATATGGAATCATGTAGTTCAAAATGGCCAGAAAAAATGGCCAGAAACAAAGAACTTTCTTCTGAAAATCAGTCTATTCTTGTTCTGAGAAAGGAAGGTTATTCCATGCGAAAAATTGCCAAGAAACTGAAGATTTTGTACAACGCTGTGTACTACTCCCTTCACAGAACAGCGCAAACTGGCTCTAACAAGAATAGAAAGAGGAGTGGGAGGCCCCGGTGCACAACTGAGCAAGACGACAAGCACATTAGAGTGTCTAGTTTGAGAAACAGACGTCTCACAAGTCCTCAACTGGCAACTTCATTAAATAGTACCCGCAAAACACCAGTCTCAAAGTCAACAGTGAAGAGGCAACTCCGGGATGCTGGCCTTTTAGGCAGAGTTCCTCTGTCCAGTTTCTGTGTTCTTTTGCCCATCTTAATCTTTTATTTTTATTGCCCAGTCTCAGATATGGCTTTCTCTTTCCAACTCTGCCTAGAAGGCCAGCATCCCAGAGTCGCAACGAGCCAGCATCCAGATACTCAACTAGTCTAAAGGCGAACAGTTTTATTGCTTCTTTAATCAGAACAGTTTTCAGCTGTGCTAACATAATTGCAAAAGGGGTTTCTAACGATCAATTAGCCTTTTAAAATTATAAACTTGGATTAGCTAACACAACGTGGAGGCAGGTAGCCTAGTGGTTAGAGCGTTGGACTCGTAACCGAAAGGTTGGAAGATTGAATCCCTGAGCTGACAAGGTAAAAATCTGTTGTTCTGTGTCTGAACAAGGCAGTTAACCCACTGTTCCTAGGCCGTCATTGAAAATAAGAATTTGTTCTTAACTGACTTGCCTAGTTATATAAAGGTTAAAAAATAAATAAATGTGCCATTGGAACACAAGAGTGATGGTTGCTGATAATGGGCCTCTGTACACCTATGTAGATATTCCATTAAAAAAAAAATTTATCAGCCTTTTCCAGCTACAATAGTCATTTATAACATTAAACATGTCTACACTGTATTTCTGATCAATTTGATGTTATTTTAATGGTCCAAAAAAATGTGCTTTTCTTTCAACAACAAGGACATTTCTAAGTGACCCCAAACTTTTGAACGGTAGTAAATACAGTATATATCTATTTGGAACATCTGTAACGGCAGCCTTCCCTCTCTTCACGAGAAGAGAGGGTGTAACAGGGATCGGACCAAGACGCAGCGTAGTTGGTGCTCAACATATTTAATAATGATAAACAGTGAACACTTAACAATTACAAAATGTGGCAAACCGATACAGTCCTAGCTGGAGCACAGAAAACACAGAGACAGGAAACAACCACCCACAAACCCCAACACAAAACAAGCCACTTATATATGATTCCCAATCAGAGACAACACAACACACCTGCCTCTGATTGAGAACCATATTAGGCCAAAGATAGAAACAGACAAACTAGACACACAACATAGAATGCCCACCCAGCTCACGTCCTGACCAACACTAAAACAAGCAAAACACACAAGAACTATGGTCAGAACGTGACACCACCTACTCATTCAAGGGTTTTTCTTTATTTTCTACATTGTAGAATAATAGTGAATACATCAAAACTATGAAATAAAACATATGGAATCATGTAGTAAACAAAAAAGTGTTAAACAAATAGCCACCCTTTGCATTGATGGCAGCTTTGCACACTCTTGGCATTCTTTCAACCAGCTTCATGATGTAGTCACCTGGAATGCATTTCAATTAACAGGTGTGCCTTGTTAAAAGTTAATTTGTGGAATTTCTTTCCTTCTTAATGCGTTTGAGCCAATCAGTTGTGTTGTGTCAAGGTAGGGGGGTAAACAGAAGATAGCCCTATTTGGTAAAATACCAAGTCCATATTTTGGCAAGAACAGCTCACATAAGCAAAGAGAAGAGACAGTCCATCATTACTTTAATTTGTATTAATTTTTTATTTAACCAGGAAAAGCCCATTGAGACCCAGAGTCTATATTTAAAGGGAAATCTGGCCAAGAATGCACCAACAATCAATACATTACATAATTAAAACATACAACAATACAACGCAACATGATCCAGCCTAAAAAAATATTTTACACTCCTCCGTAACAGAGTCTCCCATCAATATTTTAAATTCATTCAGTGGCACTAACATATCTAGATGAAGTATGGATTGTAGACTATTCCATGTCTTTGGTGCACAAGAAGAGAAGGCAGTCTTGCCTAATACTGTGCATGTCCTGGGGACTTTAAGTAGTAACCACCTAGCAGACCGAGTATGGTAACTGCTGGTGGTGAAGGAGACCAGACTACAGAGGTAAAGAGGGAGTTTACCCAAAAGTGCTTTGTTGATGAACACATATAAATGTATCTTTCTGCTCATATAAAGTGAGGTCCAACCTACCATTTGGTACAAGGTGCAATGATGGATAAGTGACTTGGCATTTTTAATAAAGCGCTAGGATGCATGATAAACAGAGTCCAGCCTCTAAGACAGAGGAGGTTGTATGATAAACAGAGTCCAGTCTCTGTAAGACAGAGGAGACTGCATGATAAACAGAGTCCAGTCTCTGTAAGACAGAGGAGACTGCATGATAAACAGAGTCCAGTCTCTGTAAGACAGAGGAGGTTGCATGATAAACAGAGTCCAGTCTCTGTAAGGCGGAGGAGGTTGCATGATTAACAGAGTCCAGTCTCTGTAAGACGGAGGAGGTTACATGATAAACAGAGTCCAGTCTCTGTAAGACAGAGGAGGCTGCATGATAAACAGAGTCCAGTCCCTGTAAGACAGAGGAGGCTGCATGATAAACAGAGTCCAGTCTCTGTAAGACGGAGGAGGCTGCATGATAAACAGAGTCCAGTCTCTGTAAGACAGAGGAGGCTGCATGATAAACAGAGTCCAGTCTCTGTAAGGCGGAGGAGGTTGCATGATAAACAGAGTCCAGTCCCTGTAAGACAGAGGAGGCTGCATGATAAACAGAGTCCAGTCCCTGTAAGACAGAGGAGGCTACATGCATATACAACAAGTCACCATAATCAATTACAGAGAGAAAAGTGGCCTGCATAAGCTTATTTCTAGCCATAAGCTGGAAGCTAGCCTTATTACGGAAATAAAAACCCAATTTCAATTTAAGCTTTGTCACAAGATTATCCACATGAACTTTAAAGGACAACTTGTCATCCAAACATATACCTAGTTATTTGTAGGATGACACTTTTTCAATGGATAAGCCACCAGATGTGACAATGCTAACCTTCTCTGGCAGAGTTCTAGCTCTGGTAAAGGCCATGAATTTCGTTTTTTGTACATTCAAGACCAGTTTGAGACCATAAAGGGAGGCCTGCAGTGACTGAAAAGCAGTCTGGAGCTCTTCAACAGACTGAATCAGAGAAGGAGCACATGAATATATTACTATATCATCTGGATATAGATGCAACTTGCTGGTTGCATCCCATTTCCAAAAATCATTAATACAAATTGAGAACAACACAGGAGCTAAAATGGAACCCTGGGGCACACCTCTATTAACTTCAAGAAAGCTAGACTTGTGATTGTCCGTATATACACATTGTGTCATAAACCAATTTACTGCCCCTTCACTGAGACCAATGTTTGAGTCTAGCTAGCAACAATTCATGGTCAACTGAATCAAATACCTTTAAAAATCCAAACAGAGCAGCACAATGTTGCTTTTTATCAAGTGCATTGAAGACATGAAGGTCAGTCAATACGGAAGATTTCAAGAACTTTGAAAGTTTCCTCAAGTGCAGTCACAAAAACCATCAAGTGCTATGATGAAACTGGCTCTCATGAAACTGGCTCTCCACAATCCCCCGACCTCAACCAAATCGAGATGGTTTGGGATGAGCCGGAACGCAGAACGAAGGAAAAGCAGTCAACAAGTGCTTAGCATACGTGGGAACTCCTTCAAGACTGTTGGAAAAGCATTCCAGGTGAATCTGGTTGAGAGAATGCCAAGAGTGTGCAAAGCTGTTATTAAGGCAAAGTGTGGCTAGTTGAAGAATCTTAAATATACCTCTTAAGGATCCACACCTTTTTTTCAATTTTCACCTAAAATGACATACCCAAATCTAACTGCCTGTAGTTCAGGACCCGAAGCAAGGATATGAATATTCTTGATACCATTTGAAAGGAAAAACTTTGAAGTTTGGGGAAATGTGAAATGAATGTAGGAGAATATAACACATTGGATCAAAAAAAATATATCTATCTTTTTTTTGTACTCTCATCTTTGAAATGCAAGAGAAAGGCCAATAATGTATTATTCCAGCCCAAGCGCATTTTAGATTTTGGCGACAAGACGGCAGCAGTGTATATGCAAAGTTGTAGACTGATCCAATGAACCATTGCATTTCTGTTCCAAATTTTGTATCAAGACTGCCCAAATGTGCCAAATTGGTTTATTAATACAAGTTCATATCTGTGCACTCTCCTCAAACAATAGCATGCAAATAGTCCGGGTTGCCATTTGATTAGCAGGAGTGTTCAGGAGTGTCTTATGGATTGGGGGTAGAAGCTGTTTTGAAGCCTCTTGGACCTAGACTTGGCGCTCCGGTACCGCTTGCCATGCAGTAGCAGAGAGAACCGTCTATGACTGGGGTGGCTGGAGTCTGACAATTTTTAGGGCCTTCCTCTGACACCGTCTGGTATAGGTCCTGGATGGCAGGAAGCTTGGCCCCAGTGATGTACTGGGCCATTCGCACTACCCTTTGTAGTGCCTTGCGGTTGAAGGCCGAGCAGTTGCCATACCAGGCAGTGATGCAAACAGTCAGGATGATCTCGATGGTGCAGCTGTAAAACCTTTTGAGGATCTGAGGACCCATGTCAAATCTTTTCAGTCTCCTGAGGGGGAATAGGTTTTGTCATGCCCTCTTCACGACTGTCTTGGTGTGCTTGGACCATGTTAGTTTGTTGGTGATGTGGACACCAAGGAAATTGAAGCTCTCAACCTGCTCCAATACAGCCCTGTTGATGAGAATGGGGGCGTGCTCGGTCCTCCTTTTCCTGTAGTCCACGATCAACTCCTTAGTCTTGATCACGTTGAGGTAGAAGTTGTTGTCCTCGCACCACACGGTCAGGTCTCTGACCTCCTCTTTATAGGCTGTCTCATCGTTGTTGGTGATCAGGCCTACCACTGTTGTGTCATCAGCAAACGTAATGATGGTGTTGAATCATGCCTGGCCGTGCAGTCATGAGTGAACAGGGAGTACAGGAGGGGACGGAGCACGCAACCCTGAGGGGCCACCGCGTTGAGGATCAGTGTGGAGGATGTGTTGTTACCTACCCTTACCACCTGGGAGGCCCGTCAGGAAGTCCAGGATCCAGTTGCAGAGGAAGGTGTTTAGTCCCAGGGTTCTTAGCTTAGTGATGAGCTTTGAGGGCACTATGGTGTTGAACACTGAGCTGTAGTCAATGAATAGCATTCTCACATAGGTGTTCCTTTTGTCCAGGTGGGGAAGGGCAGTGTGGAGTGCAATAGAGATTGCATCATCTGTGGATCTGTTGGTGCGGTATGCACATTTTGTGGGTCTAGGCTATCTGGAATAATGGTGGTGATGTCGGCCATGACCAGCCTTTCAAAGCATTTCATGGCTACAGACGTGAGTGCTACGGGTCGGCCGTCATTTAGGCAGGTTACCTTAGTGTTCTTGGACACAGGGACTATGGTGGTCTGCTTGAAACGTGTTGGTATTACAGACTCAGACAGGGAGAGGTTGAAAATGTCAGTGAAGACACTTTTTTTTTTCTTTTTTTTTTCTTGGGGGGTGGATCAGCTTAATATTGCGGAAAGAATGTTGCTTCCAATGTAATTGTCTGCATCATTTCCAATCCCCCATATTTTTGGGGGTAAATATATATATCCATTCACGTATGCATACATATACACATATATACATACACATACCTACATAGACATACATACTTTTTTTAAAGAGTATACCTTTCTTATTATTCCCCGCAAACCCTACCACCGATCCCCCAATTGGAGTAAACTGATAAACATTTCTGTTTTAACCTTCAATTTATACATCTTATACACATTTTACAGACACAGTCTACTTTATAATAGTTCTCTCTTGTTTGTTCTTAGTCCTTCCTCTATTTCTGTTGTCCATCCAGTTTGATTTCCACTTGTAACTGTGCTATTTCACAATAGCTCCGCACCTATACACATTTCACAGATCCCGTATGCCCTACATTGTTTATCTTGTTATTAGTCCCACCCTTCAGCTCCACTCAACCTTTCCCATCTATCTTCCAACATCATCCATTTCGGATTTTTATTTGCCATATATTTTTCAACTGTGCTGTGATGCTTCACAAAAGATTTGAATCTTCCTATTCTCATAGCTTCCACGGATTGTAAATTAAAAATAAACATTTTTGCTAAAATAATTATTATATTATTGATTGATTGACTATGGCTTTTCAAATCCCCCAGTATTGCTATCTGTAGCGTTAGTTCTACGCAAATGTTGCAATTCTTCAACCATTCCTGGACCTGTGACCAAAAACGAGCTACATGCGGACAATACCAAAATAAATGGTCTAATGACTCTGCCTCCTCACAGCAGAATCTACAGAGCTGGGAAGATTGTATCCCCCATATATATAACATTCTATTAGTTGCAAGAATTTTGTACAATAATTTAAATTGAAAAATTCGAAGTTTTGAATCCGGCATTGTTTTGCGTATCAATTCATAAACCATGTGCTATGGAATGGGTACATCGAAAATCTCTTCCCAACTATTTTGCAATTTATATGGCACAGCTGTACGTTTTTTGGTCCTTAAATGAAATTGGTATATGTTTTTATTTATCACACTTTTCTTTAACCATTTATGTTCTTTAATATAAGCACGACATACAAGTTCCTTACTTTTATCCCCTTCCACCTGCCTCTTCCATTTTTGTGGTAATGCTGCAATTAATTGGTTGTAATTTTGGGTAGAGCAGACATTTCCATATGTCTGTGTTAGCTGCATGTGTGACATTACTCCACCAGTCCTATTTATGATATCATTCACAAAAATTATACCTTTTTTAAACATTTCTTCGATAAATACAGTTTTTTTTAATCAATTTGAATTTAACCACAAGATTTGTTGTACTATTTGTTCCGTCCTTTCAGGTGGATTAAACTGAAATTGCAACCAACTTTCTAAGGCTTGTTTAAAAAATAAAGATATTTTGGAGATTATTTCCTTTTCAAGCAACCGAAAGTGAGCAGGTGTAATCTGAATAAAGGGAAAAAGGCCCTTCTTGAACATAGGATGAGACATTCGTACCAATCTACTAGAGAACCAGTTTGGATTTAAGTATAACTTTTGTATGACTGATGCCTTTAGTGAGAGGTCTAATGCTTTAATATTTAATAATTTCTGCCCTCCGAATTCATATTCGTTATATAAATAGGCCCTTTTAATTTTATCTGGCTTGCCGTTCCAAATAGTGAAGACTGGCAAGTGTCAGTGAAGACACTTGCCAGTTGGTCAGCGCATGCTCGGAATACACGTCCTGGTAATCCGTCTGGCCCTGCGGCCTTGTGAATGTTGACCTGTTTAAAGGTCTGCGGAGAGCGTGATCCCACAGTCGTCCGGAACAGCTGAAGCTCTCATGCATGTTTCAGTGTTACTTGCCTCGAAGCAAGCATAGGAGTTATTTAGCTCGTCTTGTAGGCTCGTGTCACTGGGCATCTCTCGGCTGTGCTTCCCTTTGTAGTCTGTAATAGTTTGCAAGCCCGGCCACATCCGACGAGCATCGGAGCCGGTGCAGTACGATTCGATCTTAGTCCTGTATTGATGCTTTGCCTGTTTGATGGTTCATCGTCGGAGGGCATCTCGGGATTTCTTATAAGCTTCCGGGTTAGAGTCCCGCTCCTTGAAAGCGGCAGCTCTACCCTTTTAGCTCAGTGTGAATGTCGCCTGTAATCCATCCAATTATGGTCAGATTTGCCAAATGGAGGGTTAGGGAGAGCTTTGTACACGTCTCTATGTGTGGAGTAAAGGTGGTTTAGAAATGACATGCTGATAGAAATTAGGTAAAACTGATTTAAGTTTCCATGCATTAAAGTCCCCGGCCACTAGGAGCGCAGCCTCTGGATGAGCGTTTTCCTGTTTGCTCATGGCAGTATACAGCTCATTGAGTGCGGTTTTAGTGCCAGCATTGGTCTGTGTGGTATGTAGACAGCTACGAAAAATACAGATGATAACTCTCTAGGTAGATAGTGTGGTCTACAGCTTATCATGATACTCTACCTCAGACGAGCAAAACCTTCCTTAGATATCGTACACCAGCTGTTGTTTACATATATGCATAGGCCCCCAACCCTGTGTCTTACCAGAGGCTGCGGTTCTGTCCTGCCGATAGAGTGTATAACCTGCCAGCTGTATGTTCTTAATGTCATTGTTCAGCCACTACTCTGTGAAGATATTACAGTTTTTAATGTCCCGTTGTTAGGATATACATGCTTTCAGTTCGTTCCATTTATTTTACAGTGATTGAACGTTAGCTAGCAGGACTGAAGGCAAAGGCAGATTAGCCACTCGTTGCCTGATCCTCACAAGGCACCCTGATCTTTTTCCGCCAAATCTTTTTTTTTTTTCTCCAGTGAATGACGGGATCTGGGCCTGGTCTGTAGTATATCCCTCCCGTCCGACTCATTGAAGAAAAACGATTTGTCTAATCTGAGGTGAGTAATCGCAGTTCTGATGTCCAGAAGCTCTTTTTGGTCATAATGTTGCTGCTACCGTCTCTTATGTCCAAAACAAGTTACGAAAAATGCAAAAAAACTAACAAAATAACATGGTTGGTTAAGAGCAGATAAGACCGCAGCCATCCACTCCGGCGCCATCATGTTTTGTACACTCGGTGTAGAGAATAACATATCCTAAGCCAGCCATCTAAGTGCTGTATGCAGTGATAAACATAGTTACCAACCTATTTGCCACTGAATACACAATAAGCTAAATATATTCTCTCTCCCAAAAGTGCTAGTGATGATTACTAAGGATTTGAGTGCCCAGCTTGCCTCTGCTTCACCCTTCTCTTCCCTTGAGTGGACTGCATCATTAGGACTGCATTATTAGGAAAACTCAACTATGCAATATGCCATCCACTCCAATGAGCATTCCCATTTGCTGACACACACTTCCTTTAGCTGATGAGTCATGAACCGCCAAAGTCAAACTCCTCAGCAGTTTCCAAATAAGACCATCAAATTCAAAATGTCTGCCCCTTCACTACAGCACTTTCAATTATACAGAAAGCAGTCCCTGGAATGCAGATGGTGGGCTTGGATTATAGAAGAACCTATGGGCATTGAACTGTATGTTGCATGAGCAGTTGTAGTTTTAATGTGCAATTTTGGAAAAAAATACACACAGAACAGTTTATTAGGTACTTGAACTTGGAATGTGGAATGATCGTCGGTGCCAGGCCTGCTGGATCCAGTATCTCAGAAACGGCCGTCCCTACTAGCCTTTTCACGCACGACAGTGTCTTCGGGTTTTGCGAGAATAGTGTGACAAACAAAAAACATCCAGTAACCATCCTGATTTTGAGACGCACACCCTTTTTTCAGCACAGTCGGGGCAGGGACTCTACAAGGTGTCGAAAGCATCCAACATGTTGACGCCAAAGCTTTTTGTTGTGCCAAGTTGGCTGGATATCCTTTGGGTGGTGGACCATTCTTGATAGACACGGCAAACTTTTGCTTGTGAAAGTTCTTGATACACTCAAACCGGTGCACCTGGCACCTACTACCATAACCTGTTCAAAGACACTTAAATCTTTTGTCTTGCCCATTTACCCTTTGAATAGCACACATACACAATCCTATGTCATAATTGTCTCAAGGCTTAAAAATCCTTCTTTAACTGGACTCCTCCCCTTCATCTACATTGATTGAAGAGGATTTAACAGGTGACATCAAAAGGAGATCATAGCATTTACCTGGAATCACCTAGTCAGTTTGTCATGGAAAGAGCAGGTGTTTCAAAATTTTTGTATACTCAGTGGCTTCGGAAAGTATTCAGACCCCTTGACATTTTCCAAATTTTGTTACGTTCCAGCCTTATTCTAAAATTGATTAAATAAAAACAAATCCTTAGCAATCTACACACAATACCCCATATTGACTTAGCAAAAACAGTTTTTATTTTTTTATTTTAGCAATTGTATGAAAAAACAAATATATATATCTTTGCTATGAGACTGGAAATTTATCTCAGGTGCATCCTTTTTCCATTGATCGTCCTTGAGATGATTGAAGTCCACCTGTGGTAAATTTAATTGATTTGACATGATTTGGAAAGGCGCACACCTGTCTATATAAGGTCCAAAGTTGACAGTGCATGTCAGAGCAAAAACCAAGCCATGAGGTCAAAGGAATTGTCTGCAGATCCCCGAGACAAGATTGTGTCGAGTCACAGATCTGGGGAAGGGTACCAAAAAATGGCTACAGCATTGAAGGTCCCCAAGAACACAATGGCCTCCTTCATTCTTAAATGGAATAAGTTTGGAACCACCAAGACTCTCCCTAGAGCTGGCCGCCCGGCCAAACAGAGCAATCGGGGGAGAAGGACCTTGGTCAGGGAGGGGACCAATAACCCCCTCCCTGGTCACTCTTACAGAGCTCTAGAGTTCCTCTGTGGAGATGGGAGAACCTTCCAGAAGGACAACCATCTCTGCAGCACTTCGACATAGTGGCTTGGTTTTTGCTCTGACATGCACTGTCAACTGTTGGAACTTATATAGACGGGTGTGTGCCTTTCCAAATCATGTCCAATTAATTGAATTTGGACTCCAATCAAGTTGTAGAAACATTGAGGATGATCAAAGGAAACAGGGTGCACCTGAGCTCAACTTCGAGTCTCATAGGAAAGGGTCTGGATACTTATGTAAATAATGTATTTGTTTTTTATTTTGAATATATTTGCAAACATTTCTAAAAACGTGTTTACACTTTGTCATTATGGGGTATTGTGTGCAGATTGATGAGAATTTTTCTTTATTGAAATACATTTTAGTTAAGGCTGTAATGTAACAAGATGTGGAAGAAGGGAAGGGGTCTGAAAACTTCACGAATGCACTGTATATATATTGAGATTGATGTATTGATCGGGTAGAGTCAAGGTGGGTAGAGTCATGGTGGCTGAGTCAATGAGTCAATCCATGCAGTGAGCCTATTCATGGACATAATGTAACACTAAAAATACAGTTTATCACAGACGGTGATGCAGAGCTATTTAAATGGAAATTCTCTGCTGAGGAGAGAGTACTTACAAAAGGAAATGTCCCATCCATTTGATAAACAGAAATCAGAGGAGAACTCTTTGAAACAATGACATTCAATTACTGTGAAATTACGAGGCAGGCAGCTAGGTTATTTGACAGACAGATCTCATTTGCTCTGACATGTTTTTACATTTCTAGTTAACCATTGTTGTCAATAGGGCGAGTGAAATAAAAGCATGGACATTCCATTGGTAGGAGTATAAGGACATTTACAGAAACCTCTAAAAACTTGAGAGGTACAGGTACTGTAAAGTTGAGCAGGGGCTACTACAATGTGTCAGAAGAAGTCTCCCTGGTCCTCCAAAGTAGGATGTAAGAGGACCACACTCTATCCAGGGGAGGCAATGGATTTAACACCAGATGGAGTGTACAGATCTGCTGCATAGGAGTTTCAGATGTTTCTCTAATGTATCAGTTCTTTGCTGTTACACAAAATTATAGTCAAAATGAAATTATCATTTCTAGTAAGATTGGTTGAATAAAGGTCAATTTGTGCTAAATAATCCATCTGATTACTAAAATCAAAACATTAAAGGGATAGTGTGAGATTCTGGCAATTCTGTTAATCAGAGTCAGATGAACCATTGATATAATTTTTATGTCTCAGCATCGGGTTTAAAGAAGGAAAGCAGAGGAACGCTTGTGGTACCTGTAGACTTCCAGTCATTGTGCTAATGCTAGTTAGCACTGGCTTGTGAAATGACCTCTAATGCTATTTATATTGCAGGTTGAGACATAAAAATGACATCCACGAGTTCATCCGACTCTGGGTAAGTAGAAAATTGTAGAGAATCTTGCACTATCCCTTTAACTTCTTATGGCTGCAGGGGCAGTATTGAGTAGCTTGGATGAAAGGTGCCCAGAGTAAACGGCCTGCTCCTCAGTCCCAGTTACTAATATATGCATATTATTATTAGTATTGGATAGATAACTCTGAAGTTTCTAAAACTGTTTGAATTATGTCTGTGAGTATAACAGAACTCATTTGGCAGGCAAAAACCTGAAGCAAATCCAAACAGGAAGTGGAAATTCTAAGGCTGGTCGAGTTTCAACCAAGATCCCTTTGAAATCACAGTGAGATATGAATGAGTATTCACTTTCTCCGGCTTCCACTAGATGTCAACAGTCTGTAGAACTTTGTCTGACGACTCTACTGTGAAGGGGGGCCGAAGGAGACAGGAATGAGTCACCACTGCCAAGAGGTGAACATTCTTTGACCACGCGCGCTCACATGAGAGACAGCTCCATTCCATCGCTCATCTGAAGTCAATGTAATTCTCCGGTTGGAACGTTATTCAAGATTTATTTTAACAACATTCTAAAGATTGATTCAATACATCGTTTGACATGTTTCTACTGACTGTTACGGAACTTTAGGACATTGTCAGGTTTTAGTGAACGCACTTCGTGACTTTGGAATTGTTTACCAAACGCGCTAATTGGACATAAATAACGGACATTATCGAACAATTCAAGCATTTATTGTGGACCTGGGATTCCTGGGAGTGCATTCTGATGAAGATCATCAAAGGTAAGGGAATATTTATCATGTCATTTCTGGTTTCTGTTGACTCCAACATGGCGGCTAATTTGACTATTGTTCTGAGCTCCGTCTCAGATCATTGCATGGTTTGCTTTTTACGTAAAGTTTTTTAGAAATCTGACACAGCGGTTGCATTAATAATCGAAACAGTTTTAGAATGTATTAATTGTGAAGTGGTATCCATGCTGGTATCATAGAGTACAGTACTTCTGGAGATGACTACTGTTGTTGTGAACTCCCTGAGGGAAAATGTGTAGTGTAATGGTGCCGGAGGGGATGGCTGCGTTTTACGGACTCCAAACCAATATTGTGCTAATTTGTGTATTTTTTCGCATTGTTTGTTATTTATTTTGTACATAATGTTGCTGCTACCTCCTCTTATGACTGAAAAGAGTTTCTGGATATCAGAACAGTGATTACTCACCTCAAACTGTACAAAGAAGCCTCCCGGGTGACGCAGTGGTCTAGGGCACTACATCGCAGCGCTAGCTGTGCCACCAGAGATTCTGGGTTCGCGCCCAGGCTCTGTCGCAGCCGGCCGCGACCAGGAGGTCTGTGGGGCGACGCACAATTGGCCAAGCGTCGTCCGGGTTAGGGAGGGTTTGGCCGGTAGGGATATCCTTGTCCCATCGCGCACCAGCGACTCCTATGGCGGGCCGGGCACAGTGCGCGCTAACCAAGGTCGCCAGGTGCACAATGTTTCCTCCGACACATTGGTGCGGCTGGCTTCCGGTTTCGGAGGACGCATGGCTTTCGACCTTCGTCTCTCCCGAGCCTGTACGGGAGTTGTAGCGATGAGACAAGATAGTAATTACTAACAATTGGATACCACGAAATTAGGGAGAAATGGGGGTAAATAGGGGGAAAAGTCTGACGGAAGGATATACCGTTTCTCCAGGACTAGGCCCAAATCGCCGTCATTAGCATGAAGAAAAGACAGAGATACAGAGGGCGCAGATCCGGGTGCCTTTGTGAGAATTCGTGGGCAAGTGGGTAACCCGCCTCTACCATCCGTTCTATTGGCCAACGTGCAATCACTGGAGAATAAACTGGATTAGCTCTATCCTACCAACGGGACATTAAAAACGAATATCTTACGTTTTACCGAGTTGAGGCTGAACGATGACATGGATAATATACAGCTGGCTGGGTTTTCTGTGCATCGGTAGGACAGAGCAGATACATCCGATAAGACAAGGGGTGGGGGTGTGTGTCTATTTGTCAAAAAAATCTGGTGCACGATGTCTAATATTAAGGTCTAGTTTGGTGGTGTATCTACCAAGAAAGTTTCCATTTATATTTTTTGTAGCTGTCTATTTACCACCACAAACTGATGCTGGCACTAAGACCGCACTCAACAAGCTGTATAAGGCCATAAGCAAACAAGAAAATGCTCGTCCAGACGTGGCGCTCCTAGTGGCAGGGGACTTTAATGCAGGCAAACAAATACATTTTACCAAATTTCTACCAGAATGTCACATGTGCAACCAGAGAAAATATAAACTCTAGACCACCTTTACTCCACAGACAGAGATGCGTACAAAGCTCAACCCTCGCCCTCCATTTGGCAAATCTGACCATAATTCTATCCTCCTGATTCCTACTTACAAGCAAAAATTAAAGCAGGAAGTACCAGTGACTCGCCCAATACGGAAGTGCTCAGTTGATGCGGATGCTACGCTACAGGACTGTTGCTAGCACAGACTGGAATATGTTCTGGGAATCATCCAATAACATTGAAGAGTACACCACCTCAGTCACCGGCTTCATCAAGAAGTGCACAGTGACCGTACATACATATCCAAACCAGAAGCCATGGATTACAGGCAACATCCGCACTGAGCTAAAGGCAAGAGCTGCCGCTTTCAAGGAGCGGGACATTAATCCGGATGCTTATAAGAAATCCCATTATGCCCATAGACGAACCATCAAACAGGCAAAGCGTCAACACAGGACTAATATTGAATCCTACTACACCGGCTCTGATGCTCGTTTGATGTGGCAGGGCTTGCAAACTATTACCGACTACAATGGGAAACCCAACAGCAAAATGCCCAGTGACGCAAGACTACCAGACAAGCTAAATGCCTTTTATGCTCGCTTCGAGGCAAGCAACACAGATGACACAATCTCAATCGCACTCCACACTGCCCTTTCCCAAATGGACAAAAGGAACACCTATGTGAGAATACTATTCATTGGCTACAGCTCAGCGTTTAACACCATGGTGCCCACTAAGCTCATCACTAAGCTAAGGACCCTGGGACTAAACACCTTCCTCTGCAACTGGATCCTGGACTTCCATTGTCCCCCAGGTGGTAAGGGTAGACAACAACACATCTGTCACACTGATCCTGAACAAGTGGGCTCCTTAGGGGTGCATGGTTAGTCCCCTCCTGTACTCCCTGTTCACCCACGACTGCGTGGCCATGAACAACTTCAACACCATCATTACTTTTGCTGACGACAAAACAGTGGTAGGCCTGATCACCGATAATGACGAGACAGCCTATAGGGAGGAGGTTAGATCTAGCAATGTGGTAACAGGACAACAACATCTCCCTCAATGTGAGCAAGACAAAGGAGTTGTTCGTGGACTACAGGAAAAGGAGGACCGAACACGCCCCCATTCACATCAACTGGGCTGTAGTGGAGCGGGTCGAGAGTTTCAAGTTCCTTGGTGTCCTCATCACCAACAAACTATCATGGTCCAAACACACCAAGACAGTCGTGAAGAGGGCACGACAACGCCTTTTCCCCCTCCGGAAACTGAAAAGATTTGGCATGGGTCCACAGATCCTCAAAATGTTCTACAGCTGCACCATTGAGAGCATCCTGACCGGTTGCTTCCCCACTTGGTATGGCAACTGCTCGGCATCCGACCGTAAGGCGCTACAGAGGGTAGTACGTACAGCCCAGTACATCACTGGGGCCAACCTTCCTGCCATCCAGGACCTATATACTCTACCGGTTCGTCGAAAACTAATGTGGCATTTCCCAGTATATAAAGCACACATATTTTATTATAGGCCTGCATAGAGGGGGTTGAGGCCTTTTTCTTATGCTCCGAGTCAAAGAGATTCTGAAATGTGCTGGAAAATAAAGCTGCACAATGAAAGAAAATAATCGGTTTTAATGAGACAGGCATGCGATTGAAACAAATCTAATATAATTAGAAATAATATTCTGCAAAAATGTTTTCAAATTCATTGCGTACCTCGGAATTCCGAGAGAGATTATTGCGTCTCCGATTTTGTGGGGGAGGTGGATTTCTAATCTCTCTCTGTCACACTTCATTTAGCCTATTAATTAACAACTAATCTCTATACTGGACTGGAAACCAAATTAAGCATTTAGGTTGGTTCATTTAGGGGTTTGTGCATGCTATCTACAGCCCTCAGTCATGCGAAGGAACAAAACTACTCGATAGCAGTATATTTTACTTCTCCCAAACAAATAAATAATTATGTCAATCATCCACTCAATGACAAAAAATAACAGAAATACTCATTTAGATTTATTTTATTTAATCTTTATTTAAATAGTCAGTTAAGAACAAATTCTTATTTAGAATGACGGCCTACCAAAAGACAAAAGGCCTCCTGCGGGAACGGGGGCCTGGGATTCAAATAAATAGAATATAAATATAGGACAAAAATCATAGTGGTTTCCCAGTACACCATGGCAGCTTCTGACGTAGGCATTTGTGTTTCAATACACATATTGATATTAACATAATATTGAGGTATATTGATGTGTATTGATGTATATTGAAGTGTATACAGGGCTCATCTGCAAAATAGATCTTAGTCTCTGCATGACTGCATGTCAAAATAAAGATTAAATAAATCAAATCTATTCACCTGACCATTGTTGTGAAAAAACGGTTGAAGACTGAGTTGTGAAAAACCCATACTACACTACCATCGGCATGTAAATCACCATGTATAATACATCTAGGTGTGCCGACCAGCAATTCACAAGACAAGAGCTCATCATGCATTTCCTAAACAATACTGCTCTACATCCACAGGCTTTGGGGTACTTGAAGGAATGTGGAAAAATGCCACATTTAGAAAAGGTAGAATGTGTTGGACTGACTAACTATTTAACTAACTAACTATAGCCTCCCTAAAGGACATCATATTATTTCCCATGTCATGAGCCATCGTGTATCAGTGTTCACGCTGATATGCCCTAGGTGTGCTACAGAATCCCAGCATCCCATGTCAAAGCCAAAATAGCTAACTTGACAAGTGTGTGTGGTCAGGTCTAAGCCAACATCCATACCATGCTTGCCGGCTATGGTAAGAAGACTCTGGCAGAAGATGACCCTGTTGAACATTTCAACAGAGCAATGCAGCCAATCTCAGAGATATTTCTATCCATCTCCAGTCCATCTCCAGTACCTGAGCTACAGTAGCCCTGGCAGCAGCAGGGAAGAGAGACCGCTCCAGCTCTGTTCCTTTTTCATCATCAGACATTTCTATTTTCTATTCCAGGAGGGCCTCCTTAGCGCGTCGGGCCAGGGACCGGTGACAAAGCTGGGAATCAATGGAGAGGGGCTTCCTTTCTCTCTGTAAATGCCAGATCACCACGGCTGAGCCAGAGAGGCTATTGTGTATTGAGTGGTCAGGCACTATTTACAGTCAGACTGAGAAAAATATGAAATGTGGAGATGGAGAATACAGAAGGCTCTTACAAGGCTGTGGGACAATTATTCAAAGGCTTGTCAAAACGACTAACCGCTACATGCAGCATTTGTCAACCTTGAGAGGCTTAAACGGAAACTTCAGAATTTTGGCAATGAACTCGTGGATACCATTTTTATGTCTCAGCGTGCATTTTTAAGGAAGTTGCTAACTAGCAGTAGCATAATGACTGGAAGTCTATGGTTACTCCTAGCATGCTAGTAGATACCAGTCTTTGCGCTAACACTAGTTAAGATTAGAACACAAAACTACTGGATGCATAGACATACAAATAGTATCCATAAGTTCATTAGACTCTTGGGAAGTAGAAATCTCAAAGTATCCCTTACATTTTCTTTTGACCTGAATCACCCTACATACCCATGGAGAGTTGTTGTAAAGCACGTGCCAAACTCATTCCATGGAGGGCCGAGTGTATGCAGGTTTTCACTCCACCCTTGTACTTGATTGATGAATTAAGATCACTAAATATTAAGGAACTCCCCTCACCTGGTTGTCTAGGTCTGAATTGAAAGGAAAAAACAAAAACCCTGCAGACACTCAGCCCTCCGTGGAATGAGTTTGACACCCCTGGTGTAAAGCATTTATGGATTTAAGCAAGAATAAGCAATATCTTTAAGCCTCTAATAGCTATTAAAGATTAATATTAGCTCTGAACTGAGAGATTCATACAGACACAGATACTAGCCAGCATATCTACACTACACAGTTTATTAGGTACACCCATCTAGTACCAGGTTGGACTCTCCACCTCCAGAACAGCCTGACTTCTTCGGCTTGGATTCCTCAAGGTGTGGCATTCAAATGTTGATCAATTGGTATCAAGGGAATAAACGTGTGCCAGGAAAACATTTCCCACACCATTACACCATCGCCACCAAGCAGGATGGGGCCATGGACTCATGCTGCTTACGCCAAATCCTGACTCTGTCATCAGCATGATGCAACATGAAACGGAATTAGTCCGACCAGAAAATGTTTTTCCACTCCTCAATTGTCCAGTGTTGGTGATTGCGTGCCCACTGGAGCCGCTTCTTTTTAGCTGACAGGAGTGGAACCCGGTGTGGTCGTCTGCTGCAACAGGCCATCCGTGACAAGGGCCAAACTATTTTCATGAACGGGGTAGTGTACCTAGAAAACTTGCCATTGAGTGTATAACAGATACAACACTAGGGTAAATCTATAAGTTCATGATGCCTGTTTTCTTAGATAAATAACAAAAATGTATTACAATTATATTATGTACAGTATATTGATAGAGGGTTATACTGTAACTGTAGATTCCCCTAGTTCCATTATTCAAACCACATAATTAGTCTAATTAAATCAGAACTGCATTCACAGGGAGGTGGGAATACTACGCAGGCCAAGATTTGTGTACTGTATTCAAAGGAAGACGTAGAGCAGCATGGTTACCTCTTATTAATGCAGATGTTAAAACACACTCCCCTGCTCGCTTTTATTGACATAGATATTCTAGATTGACTCTGCCAGCCCTCCTGAGGAACCTTCCTTGGTATACAGTGTAGAGGTCGACCGATTATTTGGAATGGCCGATTAATTAGGGCCGATTTTGTCAGAGCCGTGTGTATAGGTGGCAGGGAAGTCAGGCGCAGGAGAGTTAAACTGAGTGTAATGGAGACTTTTAATAAATGTCCATTTAACAATGCTCCAAACACGAACAATGTACATACGTAAAAAATCAACATGGGTACGGGGACCCGTCGCACACCTATACATCAAAAAAACAACAGTTGACATAAAACAATCCCTGACAAAGACATGAGGGGAAACAGAGGGTTAAATACACAAGAGGTAATGGATGGGATTGAAAACAGGTGTGGGAAGACAAGACAAAAGCAATGGAAAAGGAAAAATGGATCGATGATGGCTAGAAGACCGGTGACGTCGACCGCCGAACACCGCCCGAACAAGGAGGCAACGACTTCGGCAGAAGTCGTGACAGATTTCAAGTTTTCATAACAATCGGAAATTGTTTTTTTTTTTCACCGATTTTGCAGCTTTTTTTTTTTTTTTTTTTACACCTTTATTTAATCGTTATTTAACTAGGAAAGTCAGTTAAGAACACATTCTTATTTTCAATGACGGCCTAGGAACGGTGGG
Organism: Salvelinus fontinalis; assembly: GCF_029448725.1. Lineage (NCBI taxonomy): Eukaryota > Metazoa > Chordata > Actinopteri > Salmoniformes > Salmonidae > Salvelinus > Salvelinus fontinalis. The sequence goes on along the minus strand of NC_074697.1, from coordinate 42,214,419 downwards.
TCATGCCTCGTTCAGGGGCAGAATGACAGATTTTCACATTGTCAGCTAGGGGGATCCAATCTTGCAATCTTACAGTTAACTAGTCCAACGCAATAACGACCTGCACTCCACAAGGAGACTGACTGCCTGTTACACGAATGCAGTAAGCCAAGGTAAGTTGCTAGCTAGCCTTAAACTTATCTTATAAAAAACAATCAATCAATCATAATCACTAGTTAACTACACATGGTTGATGATATTACTAGATATTATCTAGCGTGTCCTGCGTTGCATATAATCTGACTGAGCATACAAGTATCTAAGTATCTGACTGAGTGGTGGTAGGCAGAAGCAGGCGCGTAAATTCATTCAAACAGCACTTTGGTGCGTTTTGCAGCAGCTCTTCGTTGTGCGTCAAGCATTTCGCTGTTTACGACTTCAAGCCTATCAACTCCCGAGATGAGGCTGGTGTAACCGAAGTGAAATGGCTAGCTAGTTAGCGCGGGCTAATAGCGTTTCAAACGTCACTCGCTCTGAGCCTTGGAGTGGTTGTTCCCCTTGCTCTGCAAGGGCCGCGGCTTTTGTGGAGCGATGGGTAACGCTGCTTCGAGGGTGGCTGTTGTCGTTGTGTTCCTGGTTCGAGCCCAGGGAGGAGCGAGGAGAGGAACGGAAGCTATACTGTTACACTGGCAATACTAAAGTGCCTATAAGAACATCCAATAGTCAAAGGTTAATGAAATACAAATGGTATAGAGAGAAATAGTCCTATAATTCCTATAATAACTACAACCTAAAACTTCTTACCTGGGAATATTGAAGACTCATGTTAAAAGGAACCACCAGCTTTCATATGTTCTCATGTTCTGAGCAAGGAACTTAAACGTTAGCTTTCTTACATGGCACATATTGCACTTTTACTTTCTTCTCCAGCACTTTGTTCTTGCATTATTTAATCCAAATTGAACATGTTTCATTATTTATTTGAGGCTAAATTGATTTTATTGATGTATCATATTAAGTTCAAATAAGTGTTCATTCAGTATTGTTGTAATTGTCATTATTACAACAACAAAAATCGGCCAATTAATCGGTATCGGCTTTTTTGGTCCTCCAATAATCGGTATCGGCGTTGAAAAATCATAATCGGTCGACCTCTAATACAGTGCATTCGGAAAGTATTCAGACCCCTTGACTTTTTCTGAATTTTATTACGTTACAACCTTATTCCAAAATTTATGAAATTGTTTTTTTCCCCTCATCAATCTACATACCCCATAATGACAAAAACAGGTTTTTAGAAATGTTTCCAAATATATAAAATAAAAATAACTGAAATATCACATTTACATAAGTATTCGGACCACTTTGTTGAAGCACCTTTGGCAGCGATTACAGCCTTGAGTATTCTTGGGTATGAACCTACAAGCTTGGCACACCTGTATTTGGGGAGTTTCTCCCATTCCGCTCTGCAGATTCTCTCAAGCTCTGTCAGATTGGATGGGGAGAGTCACTGCACAACTACTTTTAAGGTCTCTCCAGAGATGTTAGATCAAGTTAAAGTCTGGGCTCTGGATGGGCCACTGAAGGACATTGAGACACGTGTCCCGAAGCCCCTCCTGCATTTTCTTGGCTGTGTGCTTAGGGTCATTGTCCCGTTGGAAAGTGAACCTTCGACCCAGTCGTAGGTCCTGAGCGCCCTGGAGCAGGTTTTCATCAATGATCTCTCTGTACTTTGCTAAGTTCATCTTTCCCTCGATCCCGACTAGTCTCCCACTTCCTGCCGCTGAAAAACATCCCCACAGCATTTTGCTGCCACCACCATGCCTCACCGTAGGGATGGTGCCAGGTTTCCTCCAGACGTGACACTTGGCATTCAGGCCAAAGGGTTCAAGTTTGATTTTATCAGAACAAAGAATCTTGTTTCTCATGGTCTGAGAGTCCTTCAGGTGCCTTTTGGCAAACTCCAAGCAGGCTGTCATGTGCCTTTTACTTAGGAGTAGCATCCGTCTCGCCACTCTACCATGAAGGCCTGATTGGTGGAGTGCTACAGAGATGGTTGTCCTTCTAGTAGGTTTTCAAATCTCCACAGAGGAACTCTGGAGCTCTGTCAGAGTGACCATTGGGTTCTTGGTCACCTCCCCTCCCTTTTTTTTTTAGAAAAAGCTCTATGACTCGGGTGACTGGAGTCTCTGACATTTTTTGGACATTTTTTGGGGCTTTCCTCTGACACGTCTATTATATAGGTCCTGGGTGGCAGAAAGCTTGGCCCCAGTGATGTACTGGGCTGTGAGCACTACCCTCTGTAGCGCCTTACGGTCAGATGCCGAGCAGTTGCCATACTAGGCGTTGGTGCAACCGGTCAGGATCCTCTCGATGGTGCAGCTGTAGAACTTTTAGAGGATCTGGGGACCCATGCCAAATCTTTTCAGTCTCCTGAGGGGGAAAGGTGTTGTCGTGCCCTCTTCACGACTGTCTTGGTGTGTTTGGACCATGATAGTTCGTTGGTGATGTGGACACCAAGGAACTTGAAACTCTCAACCCGCTCCACTACAACCAAGGAACTTGAAACTCTCGACCCGCTCCACTCCACTACTATTGTTATAGTTGTTAATAGGAGCCTGTAGTCCATGATCAGCTCCTTTGTCTTGCTCATATTGAGGGAGAGATTGTTGTCTCTGACCTCCTCCCTATAGGCTGTCTCATTGTTGTCGGTGTTCAGGCCTACCACTGTTGTGTCGTCAGCAAACTTAACAATGGTGTAGGTGAACAGGGAGTACAGGAGTGAACTAAGTACACACATGTTGTTGCCTACCCTTACCACCTGGAGGTGGCCTGTCAGGAAGTCCAGGATCCAGTTTCAGAGGGAGGTGTTTAGTCCCAGGGTTCTTAGCTTAGATCATCACGTCTCTGCAGTATTTCAAGATTTTTTAAATTTGACCTCTATTTAACTAGGCAAGTCAGTTAAGAAAAAATTGGGTTAACTGTCTTGTTCAGGGGCAGAACAACAGATTTTTACCTTGTCAGCTTGGGGATTCAATCTTGCAACCTTTCGGTTACTAGTCCAACGCTCTAACCACTAGGCTACCTGCCGCCACTGTGCATCATGCTTAAATGATGCACAGCACAAGCTACAATTATTGCTTACCTCGCTACAGTATGTCTTAACTATTTGTCTGGAAGAATTTGAAAAAGGAAAAGAGCGTCTGCTAAATGACTAAAATGTCAACTAGAAAACGGTGTACAGGAATGTCATTGATGCAACACAGTACATGGTTCATTGGTGTTCTGGTTATGCTGGGTGGCAGTCAGAATCCCTCTTTATCTCCCTGACATTATTTGATTGTTGCCTATTTGAAAATGCAGTCCTAGTTAATAAGGTTAGGAGGTATGCTGCTCAGTCTGAGTCGTCAGATATCATAAAGAATGGCAAAAACTCCCCAAATGCATCCCAGTAGAGAGTAGATTTGAAAGATGAAATCCTAAATGTATGATATGATTTATATAACCTGTCTGCCTGTGATCATGGTTTTCCTGACATTACTATCTACATTGACGCCCTCGGGGCATTGGGAGATTAATGACCACATTATTGGCATTCATTTTGACACTACTCTCTATAAACCATTTTGACATTTAGTGGCGCACAAGACCCTGTGAATCCCCACATTTCTAGACTGAGACATTTATCAGCAATAAAGATTAAAGGACAGACACCAAACATTTAGGAATAGGGTAATCTGGGGAAAGCTCTGAAATTGTTGTGACAAATACAACCACCAGCTTGATATGATTTCAAAAGGAATCACCACCTGCACTGGTAAATATGTTCTTCTGTGTGTTTCCTGACTGACTGAGGTCATGGGACCAAAGATGACATGGCTGCTCAACAAGAAATGATGCCCGCTCAGTCACCCATGCGATCCCGAGTTTGGCAGCGGACACGTTTGTACTTCCCTGTGAGTTGCTGAGCAAGACAGCATTCCCCCAGGATGTGTTCATCAGGAAGTGTGTAGTTCATGATTTGGACAAAAGGCAAGGGGACAGAGCCCTTACATAAAGCTCTGTGGCCCAGAACAGAGAACACCGAGAGAGCAGGAGAATTGAATAACGTTGTACATTTTTCTAGCGTAATAATTATTGATTACACACTCCCATAGCCAGGAGGGATGGCTAACAGGGTTTCGCTTGTATTTCACAAGAGAAAATAACTAAAAGGCTCACACAAAAGGAAGCCGCCTCATCCAGAACCCGAGAAAAATGAGGCAGTCGAGAACATGGAGCCAAACAAATATTTTATGTTAATGTTATTCTGTCACTGAAGTCCCAATAGTGAAAGGCCTTTGCAGATGTGCTCATTTATACACGCCTATTGAAAGTGTTGGTGGATAAATGATTAGCAAATTCACCAATGCTATTAAAAGTAGGCTCATTGACGGCAGACAGGTGATGATGGTCATTTTGATAACAGTCCTGGAAGTTGACGAGCACACTAGCCTACAGCATATTTTAATTCTTGACTTCAAATAAGTAATTTCCCATGCTACTCGTGCATCAGCACAATTTTTACGGAAAGCATGAATAAACCTTATTTTCTTGGCATCAGCCCCATTGCCTGGAAATATGTCTCCCATAGTATTTGTGTTTATATAAAACATGAAATGTGTGTTGCCAACAGACAGATGCACTATTTTTACTGGCTTTATTACAACCATTAAGTCCGCTGCAATCTATCCTTATGTAAATACTTCACTTTACCGTTCATTTTCTATAGCCGGTGATCGTCTTCTGAACAAATGTTATTTTGTCATGGTTTTTCCAGGCAGGCCTGACGCTGGAACTTCAACTCATCTACCCCCTGGAGATTAGCACGGCCCATTCTAGGACTATTGTAATATGTTTGCCATACAGGCTCTTTATCATGCCGTAGGAGAGCATTAACACCTGTGCAGTGTAGTCTGGGCCTCAGCCCCTTTGCCAGGCCAGCTCCACTCTCCATGGGGGGGAAACTAACGAAGAAGGAGAAAAAGCCCTGTGGACGTTGCACACAGCTACAGGTGTAGGTTCTTAATTTGAGCCAGTTTGCTACAGCAGGAAAACAATCCTGCAGCAACAGGAAATGTGAAATAGTATGTGGATTATAATTAATGTGAATTTTCTGTCGTGGTTGATACATGTTTTGTTACAGAAAATCAAGTCTGACATTTTAAAGTGGAAATTACAAACTTTAGAAGCCTTTTTAAACTTCGAAAACACTACAAGTTTACACTTTCTGCTGAGCAAGGAAATTCTCAGCAGCAAAAGAGTGATCAAATTAAGATCGTACAATCTGTAAGGCATCGCAAGCTGAGCCAGTCAGGTGAATTCATCATCATACCACTATAGTGTACACAGTGTGAAGGCGTGAAGTGCTGATTTCAACTCCTCACATTGTAATTATCTTAGTAGGGAGCCTTGACAGCAGGTTAGGTTGTGAATAAATTATAGTGTTTCCTGCATCATTATTATAACTATTATTAAAAGTGTCAATACTGTAGTAACAGCACAATTGTAGCAGAAGTAGCAGGATTGAGTTATTCATAAAGAAGATGGTCAATTCATTATAATTCTACGGTTGCAACACTTAGTGATACTTGCTAGGGCGTCGTATCCAACCATTACAATGCACACCAAAAGTAGGCTACCTCACTTGCATCTTTGAATTGCCTGTGTGCCAATCATATACGTGACACAAGGATTTGAAAACATTAAGAGATAAAGAAATACCATAAGAGATTTCAAACTTATTTCCCAACAATGAACTCAGAGACTGTGGGACTTAACTGAAAGCAACCTCCAACATGAGTACCACTAACATGCCAGCAGATACGACAGCTGCCATCGAAAATGTTGCAATTCAGTTAACATGTGGATGACTGATGTTAGACTGAAAACTGACCCGAAAGATTAAAGTTGTTAAGTATAGAGGCCAGTGCACAGAACTAGAATGAGGAGATTGTATTTATATGGTCCAGCAGCCCTGATGACCTGTGGTGCCTTATGTTCCAGATGAAACTTTACTGTACTGTCTCATCCCTATGGAAAATATCATCATTACACTGGTTCCTGAAAAACAGCCCAACAGATAAGTTGCTATGTAGACCTGTTGCAATGACTTCTATAGTTATGACTTGCCTTGTCTTGGAAATATCATGATGAGTAATCTCTTTTGAGATGTTAACAACTTGATGGACCCTTTCCAATTAATTTACAGATGAAGACACAGTAGAGATGAGGCAATGTTTGGTTAAAGACCTAAAATGGCCCATCCGATACACACTGCCATGAAAATGATGGCAGTGTGTATCAGCTTTGGCTACAGGCAACTTCAAAAATATACACTGCTCAAAAAAATAAAGGGAACACTTAAACAACACAATGTAACTCCAAGTCAATCACACTTCTGTGAAATCAAACTGTCCACTTAGGAAGCAACACTGATTGACAATAAATTTCACATGCTGTTGTGCAAATGGAATAGACAAAAGGTGGAAATTATAGGCAATTAGCAAGACACCCCCAAAAAAGGAGTGATTCTGCAGGTGGTGACCACAGACCACTTAGTTCCTATGCTTCCTGGCTGATGTTTTGGTCACTTTTGAATGCTGGCGGTGCTCTCACTCTAGTGGTAGCATAAGACGGAGTCTACAACCCACACAAGTGGCTCAGGTAGTGCAGTTCATCCAGGATGGCACATCAATGCGAGCTGTGGCAAAAAGGTTTGCTGTGTCTGTCAGCGTAGTGTCCAGAGCATGGAGGCGCTACCAGGAGACACGCCAGTACATCAGGAGACGTGGAGGAGGCCGTAGGAGGGCAACAACCCAGCAGCAGGACCGCTACCTCCGCCTTTGTGCAAGGAGGAGCACTGCCAGAGCCCTGCAAAATGACCTTCAGCAGGCCACAAATGTGCATGTGTCCGCATATGGTCTCACAACACCACTTCCAGCAGCATCTGATCTCCCATCCAGGGACTGACCAGGACCAAACCTGCTTAGCTTCAGAGGAAAGCCAGCAGTGGGATGCAGGGTGGTTAACTGCTGGCTACAAAGAGCAGGCTGTTGAACAGACACACACTTTTTTCAATCAAACATATTAATGTGTAGACAATAAATATACCAACAAGCTCCTAATTCACAGACTGTACTGCAGTGTCTATGCTGTACATATGTAGTGAGTAAAATGTAAATTGAAGGTATTAATCATTTGATATAGCAGCCTTGTATGTAGGCCTACAAGACAATTTTGTCCTCAGAGACAATCATGTTGATCTCATCTTATCCTATCTGATCTCACTATGGCATAACAGGTAGCAGCATTAGCAATATTGTCAAAATAAATCTAGGGCTATTAGCTCTTTAATTTTAAAAAACGTGTTTTATTGAATATTAAAACATACTAATCTACTTGCAGTGAAGCTGCTCAACTTTTACATTACATTCAGTCATCTAACAGACTTCCATCCAGAGCGACCCACAGAAGCAACCAGGGTCAACCCCCTGCTTAAGGGCACGTCGACAGATCTCCCACAAGCTCAAAAACAGCCCAAGCTCCCAACCACCAGGGCACCAGCCCTCCAAGATCCCCCCCACAGTTCCCTGAGAGCTGCCCCTCAACCATCCGAGACCTCCCTACACAGTCCTCCCCCAAAATGTTTTTTTTTTGTCATAATAAAATACACTCAAACCCCTCGTCTTCCAATGCACCAACAACTAACAAAATGATCAAAATATAAAAAATGTAAAATAAAATGAAAATAATGCAAAAACAAAAGACATCAAGGACAACAAAAATCATAACAGCAAGGCCAACAATACGTTTGAGTGCACATATGGCACTATTTACATGTATGTACAGTATGTGTGTATGTGCCCGTTCGAATGCGAGTGTGTGCATATGCATGTGTACATGCTTACAAACACCTGCGCGGCATCAGCCTCAGGCAAACAGGCATCAGAAGTAACAACGTTGCTCCTGTGTCATTCAAACATACTATTTTTGGGGGGGGGACTTAATTTTGTACTTTTATCTTTTACCGTCATTCTATCTCCCACACAACAACTCTACTCCTACCGGTCTCCAATTCCACATCCCAACCCTCAGGTTCCCTCAGCCCCGCCCCATCTATATTTGCTGACCACCCTCTTCAGATTTCTAAGCGTCACATATCTTTCAACTATGCTGTGATGTTAAACATACAATTTTAATCCATCTAATCGAATAGAATCCACAGATTGCGAGTTGAAGATAAATACTTTCACTAAGAGTATTAGTATGTTAGAAATTGACTGACCCTGTCTCTCCAGATCTCCCAACAACGCTATTTCTTAGGTCAATTTTAGATTAATGTTGTGCTTTTGCAGCCATTCCTGAACCTGAGACCAGAAACAGGCTACCTGAGGGAAATACCAAAACAAATGGGCTATTGATTCTGTATCCTCACAACAAAATCTGCAGAGCTATGATGATCATGTGCCCCAAATAATCAACATTTTGTTAGTGGCAATAATCCTGTACAATAATTTTGTCTGAAAAGCAACCAGTCTTGAATCTTGCGTTGTTTTATATATATATCAACTCGTACACCATAGAATCGGTATATTAAAAATCTCTTCAACTATTTTGCAATCTGTATGGCACAGCTGTCAACATCCTGGTCCTCAAATCAAACTGGTATACTTTCCTATTCATGCTATTTTTATTCCTCCTAGCGCTTTAATTTAAGTCTATTGGGTTCATCAATATGCTGCCACGCTGGACTCAAAGCAGACCATGTGATGTATTAGCATAATTATTGTTTCCAAAGTGAAAGTCCCCTGCCTGGTAATTTATGTGCCTACGAAATTAGACAGCTCCAGCGCCAGGTTCTGAGTTAAATTTGTTATTGTATCTCTCTGCAGCTTATCTCAGATGATAGATGAATGCACGTCCTCATTACCTCCTTCAGGCTCGCAATCAAGTTGTCCCTAATTTGTCAAGGCTTTTCTCCTGTACTCTGATTGTCTTTTGTAAGCTAACTAGTTGAAAGGAGAGAAGAAAGATGAGAAACCCTCGTGGTAATTAGTTAGTGTAGAAATGGGTCGAGACGGATGGGGGAGAGAGCATGTTTGTGGAGGACTCCCTTGGATGTGTGCCGTTGAAAAAATAACTTTGCGCTTCTCCATGCATAGAACAGAAACCCCCTTGCCATTTGCCATACAAAAATTATCTGGAGAGAAAATGATCGCAGAGACAAAACAGAGAAATGAAACCAGCACTCTTTAACAACTTAATACTTTCCTTTTACTTCCTCTTTGTAATGAAAAAAGCTTACATTTCATCCACAATGGTTTTAGGATTACACAACTTAATATCTCAAAGTATACGCAGGGACATTTGTTTATAATCTATCAGTGACAAAAATATAATTGGATTATAATGGTGGAATGTATTTGTATGTATTTGCATATCTTACTCAATTATTGTTTTCAATGTTTATGTGTGAGGACATGGAGTTCATTTTGGCAACAGAGGAGAGGGAGGAGAATTTGGCCCGAAACATGTAATAAAATAAGTACTTCACAGTCCATAGGCAGCGGTGTCATATTCACTCTCATCCTACAAGACATTTACAACAAATCAATGAAATCTGTCCATGACTTTACCTTCAATGGCAGCAAGACACAGGCAAACAAATACCCTGGAAGCATATGACCTCATGTATCTACTCTCCGTAATGAACAAAACAAGCTAAACAAGACAGGCTGGCATGTGACAAACAGTGAACTGTCCTGGTAAAAAACATATCTATGGATGAGGTCAGAGACCAAGAAAACATGAGATATCGGACCCTTTGGCTAAATTGCTTTGAGTTCTCATATATAAAAACACACATATACTATCTTCAGATGACAAGCATACTCATAACGCGATGATTCCTCCAAAATACTTACATTTCCACATCGGCCACACCGGCGGTCACGAGTCATTATGGCAGTCAAATTTAGTCATGGTAATTAGGCTTCTCCAAGCTCTGATGCTGCTGATGGTCATCAGTAGCCTACCAAACTTGCTAACTGCCTGGTACTCAGCACTCTATTGTTCCTCTAATCACTCTGACATCAATTAAAAAGTAATCAAAAATCAAATAAAACACTTCATGAGAGCCCATGAGTTCATGTTGCGCAACATTTCTATAGTCTATGCAATTGCATGAGAAAACAGAGTGATGGCCTCTATTAAAATGAGGAGGATCCCATCACTATATTTATTTCTCAATCTTCCTAATATTAGGCTGGCATTAGGCTGGCATGAAAATGAACCACAGGAAAAGCGTCCTCCATTAGCTATTTAAGTGCATAGATATGTATTTTTTTCCTGCTGCCCCTGTCTCGAGACAGGTGCATGACAATGGTTCATTCTAAATCAAAAACACATTTCACATGTATATAATTTAGTATATGAAAAGACAAGATTAAATTGGGAATAGTGTGAGGGGTGACAATACTGGCCTATCACTTGTGAAAATGATATATTATCAATTGTGAATGATGCCCAGCTTAAGGCAAACAGTGCATGCCTTTTTTTGGCAACTTTTTCAAATCATAGTCGCACACCTCATGTAGTCTAGCCCATAGTCCTATATGTTTTGATAAGGTTTGTATCACAACTAAAGTGTCCAAATAACTTCTTAAAATGAAGCACATTAATGCACTTTACATTGGGTGTAGAGCCTAACTGGCTTACATACATACACAGCTCGTGAGTTTCAAGTTTGGGGAAGATAATGTTCACCATAAAAATCACTTTTATTATAAAAGTATTACATGCATAATCACATTTGAGAATGGTGTTTTCCTGCTAATGGAACATTTGCGCTTATGCCGTGTGCATATTGCTGCGCTTATAATTTGAAGAAATAGTCTAATAGTAGATCAGTATTTTAAGCTAAACGTTCTCATTTGTTACATGAGGCTCATTGCTTAAAACAGGTTTTTTGATGCCAGTGGTTGTATTAATCTATCGCATCCCACAACTCTCCTGGATTATGTTTGGAATATGTATTTATTGCACAGAATAGAACAGGTTAACTTTTGTTCTATGGGGGATCGTAGATTGACATAGGCTAGTGCTTTTGTTGTTCGTTAGGCCTACTCATCTTGTTGGCTGATGAAACGTAAATGTGGACAGTTCTTCCAATATCTTCAATATGCACCTCGGAATTGGATAAGGACGAGCGCAGTTGCGTCTCCAATGTGTCTGTCTTCACTTGTAGCCTGTGAGAAAGACCAGATCACGTGACTTACAGCTATGTGAGTGAGAGGTGCATCGGCAGGCAGCAGGGAGAAAGGAATTATAATTATTATTCAGCCCAAGGGCACAACGGCCACAAAAGGCATGGATTTTTTTTAGGGACATTACGGCCACACAAAAGGGGATACAGCCGCGAAATTTGAAGCATTATCAAGTGCTTGTCAAATTGTGAATGAGAGACTATTGGAGTGTGTACAGCCTTCACAAAAAAACTTTTTTCAAATCATTATTAGAGTCTTATCATGCAGCATTTGAATGTATTAAACATCTAAACATATAGTTCAACCTTTGTAACACAACAAAATTTACATAATTAACTCTAAATTAAGCATATAAGAGTACCTGTACTTTGTTAACTGCTCAACACAGAATAGCCGCATGAACGCGCTCCCTCAAATCTTTTGAGGAAAATATTCTTTCTATTTTATTCAGCTATGTTCAATTGTATTCTTCATACTATAAAATAATATAAAATAATGCCACTGAATTCTAAACAAATCTTGTCTGCTAAATGAACAAGTGTAGTCCACAGCCATTTTATGGCATAGCCAGATCAGGACCCAACATAAGGACAACGCAGAGGATGCTATTCTTTATATCATGCTTCTTTAGACCGGTCTAAAATAAATAATGGATATATTGTGATGGTGTAGGCTATATTAATATGCCTGGAAGGCAGGAGATGCTAAATGTGTTTATGTTAATTAATGGTCAATTATCTGGAGACCGGCAGGTATCTGCTTGACATCCACTGGCTGACAGAATTTCATGACCGCCACTGCCCTAATTATACACACTGCAATTATCTTTTGTTTACCTTGAGGTTATTCAAGCATATGGATATTCACAAAATATACTGTACCTAAATGAAATAATCATGGGTCACAACGATGCCATGCTGAATCATCATCCTGTAGACCTGTAAGGATTTGTGGTCCATGCTAATTTTGTCATCAGGGGACATATTAAAGATAAAATTCTGGAGCTTTGGAGTGAGGAGACGGACTAAAGCTGTACTTTAAATTAATTCACTATGCTAATTTAGGCCCTCTATTCCCAGTGAAGAAGCCCCAATGTAGGTGTTCTGTGTCAGGCAGGCTTAATGGCTTTGTCATTGCAGCTCCAATCGGAACATTATTTCCAGCATCACAAACTTCTGTGAAGTGCATCACCTGACCACAGCAGCCACAGGAAGCAGCCACAGGAAGACACTAGCAGACCCCTTCTAAAAAGGTGGCTTTGTTAGTGAGAGGAGGACTTTGATTGCCAGTGTGGCATTCCATCCTGGAGACAATGCACACTATCAAAACCCAGAACTAGCTTCTGTTAGGAACTACCTTTTGTTAGCTAGCTTGGTGGGAATACATCATCCATATTAGGAAAGTCTTAGTCAGCTTGGTGGGAATACATCATCCATATTAGGAAGACTTAGCCAGCTTGATGGGTATACAGCATCCATATTAGGAAGACTTAGCCAGCTTGATGGGTATACAGCATCCATATTAGGAAGTCTTATCTAGCTTGTTGGGTATACAGCATCTACATTAGGAAGTCCCTTGCCATATGGGTGGTCTTGGTCATGTGATCAAGAAGTGCGTTCCAGAAATAGATTAAGACACAAGGATACATTAGAATTTCAGGACAGGACATACAGTCCTTCTCCTGTACATGGAAGGACAATTTAAGCAAGGGTTGAAGCAGTCTTATCGATCCCAGATATCAATACGATTGATGGAGTGCACCACTGAGGAAGAGACGGTCACCTCTGCACTACCTGCCTCTCCATCTACCATCATGCATACTCACTTCCTGATCAAAGGTAGTTCAAAGGTCAACGTAATGGTCTTGACAATGTCATGGAAGTGTGTTTCAGACATATAGTAACTAGCTAATACTATGTGTGCTGTTTTTATAACCTAAGATCATGAGGGAACTGTGGCTACAAAATAAATCAACTAAAGGGAGAAGAGAACTACTGGAAGAGCAAAAACAGTGAAATCAGATCCTGCCCATGCAGAAATACTTTTCAGTACACCTCTGTCATTTTCACTCTCCAAACATCTAGGAGAGCCCCCCACCACATGGGCTCACACACACTGCACTGGACGTTCTCCCTCAATTCCATGGAGAGATAGAGAGCTGTGAGTCAGGAGTCTGTAAAACGGACAGGTGAGTGGCAGGTCGTGGACTGACAGATAATATGTGGATATACGAAGCGTCCGGGAGCACTGTGATGGAGTATCCATCATTGGTAGGGGGGCTATTGATTGAACATACAGAGTCAGTTCCAGGCAGTGCAGAGATGAAGCTAGCCCATCTGGCAGTGTTGGATAAAACATTCTCCTGTACAAGGCCTCGCTCTCAATGGCTGTACCTTCTCTCTCCCCGCTGATTCAGGGGCTTCTCCCTACATATTTACCATCGGCTACCCCAAATACCAACTCCCGCTTTCATTCCATTGGCCGGAATGATTCATCACTGACGCTCTGAAGCGCTTCCTGCCGTAGCTCCACTGAGTGGCAATTATCATACCAATAATTAAACAACAAACTCAACAAGGCATGACAATAATTCCCCTGCAATTGAATACTGTACATTAGCATTAAATAGTACTCCCAACCTGTTATTATAAGCATTGGCATGGTTGGTGTGTGAGAGAGCAGTATGGAACCAGTGCATCGTCATGAAAGTTCAGTGAACCCACCTAGATGAATCCTTATGTAACCTATTGAGATGCAAAAACACCACTCTGTGTTATTCATTGACTTTCCGCTATTTGATATTCAGATGGAACAATAGCTGGGTGGTCCTCCCAAGTTTACTTAGAGCATGACTGCCCTGCTAGAGGAGAGGACCAGGTGTGGGGTAACATGTCCACCCAGTTCCTATTGAACTGGTCACAACTGCTTTTCTTATGCAAGACGAGTCAGATACTGGATGCTCTCATTATTCACAGACTATTGGCCCTACCATACGAGGAGAGGTTGGGTATCAGATATTATACATCTGGATGCCCTACTGTTCCTGCAGTGAACATCATTGCCTTGCCTGACAGTCTGAAACTAGTCCTCATGTCAACAGTCTGTCGAGGGAATGTTAGCCTTATTATGAGACAAACTTCCATCAGGTATTGAGAGAATGGTTCATCCCACAAAGCAGGAATAAACTGGCACCAAAGCTATGAAAATAGCACCACTGCCTTTAGGAAAACTATTTCAAGTCGTACGTCATAGGGGAGTTCCTTAATTAGAACACATTACTTCAGGGACAATGCATTGTTTTTCATTACCAAGAAAACTAGTCCCGTCAACAATACACAACATATCCATCTCCAACAGTTTTCTCTCCCCCGACATTTTATTTACTTCTACTTCTGAAAGAAATTATTAAACACAAGCAAAATGGATAAAAGGGTGTGATGGCAGTGGCAGGAACAGCAACATCTAATGGGCAAAACTTGGTACTTTCACACAAATGTATGATTAAAAAATGCAAGTGACTTCAATGGCTAATTCCTCTGAACAGGTAAAGAAAACCATTACCAGATTCACAGGGAATACATTACAATGGTTGAAGAAGCAATACCCCAAGCTGCAGCTTCATGCTACCTGTCAGACAGAGATCTAACACTGAAAACTGGTTGCTGGAGTGGGATTGGCATGGGGTGCAGTCAACTAGCTTAATTTCTCAGAGATTAAATTATATTTCAACAAAATAATGTTTCAGGAATTATAATCTTATGTTTCTAACTACATAAACAATTTCAGAACAATCTGAGATGGTGGATGACACGGCTTGCTGAAATGACATGTTATGAGCCCTTGGTCTTTTCAGGCAACTGTGCCAACAAGCATGTGACACTCCATCTCACACAACTGTAAGCCATAATACTCAGTGGTCTACTTTAAGCATGAAACCCAGAGAATCTCAATGCAGATAGTGGGGAGGCCGTTCCTTCCCTTGCTAGAACAAAAGCGGTACGAGCTGCGTGCCGACTCAGTAGGGATGAACCTACCGGTTGTACTTGCAGAATCACAATGCTCATTTGTGGCCAATAACTTGACTTTGAGCCAATCAGAAAGCAAAAACCTCTACGTGGGGGAGCCAACAAAAAAATGGAAGAGGGCATTTTCTCCGTGCTTCCACGGATGATCATGTCACACTTCATATCCAATGTAGGCTATGGAATGGTAGCTAGCTAAGTGCACAGATGCAATGCACACAACACTAAATACTTCCTTCAAGCCAGCTAACCACTGTAGTTAGTATTGACATCATAATTAAATCACAATGGATTAGCTAGTTTCCATGAAAGAGCTGCCTTTGTTAGCTGATGAGTTAGTGCAGTGTCCTTAGCTAGCTATCTATGTTATGCTAGCCAACGAATATGCTAGCATTAGCTAGCTAGCTAAACATTTGGCTATGGGCTGGCACTGGCAGTATGGTATTATGGAGACTTAATTCAAGTGTTTCTTCATCATCTTGCTGGGTAGTTATCTAGCTGTGGCCATTTGGCTAGCATCAATGAACAAGGGCTTTCTACAAAATAGCAACATTAGCGCAGACATCTTGGATTCTAGACTACAAGCAATACGCACAGATATGCATTGCCAAACAATGCTACTGCCACCTTCTGGTTTGGAGTATTTTAACAAGGCCGAGTGGCTGACGACTTCCAAGATCTTTGCTGTGTGAAGACAAAGAGATTAACCGTCGGCAGGCAAACGTTTGTTTGACAATCCTACCGATGTGTCTGAGATTTTAGAGCTATTTAGTACAGAGCCGTAGAGCAGTCAATGTGCAGAGATCACAACACCATTATTTGTAATTTTGCATGAACAAAAACATCTCAAAAGGTGACTGAATGCGCTTTAAAAGCCAGTTCAATGGATGTGGAATAGTATATTTCTTAACACTAGTCCATCCTGTTGGAGACAAATAAAACATTTGCCAAATCAAATCAAGTCATATTTCTTCAGGTAAATATAGGAAACCTTTCTTTTTTTTTATTTAAATTTTTTTAAATAAATTTTCTCCCCTTTTCTCCCCAATTTTCGTGGTATCCAATCGCTAGTAATTACTATCTTGTCTCATCGCTACAACTCCCGTACGGGCTCGGGGGAGACGAAGGTCGAAAGCCATGCGTCCTCCGAGGCACAACCCAACCAAGCCGCACTGCTTCTTTAACACAGCGCGCCTCCAACCCGGAAGCCAGCCGCACCAATGTGTCGGAGGAAACACCGTGCACCTGGCCCCCCTGGTCAGCGTGCACTGCGCCCAGCCCGCCACAGGAGTCGCTGGAGCGCGATGAGACAAGGAAACCCCTACCGGCCAAACCCTCCCTAACCCGGACGATGCTAGCCCAATTGTGCATCGCCCCACGGACCTCCCGGTCGCGGCCGGCTGCGACAGAGCCTGGGGGCGAACCCAGAGACTCTGGTGGCGCAGGAAACCTTTCTATGTCATTATACAGTAAGATCCAGTTCTAACCAGTCAGCCCTTCTCTCAGCACTGACTGTCCAACATGCCTCCAGATGCTCTATCCAACACTGCACACCTAATAATACTGAAGTCCGTCTAGATACCCAGGACTAGAGTAGAGCTGTTTGAAAGCCGAGAACACCAGATCCTCCTTCTGCTCGTAATTAGGAGAGTTGGACCTCCGTCTGAAAAAGAGGCCAAAGCTCGGCTCCAAACTGCTCGGCTGCTGCCATAGAGACCGGTGCACTATGAAGAAGAAAGTCCACTTCAGTATGCAACTATTTGATAAGGCAAGGGTGGAGGGGTTTTGACTGTAGTTCTGTTCCTGATCAACTTGGTGTTGGTCCTCATAGCCTAGATTCCATGTTCAACATAGTTTTGTAACAAATATAACAGTAAAATAAATCATATATTGAGGAGTGATGTCACAGGCTGGTTCCAAGAACTGATTATGGATACTGACAAGTCCTCTCTGTTAAGGGTCTTACAGAGGAATACGCTACATTAGGAAAGTCAATGGGTTGTTTGTTGACATAATGTCCTTCCTTACTACAGACACCTCTGGAGTGTAAATGCCAAGCTACAAATGACTATTCATTTTGCTGTTCTGTTTTGCATATATCTAGTCGGTAGGTCTTTGTCTTAGTACAGCACATGGCTAGAGAATGAAATTCAAAGTGCATTTAATAATACTGTGTCTAAGCTACATCACTCCTCTTCAACTTAGCTTCAGGCCACTGAGGCCCATTTGATCTAAGAAATGCAACAACAAAAAAACTGAAACAAACATTTATTTTTCAAAAATGTTCCCCTTAAAATATGACAGCTATTAGAAGGGGGGCATTGACCCCCTCAACATACTGCAGAGCACAATTATTTAGAAATGTTGTCATCTCAAACATTTCATGTGTAATATGTCTTCCAGACTGATCCTGTGGGTTTTCTGAGCAGAACCCATTAGGACGATCTCTGAGCTCTCTGTAGGCTTCATACAGGTTTTCAAAGAGAAAGCTATACAGACTCCCTGCCTGAAAGGGCCTATAATACTCTCACCACTGCTACTAATTTCTCTGTATAGCAAACTTAATGAAGTAAATGTCGTCCATTCTTCTAAACACAGTGTGTTCTCATCCACCACTGAAGTTATTGATACAGTAGGGCTGTATCTTTAAAACCTCAACAATGTGATTGCTTTGAGCACTCGTTTCTCTATCTTAATAACCTTCTGTTCTTTGATGTACTAATGTTGACATCAGCCGTGACCTCGTTGCAGGTGTATTTTCACAGTATTTCAGAGTACTTTGGTCCAATTAATGTGTATTAGAAAGAACTCTATTAATTTAGCTGAGTGCACAGATGTAAGCAAACACCTTATGTAATTCCTGTTTTAATCAAGATCACGCTGGCAAGAATTACTTTCCATGAGGGAGACAACAGTCATTTCGGCTTGAGTTGCTATCTGTTTTTTATAAATCCCCCTTGCCCACTCAACTGACGAAATGACAACGTGTCCTCTGGGATGAAAAATCTGACAGATATGAGACAGGACAAGTTGTCAGGAGGTCAACTCCTGTGAAGATTTCAGTGTCAAGGCGCGAGGGGCAGTGGCCGTCCACGGTGTGTGTGTGTGTGTGTGTGTGTGTGTGTGTGTGTGTGTGTGTGTGTGTGTGTGTGTGTGTGTGTGTGTGTGTGTGTGAGAGAGAGAGAACTAGACGTGTGGGGTGAAGGAAGCTTGACCTCAACAGATAAAATGTCAGAAACAAATGCTGTATTATGCTTTAAAATGTATTTGAATTTACAACAACAAACTGAGCTTCAGTGAGCAGAAAGTGATTGGAATAGTGGGCTACTGTACTATATATGAGAAGGCTGGGTGTGTCATAAAAAACTAATACAAAACATGAACGTTTTTGTAGGAACCATTATCCGAATGCATTTGAACGGAACATGCACAGAGGAGGTATAATGACTGAATAGATTCTTCCATCACGTCTCTTTATGGTACATCTACGCAGAAATATCTATCGGAGGAAATTTCGAGCTATCCTCGCAAGTCAGATGGCCATGTACCATACCTCGACTAACTCCCACCACAAAGTTACATTTGCTTTAGTTGATTTTATAAAAGGACTACAAACTATACAACTCATGTATTTTTCCTGTGTTATCAGACAGTTTGATTTTCTTGATCTTTTCATGTTTTGCTCACTAGAGCCTGAGGTCATCTTAGTTACTCAGGCCTTTTTCACTGAACCATGGTTAGCGTATACTGTATTAGATCTTTGTGTTTATTGAAACTGAAGGAGATCTGTGTCTTTCGCGTCTACAAATATAGTTGTTGGTTTATGATACTATTAAATGGTAAAAGGTATCATTGTATTACATCATTAAACTGCAAAATGCACCCTGGCCTTTTACGGGAACACTGCGACTCTTCATTCAGTTCAGAATGCTCTTTGAACATGTAAAGGATTACTACTGACAAGGGTTTCTGAAACTTTGATTGAGAGTATCAGAGCTGTACTTTGAAATCGGTGGTGTAAAAATACCTGTCCCTAGAGTTACAACGATTGCACTTTATACAGAGCTTCTGTTGAAAATCCCATTGTGGAGAGAAAGTGAAAGAAATATGTTTATTCTCTAAAAGCAAATTACCTCTATCAAGCATATTGATTGGGAACGTCTACAAGATAAATGTTTTCACAAGGCACTTCTAATTGTTGAAAACAGTGCTTGATGTCTTCTTTCACCACATTGGCAAATACTATCTAACAGGAATGATGCAGTGCATATAAACTAAAATAGGGATTCCATGCATGTCAGTTACCTTACATTATGCTAACAAAAGGTTATGGACCCATGAAAATAAGTAATGAATGTGTTGCTTTAGACACACTAAAGTAAGGAATTAATACAATTCTGGGGTTTCGAATTATAAAGTGCCATCTTTGGTCAATCTAAATCGTTCTGTTAGAAAAGGGCACTGTAATGAGAGATTACATCTCCACCTCTTTTTATGAAAGGAATTAAGTTAGAATGTTGGTGTGATGATAATATATGAACTGAACAATGCTCAGATGAACAGATGCATGTTTGCTTTCTGCAACAATAATCAAAGGTGAAACAATTTAGGCTTGAACCACGAAACACAAACACCCGGGTCTGGAGCTGGGAATAAGACTTCTTTACAAAGCCAGATAGGTCACCACCCCTTACCAAACCACTTTAAAATCAGCTCATGTCAATCGTTTCAAGAGAGAATAATACGCTATAATTACATTTCTGAGAGGCCATGGTAGTTCATTAAAATACAGATGCTTCACTTATAATAGCAAATGAAAAAAAATAATTCTGCTCGAGTTGACAGAAAAATTATTTCCCTTTGTGACTAAGAGAATGAGAGCCAACGCGATGGTCGGCGATATTGGAGAGGTCCTGTAACGGATCTCCTCTTTGTCTGAGGAGGAGTAGGAAGGATCGGACCAATGTGTAGTGTGGTAAGTGTTCGACATTTTATTAAAATGCACTGAACACTAAAATACAAAATAAACAAACAAAGAACAACCGAAACAGTTCCGTCTGGTAACTAATACAAAGACAGAAAACAACTACCCACAAATCATAGTAGGAAAACAGGCTACCTAAGTATGGCTCCCAATCAGAGACAACGATAGACAGCTGCCTCTGATTGGGAACCACACCAGGCCAAACACATAGAAACACAACATAGAAAAAAACAGACTGCCCACCCCAACTCACGCCCTGACCAAACTAAAATAGAGACATAAAAAAGGAACTAAGGTCAGGACGTGACAGGTCCTATCTGTGTAATAAGGAGACGCATGGTAGTGATTCATCAGGAATACTCACTGACAACAAGTGTGCTAATGCAAATGAGATATGCAACATGATTATGTCGGCCCTAAAGGAATACAAATAAGTAATGAACACTAGGCTGGAGGGCCAAAAGGCCACACGTTTCAGTGATTACTATATCCATGACATCTAACTGCATTAAATATAGATTGAGCTTTCTAAGGTTACCATTTATTTTGCAATCCCAAAATATACACACTAAATATAGGCTACACATTAGTACCCTCCTAGAGTTGACCTTACACAACACTTATCAATGTTGTTTGAGTTTTATGTCTTTCAAAGGTTGCATTACAACACCTAATACATTAGCAGTCAATGCTGGACACTTTTAAAAGACAAACAGTGATAACACTGTTACCATCTTTAAGCAGGCCTATCTCTGACATCTACAAGTTGGGGAATTAACCATCTAACTTCGGTAGCGTCAAGGAGATGTACATGTGTAGGTTCCACACACGTTCGCCTGAAAAATAAAACAGTTGCAAGCCAAAGACAGCTTGTCACAAACAGTTGTCTTCTGCCTCCCAGACAATGTTCCCCCGCACTGAGCAAATTTCCCCATCTGCTGAGCGCAAGCTTGAATGTTGTAAAAAATCTGTGCAACTTCCAGCTCGCATTCACTGTGAACACCGTGCTGTACCCGCTTTAAGTTACAGTTTTAACAGTGGCCACGTAGGCTACTGTGGCTATTTGATCATGATTTAAGCCTACCAGAGTGGCCTACCATCAAAAACAATGGAGAAAATGCATCCCATAACATGTTAACATTAAAATCAGCCTAAGGTAGCATGCAGTGTGTGGTGTTCAATGTATGTCTTCATTCCATGATATGTTTGTTTTGAAAAACAAACATGCAGAGCTTGACATTAACCTGTTTATCCACGTGTCCTTCAGACAAGGAGGCAACTGAAAATGTTGTGTTGTTTGATGCAAGAGACTTCTTTACAAAATAAAATGCATTATTATTCCCATACCATTATTACAGAGAATCAGTCAAATTATGCTATCCTCTGCCTATTGGCTACATATCTTATTCAAGCCTGTCTAAAAATACAACACTGCCCATTTAAGACAAAAACCACTTTACCTGACTCGCTTTCCAAAGATGTGTAGAAATGTATACGTGTTGTGCTCTTGTAGGAAGCAATCACTCCCCTATTGCTAACAATAAATTATCTATAACTGGGCAAATAACTCACTAACTAGCAAAGGATAATAACAAAATGTGCACACGTGGCTACATGCAGCTCTCGATTGATCTCAAAACAAGCGCATCTACTCAACCGCTCATGCTGTTAACACAGTCCAGTTCAAAGTAAATGGCATACATTGATATATGGCAATGGTCTATTTGCATATGGCCCTACAGCAGCGCTGATTGTTTATGTCACACCAGTCTGTGTAGAGTACAGGCTGAGTAGTGCGTGTCAATGCAATAAAATCCTACTCCAATGCATTCTGCCTACAACAAAATATGTTGCATAGTTTGTTTTGGTTGGTTATGTTGCATTGAAAGTGGCTAATATTGCATCACAATTGCCACAGTAAAGGGAAATGTTGATAGTGTTAATAGGGAAAACTAGAACAGAGTCAAGATCAGTCTGAAAGCAAGCCAAGATCTACCACTCAGATTTTTTTTTACATTACTTAAAAAAATGTAAGCCTATGCAACATTAAAAACAGTGATAAACAGTACTGTTTTTTATATCAAGGAATATTTCACAATATTTCTCTGTTCATAGGAGTAACAACATGAATTTGTACATGAGGCAGAAATAATGCGGTGCGACTCGAGTTTCGCCGTTATCTGGAAGACGGTGTCCCTTTTTGGTCAGTGTCAGTGGAGGAAAGGGAGTGCAGATGAATGTTGAGAGGTGGACCCTCAATCTGCTCTCTCCTTCCGCTGAGACGGACCCTCAGTCAGCTGCTCTCTCCCTCCGCTGAGACGGACCATCAATCTGCTGCTCTCTCCCTCCGCTGAGACTGACCATCAGATGCAGGAACCATCAGCCCAGTAAAATAAAAATGAAAAGCAAATGATTTAAATGTATGCTCACTCAGCTGTGCTTCACAAATAATACAACAACGGATCTATTACCGGTGTGATCATAACCTACCTCAAATATTGAAATATTTTTTTTTTTAAATGGCCTGAACAACAATGCATTGGCAGGGCAATTCAATCAAAGCCAATATGCAGTGGTAATGTATTGGGCCTATAGCTTGCTGCATGTGTGCAGTCAGCTCAACAAGAGTACATCTTATAATTTGGCCTCCCATTTGCAGCGAGAGGTAGAAGGGGGTTAAGATACTCTCAAATAAAAACCTTACAATCAAATTTAGGCACTGCTCATATGAGATTCCTTTCCTTTTTCATGTGGGGGATTTAAGCCGTGCGGTGTAATTTAATGGGACATTAATGTGCTCTGTGATTACATATATCTAATGGTAATGAGTAACAATAATCGGGACTTCATTAACACACGCTGACCTTCCTTTTATCACAAATAACTAATTGCATCATTTTATGCAGTGAAAATAATACGCTTTTTTTTAAAATTAATGTTCATGGCTCCTAATCAGAATGTGTCATTACACTTTGATGAGGGGAAGGAATGGAAAAGAGAGGAGCAGACATGGTCAGTTATTAGTTATCTGACAGTGATACCATTCAGGTCAGTGTGAGTGGCAAATCAGTCATGTCATTTCCATTGGGACTTGGTTTTATATTTTATGCACTTGGTGAATATTATGGGCTCAGATTTGTAGACTGTATTGAATCTCTTCACCGTGGAAGCACAAAATACTGTTCAATGCAGAGCTGTCAGTGCATTATGTTATCCAAACAGTGAAATAATCATATTATCTTCCAATTCAATGGGAAAATATCTGTCAAAAGGCAAAACCAAAATCTGCTCTCATCCATTGAGGCCAATATCAAATCAAAGCACTGTCTTGGGTGAATACAGACGGAATGCACGGTAATAATGATGCATCTTAGACACATTCCCATGTCCTAATCCCATGCTGCACTGCACAGCACACCATGTCCTTGATTTCTGTGACTGTGTTCCATCGCACGGTGAGGCTGTGTGGAAGAGAATGGAGGAGAGGAGCCCTTTCGGCCTGTAGCTGTCACCTGGTAGCTGCTGATAGACACTTGTCACTCTGTCTATCACATAGACCTGGGCCCAGGTGGTGGCATTGGGGACAGTGGGGACAGGTCCAGTGGCCCCTTATCTCCCCATCCAAGTGAAACCTGCCTGTCACTCTGGGATGACATCACAGTCTCCACAGGGACTTACTTCCTGGTCCTGTTGCAGCTTCCTCGTGGAAACAGCCAACTTCATTATCCCCCAAGTCCTGGCAATTGATGAAGAATCCTATACATCTCCACGGCTCCCATTACGCTCCAACATTATTCATGTTATTTTATTATAGATTAAAATAAGGAAATAAATAGAGAACTAGTGGATTGATGAATGTATTCTACTTGATGCATTCCCTACACCATCTAATTATTGTGCCTTCACAATAACATGGTTCTTTTGAATGAACTTTACTAGTCACAGTTTTTTTCATATTGCAGGTCAAAACCGTATCAACAATATCAACACTAGCCATGCTTAACAACACCTATAGGGTTTAGACCAGCAGGCTAACACTGTTGTCTTGAGGTGCACCAAACACCCAGGTTTGATACCCAGTTGGTTACATTGGTGCCAGGACTCAAATGACACAGCTGATGTCCATCTTCTGCTGAGATTACCGTGTAGGAGGAGGTCAAAGGATTCACAGCCTTGACTTGTTGAGAAAGCTCAGGACTGACACCTGATTGTTTATAGGTCCAGATAATATTGCAGGTTTATGTATGAATTACATTTGTGAATTCCATTTGGTTAACTACAGTAAAACTTAGAATTATGTTCTGATGGTCACCTACTGACACTTGACACAAGGAAGTACTTAGGCAGGCCTACACATTAAAGTTAATCTGTTGGTAAAGGAGACAGACATTCTGTGGCAGCAGACATTCTCTCTGAGCCAATTAGTTTGAAAACCTCAAGTCTCCTCTGCTACACAAATGTACTAGCTGTAGAGCTAGGGAATGACAAGCAGTCTGTTTGTATGCCTGTCTCCAACCCAGCAAGGACATACCGTGAGGAAGAAAGGCATTTTTGGACAGACAACGTGTTCAGTGTCTCACATTCAGCTTAATCCCCCCACTCTCTTAATGCCAAGTTCCCAGCATGCAATTATGTCCTTGCTCACCACTAGAACAGAGCTAGGTTGGGCCAAGATGGTTAGAAGACTGGCTCTGCTTTCCAGGGACTGGGCCACAGCCACTCATGACTCATTGTTACTCAACACGTGTTGTGGAGCTTATCGTGTTGGGAACACATCAATGTACAAATAAAATGTATATAAATTCTGACCTCAATAGAGACTGTTGTCATAGGGAGTAGGTGGTATACAGTGAGGAGTGAAATATAAAATGGCCCAAAAATATTGGTGGATGTTGAAAGATCGTGTTTGCTACCTCGCCCTTGAATTTGTAAAGAGACATCTGGACTTTTTTACGTGACCCTGGAATACTATAGCTATGCACGTTATAAGAATTCAACAGCCGTTCCATGAATGTAACAGCATCAGTATAACAAAGCTCAGTGACCTGTACTCAAATAAACAGAAAGACATAGAATATGCTATTTTCTGCTGATAAACTTCACAATGAAAACAGTTCAAACACACACTTATTTTTTAACAGTATGTATTTTCCTGACAAAATGTATTTAGTGTTGAAATGACATGGACAATCAGGAATACACCCTTTTTTCCTGCCAAAATGTATTCATAGCATGCATTCATCATTGTCCATTTAATTTCAACATACCCTTCAATGGCTTTAAACTCACACAGATACACAGTCAGCGATATATTTTGTTTTTGGTCATGTGGAGATTTGGGCATTTTTCAGTCATATGGTCACCTTGAGAGTGCATGGGAGATGTCACTAGAGATTGGCATCCTGCTGTAGTGTCTCAGTGACCTAGAAAACAAAAGCCGCTGTAACAGCTGCCAAGATCACGCGGACTGGGATATGTTCTGGGTACCCTCAGAGAATAATATCGACGTTTACGCTGATTCGGTGAGTGAGTCTATAAGGAAGTGTATAGGAGATGTTGAACCCACTGTGACTATTAAAAGCTACTCTAACCAGAAACTGTGGATAGATGGCGGCACGCGCGCAAAACTGAAAGCGCGAACCACTGCATTTAACCATGGAAAGGTGACTGGGAATATGGCCGCAAGGCAATCAAACAAGCAAAATGTCAGTATAGAGACAAAGTAGAGTCGCAATTCAACGGCTCAGACACGAGACGTATGTGGCAGGGTCTACAGACAATCACGGACAACAAAAGGAAAACCAGCCACGTCACGGACACCGACGTCTTGCTTCCAGACAAACTAAACACCTTCTTTAACCACTTTGAGGATAATACAGTGCCATCGACGCTACCCGCTACCAAAGACTGTGGGTTCTCCTCCGTGGTCGATGTGAGTAAGACATTTAAACGTGTTAACCCTCGCAGGGCTGCCCAGACAGCATCCCTAGCCGCGTCCTCAGAGCATGCGCAGACCAGCTGGCTGGTGTGTTTACGGATATATTCAATCTCTCCCTATCCCAGTCTGCTGTCCCCACATGCTTCAAGATGGCCACCATTGTTCCTGTACCCTAGAATGCAAAGGTAACTAAACGACTAATCGCACCACAGAACTCACTTTTGTCATCATGAAGTGCTTTGAGAGACTAGTCAAGGATCATATCACCTCCAACTTATCTGTCACCCTAGACCCACTTCAATTTGCTTACCGCCCCAATAGCTCCACAGACGATGCAATCGCCCTCACACTGCCATAAGAGGAATACCTATGTAAGAATTCTGTTCATTGACTATAGCTCAGCATTCAAAACCATCATACCCTCCAAGCTCATCATTAAGCTTGAGGCCCTGGGCTTGAGGCCCAACCCCGCCCTGTGCAATTGGATCCTGGACTTCCTGACAGGCCGCCCCCAGGTGATAACAGGAGGAAACAACATCCCCACTTAGCTGATCCTCAACACTGGGGCCCCACAATGGTGCGTGCTCAGCCCCCTCCTGTACTCCCTATTCACCCACGACTGCGTGGCCATGCACACCTCCAACTCAATCATCAAGTTTGCAGATGACACTACAGTGGTAGGCTTGATTACCAACAACGACGAGACAGCCTACAGGGAGGAGGTGAGGGCTCTCGGAGTGTGGTGTCAGGAAAACAACCTCTTACTCAATGTCAACAAAACAAAGGAAATGATCGTGGACTTCAGGAAACAGCAGAGGGAGCACCCCCCTATCCACATCAACGGGACAGCAGTGGAGAAGGTGGAACGTTTTAAGTTCCTCGGCGTACACATCATGGACAAACTGAAATTGTCCACCAACACAGACAGTGTGGTGAAGAAGGCGCAATAAACCTCACAAACTTTTACAGATGCACAATTGAGATAATCCTGTTGGGCTGTATCACCGCCTGGTACGGCAACTGCACCGCCCACAACCGCAGGGCTCTCCAGAGGGTGGTGCAGTCTGCACAATGCCTCACCGGGGGCAAACTACCTGCCCTCCAGGACACCTACAGCACCCGATGTCACAGGAAGGCCAAAAAGATCATCAAGGACAATAACCAGCCGAGCCACTGCCTGTTCATCCCGCTACCATCCAGAAGGCAAAGTCAGTACAGGTGCATCAAAGCTGGGACAGAGAGACTGAAAAACAGCTTCTATCTCAAGGCCATCAGACTGTTAAACAGTCGTCACTAACACAGAGAGGTTGCTGCCTACATACAGACTTGAAATCATTGGCCACTTTAATAAATGGATCACTAGTCACTTTAATAATGACACTTTAATAATGTTTACATATAATGCATTACTCATCTCACATGTATATACTATATTTTATACCATCCATTGCATCTTGTCTATGCCGCTCTGTCCTTTCTCATCCATATATATATATATATACTTATTTCATTCCTTTAGTTAGATTTGGGTTTATTAGGTAGTTGTTGTGGATTTGTTAGATTACTTGTTAGATATTGCTGCACATTCGGAACTAAAAGCGCAAGCATTTTCCTACACTCGCAATAACATCTGCTAACCATGTGTATGTGACAAATAACATTTGATTTGAAGAGGACAAAAATAAAAGTTTCCTGAAAAAAAATGAGAAGACAAGTTGTGTCCTCAAGTTATCGTTCATTAAAGCTTCTTGTACAATGAATGAAAAGTAATTCAGAGAAATGTCATATTATTATTATTAATTTTAATTAGTTGTATGCCCAATCATTCATCAGCAGCTAATTGAATCAAGTAGAAATATACGTATAGCTAACAAATTAAAAAACAGATAATTCCATCTTCTCCATAAGGCCATTGGAAGCTAGTCATATGTAATATAAACCAGCTACAAACAGCTGCAGGTAGGTTACAATGCTGAAATATCACATTTACATAAGTATTCAAACCCTTTACCCAGAACTTTGTTGAAACACCTTTGGCAGTGATTACAGCCTCGAGTCTCCTTGGGTATGATGCTACAAGCTTGGCACACCTGTATTTGGGGAGTTTCTCCCATTCCTCTCTGCAGATCCTTTCAAACTCTGCAAGGTTGAATGAGGAGAGTTTCTGCACAGCTATTTCCAGAGATGTTCGATGGGGTTCAAGTCCGGTCTCTGGCTGGGCCACTCAAGGACATTCAGACACTAGTCCTGAAGCCATTCCTGCATTGTCTTGGCTGTGTGCTTAGGGTCGTTGTCCTGATGGAAGGTGAACCTTCGACCCAGTCTAAGATCCTGAGCGCTCTGGAGCAGGTTTTCATCAAGGATCTCTGTACATTGCGCTGTTGATCTTTGCCTCGATCCTGACTAGTCTCCTAGTCCCTGCTGCTGAAAAACATCCCCACAGCATGATGCTACCACCACCATGCTTCCCCGTAGGGATGGTGCTAGGTTTCCTCCAGACGTGACACTTGGCATTCAGGCCAAAGAGTTCCATCATGGTTTCATCACACCAGAGAATGTTGTTTCTCATGGTCTGAGAGTATTGAGGGGCCTTTTGGCAAACTCCAAACGGGCTGTCATGCACTTTTTACTGAGGAGTGGATTCCATCTAGTCACTCTACCATAAAGGCCTGATTGGTGGAGTGCTGCAGAGATGGTTGTCCTTCTGGAAGGTTCTCCTAATCCCCACAGAGGAACTCTAGAGCTCTGTCAGAGTAACCATCGTGTTCTTGGTCACCTCTTCTGATTGCTCAGTTTGGCTGGGCAGCCAGCTCTTGGAAGAGTCTTGGTGGTTCCAAACTTCTTCCATTTAAGATTGATGGAAGCAACTGTGTTCTTGGGGACCTTCAATGCTGCAGAAATTTGTTGGTACCCTTCCCAAGACCTATGCCTCGACACAATCCTGTCTCTGAGCTTTACGTACAATTCCTTTGACCTCATGGCTTGGTATTTGCTCTGACATGCAGGAGCTATTGTGTGTAGATTGATAAGGATTTTTTTTATTTAATCCATTTTAGAATAAGGCTGTAACATAACAAAATGTGAAAAAAGTCAAGGGTTCTGAATACTTTCCGAAGGCACTGTATGTCAGAGTGAGTAACACCGTACGCCATCCCCAATCAACAATTTAACATTTCTTAAGTAGCCATGATTTATAACATTAGCTAGTGCTAGTCGGCTGTACATGCTCCAAAACTCTGGTATTTCTCAACTGAATAAAAGCTCTGTCTAATAACTTCTTAAAATGGTGAGGCAACACCTTAGCATTATACATTTACAAAAGTCAACATTATGACTGATCAAAACTCGTTCTCATGGCTTTGTCTTTTCCGTCTGCAACAGACGCATTTTGGGCTTCCTTTGCACTCTCTGGAATGTTGATAGAGACGTGTTCCATGCAAAAACATTATTATGTGAATACACATATCAGCAAAAAGTTATTTGAATCAGAGTAAAACCAATTGAATCCAAATTATTATATTTTTGGCGTCATCCCTAATATACACTGTACCTACTCTCTGCACATGAGTGAAAGCTTTTTCCAAGCATCACGTCACATCTCTCCTATATTTTGAAAGGTTTCAGAACAAAACACACACACCCACACACATAGGGAGAGAAAGAGAGAGAGACAGGGGTCAGACAAACACTTCACACAATCTAGGTTGATAAGTGGAGAAAAAAAAAACGACTGAGTTCCCTGCCAAAATAAATTAGCGAGCCTGCAGTATAGACCCAAAGGTGTCATAGGAGCTGGCAAAATCTTTGTTTTTCCAGCTTTTTGGGGAAAATGTCTGCTCAGGTATCATACTGTATTTGTCATGGCCAACTTCAGGAGTCATTCCATGGCTACGTATTCTAATGTGTTTCATAAAAGTAGTAGAAATATAGTTCCTGTAACAGAAATACCAGGACCATATGAATGTGAAGTCTCTATTAAAGTGGCAACTATATTTGAGACACCTATGCAATGCAGAAATTACGGGGTAACGGTTAATAATAAATGTGTCAATGACTTAAAAAACTAGGGCTCTATTCAACCCTTATTGTGAAGGCAATGCTCCTGCAGTAGCAGAGACTGCATTCACGGATAACACTGCATTTGTCGGCTCAATCGGAAATGACCTTAACAATGTTTTGCGTGCAATCTGTAGTGCTTCAGTGATACAGATTGAATTGAGCCCCTAATGTGTGTATCGATGAGAGCCCGGTTTATTCCTGAACACACCAAATTGAAGATAGCATTTCAAAACCTATACAAACTTGGTGAGGTCTTCCAGGAAGTAGCACTGGTGATGCAGTTACAGGAGAAGAGGACAAAACAACATTCGGCTACTGAAAACATTTCAGCCTCACTAACCACGTCACCAGTAATCACGTTAGCTACTGAGTTCCCCTGTCAATGCGATGCACAATGGGCCAACAACTACTGATTAAACCTCAGCACAGAAGCTCACAGGGCTGTACCACCCCAATACAGGACTAAATAGAAAGGGAAAGCAATTGACCCTGTCTACACCAGTGAAATGACATTTTGTCAAATCGCTTCCTGTGATCAGATGGTCAGACAGTGAGGTTGGAGGTTTCTGGGTGAGTGTTTGCTTGTGATTGCTTAAATGCAATGAGACATTTGCATAGAGCTGGATCAGCATGTATGGAAAATGTAAAAAAAAAAAAAAAAC
The DNA here is from genome assembly GCF_029448725.1 of Salvelinus fontinalis. Lineage (NCBI taxonomy): Eukaryota > Metazoa > Chordata > Actinopteri > Salmoniformes > Salmonidae > Salvelinus > Salvelinus fontinalis. The sequence continues at coordinate 42,183,469 of NC_074697.1, read as the reverse complement.
TTGCTACCAAGTTCAACAATGGGAGGCATGACACAGAAAAATTAAGACGTTGAGACATCTGTTTCTTGTGGGAAATGACTTCAATGTATAGAGGTTGTTGGTGGTCCTGAGTAAGTAGAATTAAACAAATGGGGTTTTTGGGTCACCTAGTTCGAGGAGCCTATTGTGCATATCCACATCATATTCAAAGACTGCTGTAGGTGGCTAAATATACTGTAACCGGAGACTGTAAATTGGCACAGCACTGTGTTAGACTGCACTTGGTCCAGTACTGTAGAATGTAATGGATCCTACACTGACCCTTGGGGGGCAACATGGCCAACAGAACACAGATACGTTTTATTGAATTAAATATGTACCACAGAGATTTTGCTTCGAGGAAACAGCTCTGAAAAGTGTAAAATGCCTATATCCAAAGTGATCAATATACAATATACAGTTGAAGTCGGAAGTTACCACACACTTATTTTGGAGTCATTAAAACTCGTTTTTCAACCACTCCACAAATTTCTTGTTAACAAACTACAATTTTGGTAAGTCGGTTTGGACATCTACTTTGTGCATGACACAGGTAATTTTTCCAACAATTGTTTCCTTACAGATTATTTCACTTATAATTCACTGTATCACAATTCCAGTTGGTCAGAAGTTTACATACGCTGAGTTGACTGTGCCTTTAAAAAGCTGGGAAAGTTCCAGAAAATGATGCAATGGCTTTAGAAGCTTCTGATAGGCTAATTGACATAATTTGAGTCAATTGGAGGTGTACCTGTAGATGTATTTCAAGGCCTACCTTCAAACTCAGTGCCTCTTTGCTTGACATCATGGGAAAATCAAAAGAATCAGCCAAGACCTCAGAAAAGAAATGTACACCTCCACAAGTCTGGTTCATCCTTGGGAGCAATTTCCAAATGCCTTAAGGTACCACGTTCATCTGTACAAACAATAGTACGCAAGTATAAGCAACATGGGACCACGCAGCCGTCATACCAATCAGGAAGGAGACGCGTTATGTCTCCTAGAGATGAACGTACTTTGGTGCGAAAAGTGCAAATCAATCCCAGAACAACCGCAAAGGACCTTGTGAAGATGCTGGAGGAAACAGGTACAAAAGTATCTATATCCACAGTAAAACGAGTCCTATATCGACATAACCTGAAAGGCTGCTCAGCATAGAAGAAGCCACTGCTCCAAAATCGACATAAAAAAGCCAGACTACGGTTTGAAACTGCACATGGGGACAAAGATCATACTTTTTGGAGAAATGCCCTTCTGGTCTGATGAAAGAAAAATAGAACTGTTTGGCCATAATGACCATCGTTATGGTTGGAGGAAAAAGGTGGAGGCTTGCAAGCCGAAGAACACCATCCCAACCGTGAAGCACGGGGGTGGCAGCATTATGTTGTGGGGGTGCTATTCTGCAGGAGGGACTGGTGCACTTCACAAAATAGATGGCATCATGAGGTAGAAAAATGATGTGGAAATATTGAAGCAACATCTCAAGACATCAGTCAGGAAGTTAAAGCTTGGTCACAAATGGGTCTTCCAAATGGACAATGACCCCAAGCATACTTCCAAAGTTGTGGCAAAATGGCTTAAGGACAACAAAGTCAAGGTATTGGAGTGGCCATCACCTAGCCCTGACCACAATCCTATGGAAAATGTGTGGGCAGAACTGAAAAAAGCGTGTGCGAGCAAGGAGGCCTACAAACCTGACTCAGTTACACCAGCTCTGTCAGGAGGAATGGGCCAAAATTCACCCAACTTATTGTGGTAAGCTTTTGGAAGGCTACCCGAAACGTCTGACCCAAGTTAAACAATTGAAAGCCAATGCTACCGAATACTAATTGAGTGTATGTAAACTTCTGACCCACTGGGATTGTGATGAAAGAAATAAAAGCTGAAATAAATAATTCTCTATTATTATTCTGACATTTCACATTCTTAAAATAAAGTGGTGATCCTCACTAACCTAAAACAAGGAATTTTTACCAGGATTAAATGTCAGGAATTGTGAAAAACTGAGTTTTAATGTATTTGGCTAAAGTGTATGTAATCTTCCGACTTCAACTGTAGCTCGAGGCATAATGTTTTAAATTCAGGGATTAAATACATATACTGGAATTAGTTATGTCATATTGTGATGTGAGCTCTGTACTAAACACTATCGAGACAATTCTCATTGACTGTCAAGAAACAAGTAGGACCCCATGGCACATCAGTCCTGCTGGGGTAAGAGAGTGTGATCAACCAGTCACAATACAACTGTCAGAGTTCACACAATCCTGAAAGTCTCAAACTTCTTCAGACAGCCCATCAAAGACTTGACATGTGTCTAGGTGCGTGCACTCATGCATGAGGGCTTACGAATGGTGAGTGTGTGACTGAGAGCGAGCCAACAAATGGATAGCTGTAGTGTAACAAGACACAGTACAGAACCAGAAACTGAAAGTTACACTGTATTCTCCAGTAAGGAAGGAGCAGAACTTTTCCACTGGCTAACAATAATATGCTACCGCAATAGAGGCTAACACATATCCTAATTGACTGTATTGTCTCCTGATACTGCTAAAGAAAAGCAACATTCAGACAATAGGCCTACAATGCCCATTTGCAGAGAAATGAGGGTGGAATGCAGCCCGGGGTTTTGCCTTGAGGCCACACTAGTAATTAGAGAACACTGAACAACATGTTTATCTGCTTTCCCATTGACAAGTGTTCCCCAATTATTCTAGATAGCAGAAACAAGAGAAGGAGAGGGAGTGGGCAGTGTGTGTGTGTGTGTGTGTGTGTGTGTGTGTGTGTGTGTGTGTGTGTGTGTGTGTGTGTGTGTGTGTGTGTGTGTGTGTGTGTGTGTGTGTGTGTGTGTGTGTGTGTGTGTGTGTGTGTGTGTGTGTGTGTGTGTGTGTGTGTGTGTGTGTGTGTGTGTGTGTGTGTGTGTGTGTGTGTGTGTGTGTGTGTGCGTGTGTGTGATATTTTAAGATAAAAGCCTATCCTATTGAGACAAACTGCAAAAATGTCAAGCAATTTTTTTTCAAGTAAGTATTCTTCCACTTCAAGTATAGTACAGTACAGACAAGTTATTCAGACGACAAAAAACAAACAGTTCGCCAAAATATATCTCTAAATGCCTTGTGGGTACCAGACACTCTGTAGTCTAAATATTCCAGAACTTGCCATTGCTTCAAAAATGCCAGGCATGTGTCAGCACTGTAGTTATGAGGCCACCAATACCTATTGTCACACCTGCACGATTCAGTGAGCCTAGCTTAAGCCTGTCTCTTTGTTTAGCTTTAAAGTAATGCTGTGTGCCGTGCCTGGATAGCTGAAACGCATCAGGACGCAGCGCTCACTCAGGCATTATTAGCCAATAGGATGATTTTAAATGTGAAGCTTACTCACATCCTCTATTCTCTACAGAGGAAGCTGAGAGAGAGGGAACAACACAACATCTGAAAACTGTGCGAAAATGCAAAGATGAAATATACAGTGCATTGGGAAAGTATTCAGACCTCTTCCACTTTTCCACAGTTTGTTATGTTACAGCCTTATGCTAATACAAAATATAAAAAATCAACCTAAACACAATAATAAAACATTTAAAACAGAAATACCTTATTTACAGTTGAAGTCAGAAGTCTACCTACACCTTAGACAAATTCATTTAAACTCAGTTTTTCACAATTCCTGACATTTAATCCTAGTTAACATTCCCTGTTTTAGGTCAGTTAGGATCACCACTTTATTTTAAGAATGTGAAATGTCAGAAAAATAGTAGAGAGAATGATTTATTTCAGCTTTTATTTCTTTCATCACATTCCCAGTGGGTCAGAAGTTTACATACACTCAATTAGTATTTGGTAGCATAGCATAGCGTAATTAGTATTTGGTAGCATTGCCTTTAAATTGTTTAACTTGGGTCAAACGTTTTGGGTAGCCTTCCACAAGCTTCCCACAATAAGTTGGGTGAATTTTGGCCCATTCCTCCTGACAGTGCTGGTGTAACTGAGTCAGGTTTCTAGGCCTTGCTTGCACACGCTTTTCAGTTCTGCCCACACAATTCCCATAGGACTGAGGTCAGGGCTTTGTGATGGCCACTCCAGTACCTTGACTTTGTTGTCCTTAAGCCATTTTCCCACAACTTTGGAAGTATGCTTGGGGTCATTGTTCATTTAGAAGACCCATTTGCGACCAAGCTTTAACTTCCTGACTGATGTCTTGAGATGTTGCTTCAATATATCCACAATTTCCCTACCTCATGATGCCATCTATTTTGTGAAGTGCACCAGTCCCTCCTGCAGCAAAGCACCCCCATAACATGATACTGCCACCCTCGTGCTTCACGGTTTGGATGGTGTTCTTCGGCTTGCAAGCCTACCCCTTATTCCTCCAAACATAACGATGGTCATTATGACCAAACAGTTCTATTTGTGTTTCATCAGACCAGAGGACATTTCTCCAAAAAGTGCGATATCTGTCCCCATGTGCAGTTGCAAACCGTAGTCTGATTTTCTATGGCGGTTTTGGAGCAGTGGCTTCTTCCTTGCTGAGCAGCCTTTCAGGTTATGTCTATATAGGACTCGTTTTACTGTGGATATAGATACTTTTGTACCTGTTTCCTCCAGCATCTTCACAAGGTCCTTTGCGGTTGTTCTGGTATTGATTTGCACTTTTCGCACCAAAGTACGTTCATCTCTAGGAGACATAAGGCGTCTCCTTCCTGATTGGTATGAAGGATGCGTGGTCCCATGGTGTTCATACTTGCGTACTATTGTTTGTACAGATGAACGTGGTACTTTCAGGCATTTGGAAATTGCTTCCAAGGATGAACCAGACTTGTGCAGGTCTACAATTTTTTCTGAGGTCTTGGCTGATTTCTTTTGATTTTCTCATGATGTCAAGCAAAGAGGCCCTGAGTTTGAAGGTATGTATGATCCATGGCACGAAGCCTCCAGTGATGATCCATGACACGAAGCCTCCAGTGATGAACCATGGCACGAAGCTTCCAGCGATGATCCATAGCACGAAGCCTCCAGCGATGATCCATGGCAAGAAGCCTCCAGTGATGATCCATGGCACGAAGCCTCCAGTGATGATCCATGGCACGAAGCCTCCAGTGATGAACCATGGCACGAAGCCTCCAGTGATGATCCATGGCACGAAGCCTCCAGTGATGATCCGTGGCAAGAAGCCTCCAGTGATGATCCATGGCAAGAAGCCTCCAGTGATGATCCATGGCAAGAAGCCTTCTGTGGTGAGACATAGCACGAAGCCTCCAGCGACGGCCTCCAGTCCGGGGCCCACAACGAGCGTGGAGAAGGGCCTTGGTCAGACAAGTGACCAAGAACCTGACGGTCACTTTGACAGAGCTCCAGAGTACCTCTGTGGAAATGGGGGGACTTTCCAGAAGGAAAACCACCTCTGCAGCACTCCGCCAATCAGGCCTTTATGGTAGAGTGGCCAGACGGAAGCCACTCCTCAGTAAAAGGCACATGACAGCCTGCTTGGAGATTGTCAAAATACACCAAAAGGACTCTCAGACCATGAGCAACAACATTCTCTGGTCTGACGAAAACAAAATTGAACTCTTTGGCCTGAATGCCAAGTGCTACGTCTGGATGAAACCTGGCATCATCCCTACGGTGAAGCATGCTGGTGGCAGCATCATGCTGTGGGGATATTTTTCAGCAGAAGGGACTGGGAAGACTAGTCAGGATTGAGGGAAAGATGAACTGAGCAAAGTACAGAGAGATCCTTGGGTGAAAACCTGCTCCAGAGCGCTCAGGGCCTCAGACTGGGGCGAAGGTTCACCTTCCATCAGGACAACAACCTTAAGCACACAGCCAAGACAACACAGGAGTAGCTTTGGGACAAGTCTCTGAATGTCCTTGGGTTGCCGATTTAACACATCTGGAGAGACCTGAAAATAGCTGGGCAGCGATGCTCCCCATCCAACCTGACAGAGCTTGAGAGGATCTGCAGAGAAGACCGGGAGAAACTCACCAAATACAGGTGTGCCAAGCTTGTAGCGTCATACCCAAGAAGACTAGAGGCTGTAAAAGCTTCCAAAGGTGCTTTAGAAATCTACTGAGTAAAGGGTCTGAATACTCATCTTTTATTTTTAATACATTTGAAGACATTTCTGAAAACCTGTTTTTCTTTGTCACTATGGGTTATTGTGTGTAGATTGATGAGGGAAAAAAAATGATTTACCTAATTTAGAATAAGGCTGTAACGTAACAAAATGTGGAAAATTTCAAGGGGTCTGAATACTTTACGAATGCACTGTATCACTGCCTTAACCACTGTCAGTTATTGTCCCCCCCGGGTGCTTACTGTATATCAAACATAAATGCAGTTAAAGAGGAGTAGAGGGATTCCACATTACAGCCTCCATGACAAACTAATGAGATAGGAATCAATGGGGAGTTATCAGGTTTACCACACAAACCCCTCTCATTTCACTGCATTAGCTGCTTGCTGCACAGGACACGAGAAAATGACGGGGTTGAAAAATTAACCTACCCATATGATGAGTGAAATATGGCCAGGGGTGACAGTCTTTGATTTTTTTTGTTGTTGTTATATTTGAAATCAAATCAAAGTTTATTTGTCACGTGCGCCGAATACAACAGGTGTAGACCTTACAGTGAAGTGCTAACTTACAGGCTCGAACCAAAAGTGCAAACAAGGTGTTAGGTGAACAATAGGTAAGTAAAGAAATAAAAACAACAGTAAAAAGACAGTGAAAAATAACAGTAGCAAGGCTATATACAGTAGAGAGGCTACAACAGTAGGGAGGCTATATACAGGCACCGGTTATTTGGGCTGATTGAGGTGGTATGTACATGTAAATATGGTTAAAGTGACTATGCATATATGATAAAGAGAGAGTAGCAGTAGCGTAAAAGAGGGGTTGGCGGGTGGTGAGACACAATGCAGATCGCCCGGTTAGCCAATGTGCGGGGGACAGGTTGGTCGGGCCAATTGAGGTAGTATGTTCATGAATGTATAGTTGAAGTGACTATGCATATATGATAAACAGAGAGTAGCAGCAGCATAAAAGAGGGGTTGGGGGAGGGCACACAATGCAAATAGTCCGGGTAGCCATTTGATTCCCTTTTCAGGAGTCGTGTGGCTTGGGGGTAAAAACTGTTGAGAAGCCTTTTTGTCCTAGACTTGGCACTCCAGTACCGCTTGCCATGCGGTAGTAGAGAGAACAGTCTATGACTGGGGTGGCTGGGTCTTTGACAATTTTTAGGGCCTTCCTGAGACACCGCCTGGTGTAGAGGTCCTGGATGGCAGGCAGCTTAGCCCCAGTGATGTACTGGGCCGTATGCACTACCCTCTGTAGTGCCTTGTGGTCGGAGGCCGAGCAGTTGCCATACCAGACAGTGATGCAACCAGTCAGGATGCTCTCGATGTTGCAGCTGTGGAACCGTTTGAGGATCTGAGGACCCATGCCAAATATTTTTAGTTTCCTGAGGGGGAATAGGCTTTATCGTGCCCTTTTCAAGACTGTCTTGGTGTGTTTGAACCATTTTAGTTTGTTGGTGATGTAGACACCAACGAACTTGAAGCTCTCAACCTGCTCCACTACAGCCCCGTCGATGAGAATGGGGCCGTGCTCGGTCCTCCTTTTCCTGTAGTCCACAATCATCTCCTTAGTCTTGGTTACATTGAGGGATAGGTTGTTATTCTGGCACCACCCGGCCAGGTCTATGACCTCTTCCCTATAGCCTTTCAAAGCACTTCATGGTTACGGACGTGAGGGCTACGGATCTGTAGTCATTTAGGCGGGATTGCACGTTGGCGAGTAATATTGACGGTAACGGCAGCTTTCCCACTCGCCTTCTGTGGATTCTTACGAGGCATCCCGCTCTGTGTCCTCTGTGCCTGAGTCTCTTCCTCTTGCAAATAACGGGGATGTTGTTCTTGTCGGGTGTTCGGATTATGTCCTGTGCGTCCTGCTTGTTGAAGCAAAAATATTTGTCTATTCCGAGGTGAGTGATCGCTGTCCTGATATCCAGAAGCTCTTTTTTGCCATAAGATACGGTTGCAGAAAGATTATGTACAAAATAAGTTACAGATAACACCGAAAAAAACACATAATAGCACAATTGGTTGGGCGCCCGTAAAACTGCTGCCATTTCTTCCGGCGCCATTTTATTGTGCCAGGTCAGCACGCCGCTGAAATCTATACAAATTACTGCAGATGTAAGGAAACGTGACTAAAGGTCTTTAGTGACTCATAACGGTACTCTTTACTACTTCTCCAGAGTTCATTGGCATTTTCAAAACCCATTCACTTATCCATTTGTTTAGTAAGAGCTTTTATATTGAATTAGGCTTCGCTGGTGAAACGCAACCCTAAAAACCCAACAGATCAATACTAGGCATACAGTATGTTATTTTCCCAGTGTACAGTATGCAACAGCTGCTGTTCTGTAAATGGCAGCAGTCACTTTATGCATAGTTATGCAAACATTTATAAATAAATGCATAACTGATCAATAGACGTGGTGGTATAAAAGGATTCAAAGGGGTATTTATTGCTCCAGGTAGTCAAAAGATATTGTTAGACATGAGAATGATGTAACACACACACACTGGTAAAAACGCCTTTGACAACAACAAGTGAGAGATTATATCTTCAGATGCAATTTATACAGTAGAACGTCACCTAAATGACCAAGCGAACAACCTTTCCCGCTTTACTACGTGGTCCTGACAGATCAAAGTGATCGCTGAGGAGGCTGCCAGGTGCCATTGATGTAAATCACAAGAGGGACATTCTATATTAATATATTTCATAGACAGTTTTTTTTCTCTAACATGTAAATTAGCCTATTATTACAAACTGTGTGTGTTTAAGTGTGTCATCAATGAAGGGAGTTAAACATGAATGTCCTCACTATGAGATTACAGTGTCTCCATCTTTTCAGGATCAATGACCATCAGAAGGAGCCTGGCCTGTGTGAGCCAACCAGGCCCCATACTGCACTGCTGCAGCCCCCCTCATCATCTCTCCTGACAGAGTCATTATGCGCCTTTAGGGCGGATCGTAGGCGCAGGCAGCCAACCGCAGCACATCTGAATACTGATGCAAATGAGACTTTTGCCACGACTAATCATAATTTAGGCCAAGTTCCCCACTTTCAGTCAGGCCGGCCTCTACCATACTAATTATTAACCACATTACTTATACCCCCACGATGCTATACCTGCCACATGCCATTAGTCCTGTGTACTACAGATGTCAGTGCTGCCTGGAAAAACACTACACGTCTATTGATCAGTTATGCATATATTTATAAATGTTTGCATAACTATGCATAAAGTGACTGCTGCCATTTACAGAACAGCAGCTGTTGCATACTGTACACTGGGAAAATAACATACTGTATGCCTAGTATTGATCTGTTGGGTTTTTAGGGTTGCGTTTCACCAGCGAAGCCTAATTCAATATAAAAGCTCTTACTAAACAAATGGATAAGTGAATGGGTTTTGAAAATGCCAATGAACTCTGGAGAAGTAGTAAAGAGTACCGTTATGAGTCACTAAAGACTTTTAGTCACGTTTCCTTACATTTGCTGTGATTTGTATAGGTTTCAGCGCAGTGCTGACCTGGCAAGCCCTAATGGAATTACCAATCTCCATAAGGTGTCCATTTTAGAACTTCCTTCCTAAATGGACACCATTAGTTCAAATCTTCAGGTTACATCGTCAGAGCAACACATACAGTAAGAGGTATCTGCCTCAGAGACACTAACGGCTGAAAAGACAGGGGTCAAATCTTTACAGAGTTGTTTGTGGATGAACATGAATCTACTAACAAAAGAGTATTTGTTCCTTGGTGGATTGCAGTGTGCAATCATCTTAAAACAGAATGGGCATGCTGAAAGGGCTTTATGAATTCATTTACAAACACTGATTGTTGCTTCTGGGATTTACCCAACTTAGTGTAGAACATGAGAACACATCCATATATTATCTACCTTATTTCCACACTAACCTTTTCCTTTGGTCATGGAATTGAGTGTTCTGTTGAGGTTAGTCCTAGGACACATCACATTTCCTCTGTCTGTTTAGGCTTACAATACCAGTGAATATGAAAACAACTAACTCTTATGGGACATTACTTGGGTATATTCACTACCTACAGCACTGGAAAAAGCTGGTGAGCAATCACTATCAGGTCAAGAAGGTGGTACGTTGCCATGTCCAAGACACAAATCTAGCAGCTTAAACGGTGCCTACGCCAAAGGCAGGTACATCACTCATGCATTTACATTTCACTTCAATACGCATTTCATTAAGTCATTTTATTTGACTTATTTTATTTGCATTTGTTTTGGCATGAATCTGCTTCCATACAGGGGGAGTGAAACAAACCAATATCTTGAATGCAAGCATTTTATGTATATTTTCTTTGTGTAATTTAGACCATTAAGCAGCCAACATTTGACATGGTCATCTCTATGCAAATACATAGATTAAAATCTTATATCCTTTTATTTAAAAAAGTTAATGAATTGCTCTTAAATTAACAAAGTAATCAATGTCTCTTTGAGCAAAGAAAAATTTAGAATAGAATGAATTATTGACACAGGAACAAACTCCTTTCAAATGGTTCTCAAAATACAATTGATGGAAATAATTTTTATTTTTTTATTTTACCGTTATTTTACCAGGTAAGTTGACTGAGAACACGTTCTCATTTGCAGCAACGACCTGGGGAATAGTTACAGGGGAGAGGAGGGGGATGAATGAGCCAATTGTAAACTGGGGATTATTAGGTGACCATGATGGTTTGAGGGCCAGATTGGGAATTTAGCCAGGACACCGGGGTTAACACCCATACTCTTACGATAAGTGCCATGGGATCTTTAATGACCTCAGAGAGTCAGGACACCCGTTTAACGTCCCATCCGAAAGACAGCACCCTACACAGGGCAGTGTCCCCAATCACTGCCCTGGGGCATTGGGATATTTTTTAGACCAGAGGAAAGAGTGCCTCCTACTGGCCCTCCAACACCACTTCCAGCAGCATCTGGTCTCACATCCAGGGACTGACCAGGACCAACCCTGCTTAGCTTCAGAAGCAAGCCAGCAGTGGTATGCAGGGTGGTATGCTGCTGGCATGATTTAACCTTTGAATTAAATACAGAAGACATATATAAGAAGTTAGGTGATATCACTATAACTTAATGAAAAGCATTAACAGTTCACCATTATACCAAAACCTTAGTAATTCATCCCTTTAAGGCAAAGTACCACACTAAGTTGGGAGAGTACCCATCATGACAACATAGGATGGGGACTAGAGCACAATGTTGTTTGACTTGTGCTGTTGTTTTGAAGGCCCAAAGGTCAACAATATAATTATTTCCTGTTATAATTTAGTTATGATGCTTTCCTCAAAATATCATATGTATCAAGAGATAAACATTGCACGTATTACTCAATTCTGCCTGGAGTCGCCCTCGTAAAAGTAATTGGACAGGAAGTAACATTACTGGGGCCTATTAAATCGTTGGCTTAAAAATGCATTTGTTTTGTGATTGTGTGACTCAGTGTCTCTCAGTTTGTGTCTACCTGGAGCTGTTTAAATGTCTTCTGTGTTGTTCAGCCATGCATTATGCATTGCAATATGTTAAAGGTCAAATTCCTTACGTCTCAAATATTTCAACATATTACGTGCAGAGGAAGCATGGGCGCGGCATATGGGGACTACACCTAAATCTACATGTTGGAGACGTTATGGACATTGGGCATAAAGTAAGAACCGAGCAAATTAATTTTGACTCGAGAAACACCTGGAGCATATGCATGGTGCGCGGTATGGACCAGCTGCCAATATGCAAATGTGTGTTAATCAAGTAAGCACACACGGATACCAATTCAACTGACAAATTATGGACATTACCTTAAGAGGGCTGATTACATGTAGTGACATTAAATTATGCAGACAATGCAAATAACATAAAAAACAGACAGAAGTCTAAAGTAAAGACCTACTTTGCTTTCCAATGCAGTAGAAAATCCCCATCTATCTAGACTCAGACAGGGTTTTAGTCTGTTTATAAGATGCAGTGAAGTTCCTCGTAGTGGGTAGGTGGCCTTATAACGGAGATGGTGATGATAAAGAGCTTTGCTTTCTGAACCTGGCACCAGCACACAGACATGTTGCCTCTTGGCTATTCTCAAACAGCACTCTGTATTAGGCCTTGTGGAAACAACTCCCCTCAGCCTGTATATTGTGGAAACTTCACTCTGTTTCTCTTAAACTCAGCCAACAAGCAAAGTCCCAGGAGGGTTAGATTACAGTTTTTCAAAATAGGTGGAAACAAACAGCTGCCATTACAAAGAGTGACTGATTTATTTACCCCTAACAGGTAGTTTTATCACAGCAATACATACACATTTGTATTTTCACCTAGGGCCTATAAATGTGGTTTGCCTTTTTAACCTGAGGTTTTCATTCTATAGACGATAACATTGGAGTGACCTAAGCATGTATTCATATGACACAACAACCAACCACACAGCGTTCACAAGGTTGAGCCCACACTTCAATCTCCACAAATGGATGAGTGAGATGTATCTTTATAGATGGAGGAGCGGGTTTAATGGTGGTACAATCGGTTGGTTTAATGTCAACCTTGACTGGGATAACTCAATTTCATGTCTGGATTATAAAATGGCTAGAATTTGCTCATGGTGTCATAAATCTAAGTTGCTATGATTTTACCTCATTAGTTTCATGTCTAAGTCAGCAGCTCTGGTAGAAAAACAGAAGGGAAATGAACAAAGAAAGTCATTCTGTTATTCCATTAACAATGCTGTTGTGAGAGAAAGAATCAAGTACTGCAGACGATTTCAACCAGTTACAGTATGAATAATGCTTTATAAATAGGTGTTTGACAGTGATTGATAGACTAGACTATAGATGCACTTAGTTCCAGGCACACAGGTATTACTGTAATCCTGGTCAGCCTGTTGCTCAGGCCTTATGCTTTTCTGTGGTTCAGACTACACAGAGATGCAGGCTAGCCAACTCATCTCAGAGTACCCACCCAACACATGGAATATTCACTTCCAGCAGCCCATTTAGAAAATCCTTTATTCAAAATGCATCCACAGTTGAACTGGGGGTTACACTAGAGAGCAGGCCGGGGAGGTTCCGAAAAGCTCCATAACATTTAGCTATTAGCAGCGAGAGGCAGAGGGGCTGGTGGGTATGACTGACTGATTGAAATGGCATTTAATGTGGCAGATGTGAAATCCCCCTACAGCACACCTCACACAGCCACTGCATAAAATATCTACAAACCTAATGTTGATCTAAAAACCTAATGTAAAGTAAATCTTCAAACCTAATGTAAAGTAGATCTACAAACCTAATGTAGTGCATTAGGCCTCTGTTGCTCTGGAATATCATTTTGGCAATGGATCAGCTACATCTCTTCAAGTGTCAGAAGAGATTGGCATGAGGCGTTACGTTACATTAGACACAGTCAGAGACGACCACTCATAGGGGACTGGAAAACCAAAAAGACTTGCTCGCCGCAGATGCTCAGTCTCACACTACCGAGATTGTAGTGTGAGCTGTACGGAATCCATATTAGGAACACTGTCATTCCTCCTGAACAGGTGAGGGGTGAACATTTTCCTAATACGGATTCAGTACACCTGCTTGTCTACATTAACAGAGCTAAAATCCTGATGACCTTGGTTCATTGGTAGAGTGAGTGAGTTGGTGTGTAAGCAGGCAGTAGCACCACACTGTAGAAAGCATGACCACCCTTATAAACCTGGATGGACATGACTGTGGAACGTAGGCAATGTTAACACTATGAATGACCGGAAAGGTGACAAGAGGCCATGTAAAACATGTCCACACACAGGACCATGAAATGACTTAACTATGGAACATTGGCGTGTTCACATGGTGTAAAATGAAAGGAAAGGTGAGATGATAGACATTGTCAAAGAGCCATTGTAAAACATGTCCATACACACAACTTGACTTTGGCACATGTACTTGTTCATGGTCAATGTGGTGTAACTGAAAGGAAAGGTGACACAGGCATTCCCAGAGGACCATTGTAAAACATGTCCACACATAGAAACATCTTCTGTCATGAGGCTGGTGTGAATCAGTAGGTGCTAGGTAACTTCAAGACCATGGACAGCAGTCGCTAAGTTGGTGACTCATCTACCTGCCATAGAATAGACAGCCAGGCCCCCTGCGGCACACACGCAGGTTAATCACAAGGGATTTCCTATTCTGAGGGGACATCTTTAGAGCAGCACATTTGTCACAAGGTTAAAGTTTCTGTTTGTAGTCAAGGAGCCTTATTGACACCCTGCACTGCTTCACAAGCATGTGTTTTTGATACAAGTTAGATTTTTTTGTTGGCAAAATGCATTAATGATAACTGTAAAAATTTGGGTGACAAATGCCTACTGCATTAATTTAATAAATCAAATCAAATTTTATTTGTCACATACACATGGTTAGCAGATGTTAATGCGAGTGTAGCGAAATGCTTGTGCTTCTAGTTCCGACAATACAGTAATAACCAACAAGTAATCTAACCTAACAATTCCACAACTACTACTTTATACACACAAGTGTAAAGGGATAAAGAATATATACATAAAGATATATGAATGAGTGATGGTAGAGAACGGCATAGGCAAGATGCAGTAGATGGTATAGTGTACAGTCTATACATATGAGATGAGTAATGTAGGGTATGTAAACATAAAGTGGCATAGTTTAAAGTGGATAGTGATACATGTATTACATAAAGATGGCAAGATGCAGTAGATGATATAGAGTACAGTATATACATATACATATGAGAGGAGTAATGTAGGGTATGTAAACATTATATTAAGTTGCTAGTGATACATTTTTACATAATTTCCATCAATTCCCATTATTAAAGTGGCTGGAGTTGAGTCAGTATGTTGGCAGCGGCCACTAAATGTTAGTCGTGGCTGTTTAACAGTCTGATGGCCTTGAGATAGAAGCTGTTTTTCAGTCTCTCGGTCCCTGCTTTGATGCACCTGTACTGACCTCGCCTTCCGGATGATAGCGGGGTGAACAGGCAGTGGCTCGGGTGGTTGTTGTCCTTGATGATCTTTATGGCCTTCCTGTGACATCGGGTGGTGTAGATGTCCTGGAGGGCAGGTAGTTTGCCTCCGGTAATGTGTTGTGCAGACCTCACTACCCTCTGGAGAGCCTTACGGTTGTGGGCGGAGCAGTTGCCGTACCAGGCGGTGATACAGCCCGACAGGATGCCCTCGATTGTGCATCTGTAGAAGTTTGTGAGTGCTTTTGGTGACAAGCCGAATTTCTTCAGCCTCCTGAGGTTGAAGAGGCGCTGCTGCGCCTTCTTCACAACGCTGTCTGTGTGGGTGGACCAATTCAGTTTGTCCGTGATGTGTACACCGAGGAACTTAAAACTTTCCACCTTCTCAACTACTGTCCCTTCGATGTGGATAGGGGGGTGCTCCCTCTGCTGTTTCCTGAAGTCCACAATCATCTCCTTTGTTTTGTTGACGTTGAGTGTGAGGCTATTTTCCTGACACCACACTCCGAGGGCCCTCACCTCCTCCCTGTAGGCCGCCTCGTCGTTGTTGGTAATCAAGCCTACCACTGTAGTGTCGTCCGCAAACTTGATGATTGAGTTGGAGGCGTGCATGGCCACGCAGTCGTGGGTGAACAGGGAGTACAGGAGAGGGCTCAGAACGCACCCGTGTGGGGCCCCAGTGTTGAGGATCAACGGGGTGGAGATGTTGTTACCTACCCTCACCACCTGGGGGCGTATCGTCAGGAAGTCCAGGACCCAGTTGCACAGGGCGGCGGTACTATGGTGTTAAATGCTGAGCTGTAGTCGATGAACAGCATTCTCACATAGGTATTCCTCTTGTCCAGATGGGTATGGGCAGTGTGCAGTGTGGTTGCGATTGCGTCATCTGTGGACCTATTGGGTCGGTAAGCAAATTGGAGTGGGTTTAGGGTGTCAGGTAGGGTGGAGGTGATATGGTCCTTGACTAGTCTCTCAAAGCACTTCATGATGACAGAAGTGAGTGCTACGGGGCGGTAGTCGTTTATATGCAGGTAACCACCAAAATAAAGGAAACAATTGAGTAAATGAAGGATACAAAGTATATTGAATACATATTATTCCTGATTATTCCTGAATATTCCTGAATTAATTAAGCTATTAACATCCCATCATGCTTAGAGTCATGTATAAAAATTCCCAGTTGCCCATTATTTAAACTACTATGGCCAAATCCCCATTTCGCAACAATCTAGTTTTGTTGTATTTTTTATGTGCGTTTACGTCTGCTTGTTTTATTTTTGGTCTCGCCTCCTTCGCTCCTTCTGTGCTGTGTGCACCGTCCCATTTACACCAGAGATCTGTATATAATGAGGAAATGCACATGTCTCCGCCCTAACAATGGGAGTCGTTGTCCCAAAGGCGGCAAGGCAGGTGACAAGCTTAGGCCCAAAATAAGCCCACAGAAACGCATTGGCCTTATTTTGGACAGATTTTAGTGCGAGTGAAACCTCTAGCTTCGCCTCTTCCTTTGGTTTGTACACGCACACGCACACACACACAAAGCCCTCACCCTTTCACTCACAACAACAAAGATGAGAGATTACTTCTTCTTCTCTGACAAGCGGTTTCAATTCGCTATTTGACGTTTGGTCCAACAGAATCAATCATACAGACACCAAAACACATTGAGACATTATTTTACCGTAATAGAGAAGTTAACCTTTCCAATTATTTATTTTTCTAACCAGTTGCACACAAAGCAGACATTACTAAAAGGAGAGTATTAATGAACTGGGTTTGAATGGTTGTTGCTGATGGATTTAGAATAGCTAAACACTCTGCAGTTAGTTTGAGTAATCAACTATGTTCATATATTTGGAGCAATGTTAATTAGCATATTTTAAATCACAATAATACTCAAGGTGTTGCTCCCCATATACTAAACTCCGCATAAAAAGAAACGTCCCTTTTTCAGGACCCTGTCTTTCAAAGATAATTTGTAAAAATCCAAATAACTTCACAGATCTTCATTGTAAAGGGTTTAAAAACAGTTTCCATGCTTGTTCAATGAACCCTGAACAATTAATGAACATGCACCTGTGGAACAGTCGTTAAGACACTAACAGCTTACAGACGGTAGGCAATTAAGGTCACAGTTATGAAAACTTAGGCCATTCTACTGACTCTGAAAAACAACAAAAGGGGCAGGGTCCCTGCTCATCTGCGTGAACGTGCCTTAGGCATGCTGCAAGGAAGCATGAGAACTGCACATGTGGCCAGGGCAATAAATTGCAATGTCCGTAATGTGAGACGCCTAAGACAGTGCTACAGGGAGACAGGACGGACAGCTGATCGTCCTCGCAGTGGCAGACCACTTGTAACTACACCTCCACAGGATTGGTACATCAGAACATCACACCTGCGGGACAGGTACAGGACGGCAACAACAACTGCCCGAGTTACACCAGGAACGCACAATCCCTCCATCTGTGCTTAGACTGTCCGCAATAGGCTGAGAGAGGCTGGACTGCGGGCTTGTAGGCCTGTTGTAAGGCAGGTCCTGGGACCTGTTGTATAGGAGGGCTTGAGCCATTCCCCTCAGAAATGTCCGGGAACTTGCAGGTGCCTTGGTGGAAGAGTGTGGTAACATCTCACAGCAATAACTGGCAAATTTGGTGCAGTCCAAATTTGGAGGAGATGCACTACAGTACTTAATGCAGCTGGTGGCCACACCAGATACTGACCGTTACTTTTGATTTTGACCCCCCCTTTGTTCAGGGACACATTATTCCATTTCTGTTAGTCACATGTCTGTGGAACTTGTTCAGTTTATGTCTCAGTTATTGAATCGTGTTATGTTCATACAAATATTTACACATGTTAAGTTTGCTGAAAATAAATGCTGTTGAATGTGAGAGGACATTTCTTTTTTTTCTGAGTGTAGATCCATGTTGGCTATACTTGAAATATAAATTATCTGGTTACTTACTAGCACGTGGGTTTGTGCTTGAGAGATTGATTATGAGACCTGTGTTAATTTTCTATAATGCCTGCTACAAGAAGTTAATAACTTCACAAGCCCTGAATTCATTAGATTATTGCTGACTGTTTGAAATGCAGTGCATTTGACCTTTAAATTGTACAACAAAGCTTATTTAAAAATGAGATGCATCGTGATTCACCCATAAGTTTGAAAAAAATAGAGATATCCTTTTTAGGTTATATCGCCCAGCCCCATCATGGCTAGGAAGAAGAGATCTCATTGATATTGAAAGAAGGGTATCAAAGGAGCATAGGGGGTTTAAAGTGTGTGTGTGTGTGTGTCTTCGTCACCAGATCTTAACCCAAACATACACTTATGGGAGATTCTGGAGCGACCCTGATACAGCGTTTTCCAACACAAATAAAACACCAAATGATGGAATTTCTCATGGAAGCCTCCAGTAGAGTTCCAGACACTTGTAGAATCTATGGCAAGGCGCATTGAAGCTGTTAAGCCACCTCGTGTTGGCCCAACGCTCTATTAAGACACTTAATGTTGGGGTTTCCTTTATTTTGGCAGTTACCTGTATATTAGTCAACCTGATTTGAGAGTATTCCAATGCACAGAGGTAATTTTCATTTTTAGAAATGGGGGAAATTAAAACTTTCCTCATGTTCTCAGTGGACTGCGAACGATTAAATCCCCAATGAAAAATATAAGAAAAGTACTTATGTGACTAAAATGACCCAACACAAATTATCTGGAAATGTAGACACGATCAGCTCCAATGGATATGCTACTTTTCTCAGGGGGGTGTTAACTGACTCAACAGCTGTTAGCCTTTAGCACCATTTCCCTGCAAAATCATTAGCATGAGTTGTGTGGAATTCGTTGCCATCCTTCTGGAAACAAAGAAATGAGTGTCGTCATATCAACAGTATATTCCCTTAAGCGTTGGTTACATTTAACAGTGGTTCAAGATATCCTTTGTCAGGTTCGTTGACTATTGGCAACACCAGAAAAAGACGATATAGACAATTGAATTGTCCTAAAAACGTGTTACAGTAGATTGTGTGGTTGGCTGGAGTTCACAGCGGCAAGAAACTAGTGGTGTGGCCCCCACTGAATCTCTATTTTGAGTAACGTGCTGTTTGTTAAGAACTTAACACAATAACTCACCCTCAAAGGCGAGTATGAGGTGAATTAAAAATGTGCAACAAAGCATTGTAAACTTTAATTTTGTTCTGATGGATGGTCAGTCTGTGGCCATGACTGACTGTTAGGGGTTGAGTGTTGTCTTATTATTTGTGTAAAACGGAATAAACTGAGTTTTCAAGGAAAATGTGCAACATTACTGGAGTTGGCAAGTTGTTTTGGAGAAGCCTTCATTTTCCAGTTGATTTTCTTGTAAGAGTGTGTGTGTGTGTGTGTGTGTGTGTGTGTGTGTGTGTGTGTGTGTGTGTGTGTGTGTGTGTGTGTGTGTGTGTGTGTGTGTGTGTGTGTGTGTGTGTGTGTGTGTGTGTGTGTGTGTGTGTGTGTGTGTGTGTGTGTGTGTGTGTGTGTGTGTGTGTGTGTGTGTGTGTGTGTGTCAGCAGCGGTATGTGGCACTGATGGGGTGTGTGATCAGAAGGCTGCTATTCGCAGGCCCAGGTGGGACCTTGCTGTTGTGCCCAGGAGCAAGGTACTCACCCTAATTGCTTTGGTAAATATCCATTCATTATTTATTCAAATGTAAGCTGTAGAATGAAGGCACCCTAGGTAAGGGCATCTTCTCTGCCAATATCAAATTAGAGGGATACAAAAATATATATTTAAATCTCTTTTATGTCATGATGTGGCCCTTTCTGGGTATAGATCGTGGCATCCCTCTCTCTCCTACACCCAGGTTCTGTTATCTCAGGTCGTAAATTCCTGGAGGAGACTCTCTCCTCCTGGCCATGCAGTATAGAGAGAGAGTTTCACAGCAGAACAAATGAACTTCTTCTACATCACAGAACAATTTCCATGTTTTGGAGAATGTGTAAACGGTCGGTGGAGAATCCAGCTCGACGCGGTCCGTTTTGTTTCATGTTTGTGACCTCAAGAAAGACAATCCAGCCACATTACCATAACTTCTTATGGCTGCAGAGGCAGTATTGAGTAGCTTGGATGAAAGGTGCACAGATGTGCCCATATTAAACGGCCTGCTCTTTAATCCCAGTTGCTAATATATGCATAGTATTATTCATATTGGATAGAAAACACTCTGAAGTTTCTAAAA
The DNA here is from genome assembly GCF_029448725.1 of Salvelinus fontinalis. Taxonomy (NCBI): domain Eukaryota; kingdom Metazoa; phylum Chordata; class Actinopteri; order Salmoniformes; family Salmonidae; genus Salvelinus; species Salvelinus fontinalis. The sequence goes on along the minus strand of NC_074697.1, from coordinate 42,163,140 downwards.
CTGTTTGAATTATGTCTGTGAGTATAACAGTACTCATATGGCAGGCAAAAACCTGAGAAGTTCCACTTCCTGTTTGAATTGTTTCTGAGGTGTCAGATTTTCAACCAAGCTCTCAATTGAAATTACAGAGAGATATAAATGAGTTTTCACTTCCTACGGCTTCCACTAGATGTCAACAGTCAACAGAACTTTGTCTGATGACTCTAATGTGAAGGGGGGCCGAAGGAGACAGGAATGAGTAATCACTTCCACGAGCTGATCACGCATTCACCATGCGCCTTCACATGAGTAGGACGTCCGTTCCACAGCTCATCTGAAGTCAATCGAATTCTCCGGTTGGAACGTTATTCAAGATGTATGTTAACAACATTCTAAAGATTGATTCAGTACATCGTTTGACATGTTTCTACTGACTGTTACGGAACGAAGGCGCAAACCAAAGTAGCTAATTGGACCTAAATAACGGATATTATCGAACAAATCAAGCATTTATTGTGGACCTGGGATTCCTGGGACTGCATTATGATGAAGTTCATCAAAGGTAAGGAAACATTTATCATGTATTTTCTGGTTTCTGTTGAGTCCAACATGGCGGCTAATTTGGCTATTGTTCTGAGCTCCGTCTCAGATTATTGCGTGGTTTGCTTTTTCCGTCAATTTTATTTATTTATCTAACACAGCGGTTGCATTAAGGAGAGGTATATCTATAATTCCATGTGTATAACTTGTATTATCATCTACATTTATGATGAGTATTTCTGTTGAAACGATGTGGCTATGCACTATCACTGGATGTTTTTGGAACTAGTGAATGTAACGCGCCAATGTAAACTCAGATTTTGTTATAAATATGAACTTTATCAAACAAAACATGCATGTATTGTGTAACATGAAGTCCTATGAGTGTCATCTGATGAAGATAATCAAAGGTTAGTGATTCATTTTATCTCTTTCTGCTTTTTCTGACTGCTATCTTTCGCTGGAAAAATGGCTGTGATTATTGTTGTTTGATGGTGACCTAACATAATCGTTTGTAGTGCTTTTGCTGAAAAGCATATTTGAAATCGGACACTTTGTTGGGATTCACAACAAGATTACCTTTAAAATGATATAAGACACATGTATGTTTGAGGAATTGTAATTATGAGATTTCTGTTTTTTGAATTTGGCGCCCTGCACTTTATCTGGCTGCTGTCATATCGATCCCGGTAGCGGGATGCAGCCATAAGAAGATAACTCTGTTTATACAGGTGCCTCCGTTATGAGGTTTGCATCTAATTATTGTATAAAATGAATGAGTAAAGATTAAACTAAAGATGAAACGTTAATGTGAGAGAATTGTATTCCCTTTAAAGTTTAACTAAGTCATTAGAAATGTGTGATTTAGACAGAACTCTGCAGGGGAGTGAAGGAGATAAGACTAGGTAAACATTCCACAATAAATCAACTTTGGGGGAAGGGGACATTTACTGCTGAGTGTTTAGCAAACAACAAAGGCCCTGTTTATACAGCTTTGTAGGCATGGTTTTGGTCCCAGGGGTAGAGGATGATGACCTAGGCAGTGACATCACCAGGGCGCGACTTAGGGTTTAATAAAACTGGAGACCTTCGGTTTGATGCAGAACTTACTCGGAAACATGTGTTCTATGTTCCTGATTGTCAACTTCTGTCTGTAATTGCATTAATAAAGTTGTTTGAATGATTTAATTAAATATATTGTCATAATGCTAATTTCACCAATGAGCCAATGATGATTGACAAGGAAGAAAGGAACGAACCATAACATAACCATATTCTACTGTTTGTTTGTTTATGCATTTCTGTGATTATTTAGTTAGTTTGTAAATAAATGATCAAGACAATTGGTGTATGGATGATTCATAATAAAGGCTGGGTTTGTGCCGATAACCAACAATTCACAATGTTTGGAATGAGACTAACGTGAGGTAAAGAATATTTAATTAATTAGAAGAGTAATTGATCAGATATTAAAATATCTGAAGAGTTATATTAGAAAAATTATAACTTTGTAATCTGAAAACCTTCCTTGGTGCCCCAACTTCCTAGTTAATTACACTTACATTATTAGTTTAATCACGTACCAATAATTAGAGAATTGATTTGATAAAATAACAGTCTTCAATTTAATGATGCCAAAGACATGAAACACATTAACAAACTATCAATGAAGGTTTGTTGATATACTGTTGATTTGGCAAAAGTCATTTCTTTGTTTCCAGAAGGATGGTAACGAATTTCACACAATTCATGTTAATGATTTAGCAGGGAAATGGTGCTAACAGCTAACAGCTGTTGAGTCAGTTAACAATCCTCTGAGAAACTAAGTGGCGTATTGCAGCCTCGAACACGAGTTCACAAAAGAGTCCTATCCCTTTTAAATCAGTGCCATACTCCAGAAACCACCGGGACAGGAATGACCCTTATAAATACAGCCAAACAACACACGTCAGAACCGATACCACTGGATCGGGAACATTAGTGAAGTCAAGTGACTCTCAGGCTTCATGCTGAGCTGAACACAAGAGTCCTTTAAATTATGCACTGAACAGTGATACTGTAAGATGGAAAAACAGTACATTTCATTACCAAGCAAGTAAAAAAACATAACCTCTTTGACAAATTGAAAAATATAGTCACTTAAATTTTGACACACCGTCTTTCTTATAACAAAAATAAACCTTAAGTTGTCAGTTATCAGGTTAATTGACTCTTCTCTCAAGAGACCTTATGCTGCCACAGCCACCAACATGAAAATCTAGCTGAAGCATACTGGCAATGATGACAATTCTGTTTTCTATCCTGGTAATACGATCTAAGAACATTTGTTCCATTAGCCTCGAGGACGAACCAAGTTTTGGTTCTACCAACACAGCAGAAAAGCTATGGCTGATTCACACTACAGAGCCGACCTGAACCGTACTGTGCTGGCTTGAATATTTTATTATCATGTTATCCTTTCCAGCATGGTTCCCTCAAGTATGGTGGAAACGTAACCACTAGGCCAGCCCAGTAAAGCTCAGCTCGATTCGGTTTGGCAAACAGTCTGGAAAACATCATCTTTACAATCTGAAAACATCATCTTTACAATATAATAGATTTCTTCAAATTCTGTGTAACTGTATGAGTCACAGTAGCATGTCAATACTAGTTTACAGGCCTGGCATTAGGCCATGACAGAAAGGTCATAGTGAGGTCACAGTAGCACTGTGTCACCACGGCTACATCCTCTAACCCTGCGGCTCTGTTTCTTCACAGACTCAGGTGCTACACCACGCCACGGTGTGATCAGACAGAGTCAGAAGACAGGCGGTGGGATGAAAGAGTGTTTGTGTTGTCTGCTGTTACGTTACATAACAACAGGTTCATCGGGAAGTAATTTGTCACGGTGCAGGACTTACAACCACACTTAGGGGCTCTAACCAAACAATGTCATAGTGGCCGATTGATTCCCCTAGCACCGTGTAGTAAGGGATGGAGAGAGGATCGATGGGGTTAGTTCCACAGGCAGAAAGGCAATCAGGTCTGCCATGTCAGGAGTCCAGCCCTCCAGCACAGTACCGTTTCAGACGATCAGAACGGGCATTAGTGGAGCAGAAATACACTATAGTGCATTTGGAAAGTTTTCAGACCCCTTCACTTTTTACACATTTTGTTCTGTTACAGCCTTATTCTAACATGGATCAAATACATTTTTTTCCTCATCAATCGACACATCAAACCCCATAATGATAAAGCGAAAAGAGGTTTTTGGAAGAAAAAAATTAAAACAGAAATACCTTATTTACATAAGTATTCAAACTAGCATCCTGTTTCCATTCATCATCCTTCAGATGTTTCTACAACTTGATTGGAGTCCACCTGTGCTGAATTAAATTGATTGGACATTATTTGGAAAGGCACACACCTGTCTATATAAGGTCACACAGTTGACAGTGCATGTCAGAGCAAACACCAGGGCATGAGGTTGAAGAAATTGTCCGTAGAGCTCCATGACAGGATTGTGTTGTGGCACAGATCTGGGGAAGGACACCAAAAAATGTCTGTAGCATTGAAGGTCCCCAAGAATACAGTGGCCTCCATTATTCTTAAATTGAAAAAGTTTGGAACCACCAAGACTCTTCCTAGAGCTGGCCATCCGGCCAAACTGAGCAATGAGGGGAGAAGGGCCTTGGTCAAGGAGGTGACCAATAACCTGATGGTCATTCTGACAGAGCTCCAGAGTTCCCCTGTGGAGATGAAAGAACCTTCCAGAAGGACAACCATCTCTGCAGCACTCCACCAATCAGGCCTTTATGGTAGAGTGGCCAAACAACTCAAAAGGCACCCAAAAGACTCTCAAACTATGAGAAACAATATTCTCTGGTCTGATGAAACCAAGATTGAACTCTTTGGAAACCAGGCACCACTCATCACCAATACCATCCCTATGGAGAAGCATTGTGGTGGCAGCATCATGCTGTAGGGATGTTTTTTCAGCGGCAGGGACTGGGAGACTAGTCAGGATCGAGGGAAAGATGAACGGAGCAAAGTACAGAGAGATCCTTGATGAAAACCTGCTACAGAGCTCTCAGGACCTCAGATTGGGGCGAAGGTTCACCTTCCAACAGGACAACGACCCTAAGCATACACCCAAGACAACGCAGGAGTCAATTCGTGACAAGTCTCTGAATGTCCTTGAGTGGCCCAGCCAAAGCCCGGACTTGAACCCAATCTAACATCTCTGGAGAGACCTGAAAATAGCTGTACAGCAACGCTCCCCATCCAACCTGACAGAGCTTGAGAGGATCTGCAGAGAAGAATGGGAGAAACTCACCAAATACAGGTGTGCCAAGCTTGTAGCGTCATACCCAAGAAGACTTGAGGCTGTAATCGTTGCTAAAGGTGCTTCAACAAAGAACTGAGTGAAGGGTCTGAATACTTATCTAAATGTGATATCAGTTTTTCCATTTGTAATACATTTGCAAAACATTTTTTTTTAAATTGCTTGTCATTATGGGGTATTGTGTGTAAATTGAAGAGGGGAAAAAACGATTTAATCCATTTTAGAATAAGGCTGTAACATAACAAAATGTGATAAAAATGAAGGTGTCTGAATACTTTCCGAATGCACTGTATACAAAAGTATGTGGACATCCCTTTAAATTCGTGGATTAGGTTATTTCAACCACACCCGTTGCTGACAGGTGTATGAAATCGAGCACACAGCCATACAATCTTCATAGACAAACATTGGTAGAAGAATGGCCTTACTGAAGTGCTCAGTGACCTGCTAGAGCTTCCCCGGTCAACTCTAAGTGTTGTTATTGTGAAGTAGAAACGTCTAGCAGCAACAACGGCTCAGCCGCGAAGTGGTAGGCCATACAAGGTCACAGAACGGGACCGCCGAGTGCTGAAGCACGTAGCGCCTAAAAGTCCTCTTCCCTCAGCTGCAACACTCACTACCGGATTCAAAACTGCCTCTGGAAGCAACGTCAGCACAAGAACTGTTCGTTGGGTGCTTCATAAAATAGGTTTCCATGGTCGAGCAGTCGCACACAAGCCTAAGATCACCATGCACAATGCCAAGCGTCAGCTGGAGTTTTGTAAAGCTCGCCGCCATTGGACTCTGGAGAAGTGGAAACGTGTTCTCTGGAGTGATGAATCCCGCTTCAACATCTGGCAGTCCGACAGACACATCTGGGTTCCCAGAGCATGGTTCGGGCTAGGCCCCTTAGTTCCAGTGAAGGGAAATATTAACGCTACAGCATACAATGACATTCTATACAATTCTGTGCTTCCAACTTTGTGGCAACAGTTTGGGAAAGGCCCTTTCCTGTTTCAGCATCACACTGCCCCCGTGCACAAAGCAATGTCCATACAGAAATGGTTTGTAGAGATCGGTTTTTAATAAATTGTCTGGCATGCACAGAGCCCTGACCGCAACCCCATCGAACACCTTTGGGTTGAATTGGAATGCCAACTGCGAGACACACACACACTGCAAGTCGAGGAGAATACAGTCACCTTGTGTGATCCTCCCCCATCTTTCAATTTGTGTGTTCCACATTCACACTCATTATTTCTAATGGTAGTACAGAGAAAAGTAGGTCCTTGCTACTGTATCATTAAAGGTCCTTTCTGAACCTAATGTGACTGGTTTAATGTGAGAGGGAGAATCTCTAGGCACCCAGTGGTGAGGAATAACAATTTGCACTTTGCAGTGAAATAAAAACAAAGCAATGAGAGGTTTAAACCTACAATTTTTAAGTGCACAATAACAATCTACGGGCTGGAAGACCAAGGCTAAAGATCTGCAAGGGGCATTGAACTGTTGTTACACTGGTGTCAGAAGTGGGATGGTACTTCCTTACATAGGAACAGAGTGAGGCTGGGCGCTCAAAAAAACATTTTGAAAAGTGGTTTAAGCTATACTGTAATGTTCCACTCTCATGATCTTCCATTACCTGCAGCTCATATTTTTTATCTAACCAAGACAAAAGGCAATTATCTGAGTAAAATAATCAGGACCCCATACTGCTGTGCTAGATTACTCTGATTAAACAACAAATTAACTTGAAAACCCTCATCTTTTCATAGTGTAGTAGTAGGAAAGTATGAAGCGAGCACACAGTGCAAACTTATTTCACAGAGGAGCTGATACAGAGATTAGTCAAGTTTAAAAGGTTGAGGCACGGACAATTAAACACATCTTTTGTGATATCATGATGCCTTAGTGACAGAGAAAGCTACACCCAAGCCTGAATCCACAGGGCACATCAGGTCATCTCACTCCCACACATACAGATTCCTACAAAGCTCCCTTTATCCCTCAGCATCCTATGTTATACCGTTTACTGACACTGGCCACATTCAACGAGTGCTGAGCGTCCTTAAATTCATCCTTTATTCTGCACTCTGGCACACTCTGACGAGAGCGCTCTCAAATCAGAGTAGATAGCCAGAGTGAATTTACGAACGCACCCAATACTAGGATAATCATTATCAATAGTGCTGATCACAGTGTTACTATAGATACTGTACCTGTGCAACAATGGCACCTATTCCATTTTGTAGGATTTTGCCAGAGTCAGAAGGGTACAACGCTACGTCTCTCCACTCGTAATTACACATCTTGATCTAATAAATAGTTTGGGTCAGGGTTTTTTCCTGACTAAGTGGCCAGACCTGGAAAAACTCTGGGACCCAAGTATAAGCTACAACTAGTCAGGCCATACAGTCAGTAAGCTCCTGGTCCTATCAAGTCTGGGATAAAACTGAAGTCCTGGCCCTATCTATTTGTGGGTAGTACTGTTAAATAAAACTAAAATGTTTTACATACTCTATAGTCATATAAGAGCTCTATTTTGATTTGTTTAGAGGAATTTGTGGTTCTCTCTGTGGCCGCTGTTGTGCTTACAGGACTTGAAATTGAGGAAATGGCCTCCTAATTAAGCCTCCAGATAGGCTTAAAACAGTTGACCTCCATGTACAAATTTACTGTCATGCATTTTTTATGGTAATAGGGACTGGCTGCAATCCCACAGATTGTGTCTGACACACACACACACACACACACACACACACACACACAGCTGAGGAAATACTTTAAAAAAAAATTGTAATAGCAAATCATACAATTTTCTTATGTGGACAATACTATGTGTATTGTTGTACTGTATCAGTACTAGAGTGTTTTCTATGTCTCACATAACTCCAACCAGTCTTGATATAACACACCCACTTGATATGGCCTCCACACAATATCTGTCCATTGACAGTAATAGAAAGCTCTGACACAGTATGCCATCCATTGTGTGGCAGGCCCTTTCAGCCAGTTGATTGGCGCTATCCGATCTCCCCGTATTTCTTTTTAGAAATGCAATCATGTGCACTAAGCTAGCTAACTGGGGATAGCTAATGAGGATCTGTATGCTGAGGCAGAGGCACACGCCCAGCCACACCTGCCACATCTCAGCTGCTCCATCATGTTGATTTACCATACACCATTTCAACAGCAAAACACTTCCATTCTCTAACATCTTCATTTCACCATATATTATTCAAATGATCTACTCTCCCGGAGACAAAGACATTTAACAGGAGGGGCCCACTGTTCAACTTGACATTGTGCTTTTACATAATGCTATTGCGAACCAATGATTTCCTGTCAGCCAAGAAGAAGGGGATTAGGTAAATATGACATGAATATCTCCAAAGTATTGACATTGTAATAATTGCCAGTCGTTATTCAAGCCATAGCGACAACATTGTCCTTCTCCGAAAACCGCAGTTCAGCAGTATTCAGTACTACTCTGTCACTATGTATTATCTACAGAGCAGGATGTGTTTGTCTTTGCAAGTTCTTCACCTCTGCTAGGTGCTGCATTTACTACAGAGGCATTTCTTTGTGTGCCTCTGTATACAGTATATAGATATTATCACCCTGTGTTTTAATATCTAAGGGAGTTTACACAACCTAACCCAAGGTTACAGGGCTGGGATAATGAACAAACAGCAGCAATATCAGGAAGTTTGTGTGCTTCTCTGCCTGTGTGTATCAAATATATTTTATATTTGAGATTCTTCAAATAGCCCCCCTTTGACTTGATGACAGCTTTGCACACTCTTGGCATTCTCTTAAACAGCTTCACCTGGAATGCTTTTCCAACAGTCTTGAAGGAGTTCCTACAAAGGATGAGCACTTGTTGGCTGCTTTTCCTTCACTCTGTAGTCCTTTCATCCCAAACCATCTCAATTTGGTTGAGGACAGGGGATTGTGGAGGCCAACATTTCTGAGGCTGGTAACTCTAATGAACTTATCCTCTGCGGCAGAGGTAACTCTGGGTCTTCCATTCCTGTGGCGGTCTTCATGAGAGCGAGTGTCATCATATTTTTTGCGACTGCACTTGAAATTGTACGTATTGAATGACCTTCATATCTTAAAAGCAGGTATTCCCAAATTCCCAAACGTACCACCTGACGGCAATGCCGGTCTGTATGTAGCCAAACATAGCTGCTTGTCATGTTGGTATCTGCACTGATGGCACAAAAGCCATGACAGGGAGACATAGTGGAGTGGTAACGTGCGTGCAAGCAGTTTCTCCCGATGCCACTTGGGTACACTGCAGCATCCACCGAGAGGATCTTGCTGCCAATTAAATGCCTGACAGCTTGAAAGACGTTTTGGACACTACAGTGAAAATGGTTAACTTTGTTAAAGCAAGGCTCCTCAACTCTCGTGTATTTTTTGCACAATGCAATGATATGGGCAGCGACCATGTAACGCTTTTACAACATACAGAAGTGCGCTGGTTATCAAAGGGCAGTATTTGTATTGACACATTTTTTTTAATTGAGAGATGAGCTTAAAGTTCTTTACTGTCCATAATTTTCACTTGTCTGATGACGAGTTTCTCACACGACTGGTAGTTCTGGGTGTTGCTTTTTCTTGCCTGAATGATCTGAATCTAGGATTACAGGGACTCTCCGCAACTATATTCAATGTGCGGGACAAAATTGAGGCTATGATTAAGAAGTTGGAACTCGTCTCTGTCTGTGTTAACAAGGACAACACACAGATCTTTCCATCATTGTATGATTTTTTTGTGCGCAGATGAACTCACGCTTGCGTACAATGTCAAATGTGATATAGCGAGGCACCTGAGTGAGTTGGGTGCACAATTACGCAGGTACTTTCCCGAAACGAATAACACAAACAACTGGATTCGTTATCCTTCTCATGCCCTGCCTCCAGTCAACTGACCGATATCTGAACAAGAGAGCCTCATCGAAATTGCAACAAGTGGTTCTGTGAAAATTTAATTTAATCAGAAGCCACTGCCAGATTTCTGGATTGGGCTGCGCTCAGAGCATCCAGCCTTGGTAAATCGCGTCTTTAAGACACTGATGCCCTTTGCAACCACGTACCTATGTGAGAGTGGATTCTCGGCCCTCCCTAACATGAAAACTAAATACAGTAACAGACTGTGTGTGGAAAATGATTTAAGACTGAGACTCTCCAATACAAACCAACATTGCAGAGTTATGTGCATCCTTTCAAGCACACCCTTCTCATTAACCTGTGGTGAATTATTCACAATTTTCAATGAATAAATAAAGTTTTATATGTAAGATGGCTATATAAAGAGCAAAGTTATTGATTATTATTACGAGCCGGATTGTGACAAAAACTCACACTCATTCTTATGTTTAATCGTATAGTGTGTGTGTGGCAGGCTTACAATGATGGCAAAAAAAACAACATTTGAGAGTGCGCTGACCCTGGTGCTAGAGGGGGTACCCAGCTGGAGGTTGAATGTTTGAAAGGGTAAGGGACTATAAAAACTTTGGGAATCACTGTCCTAAAGTAATGATGGACTGTTGTTTCTCTTTAAATGTTTGAGCTGTTCTTGCCATGATATAGACTTGGTCTTTTATCAAATAGGGCTATCTTCTGTAAACCACCCCAACTTGTCACAACACAACAGATTGGCTCAAACGCATTAAGAAGGAAAGAAATTCCACAAATTAACTTTTAAGAAGGCACAGCTGTTAATTGAAATCCATTCCTGGTGACTACCTCATGAAGCTGGTTGAGAAAATGCCAAGAGTGTGCAAAGCAGTCATCAAGGCAAAGGGTGGCTATTTGAAGTACCTCAAATATAAAATATATTTTGATTTGTTTAACACTTTTTTGGTTACTACATGAGGGGCCAGAGTGGTGCTGTTTCGCTCGCTCTGATTCTTTTCCAGTGAGATACATTCAGCCTCTTGCAAATTGAAAGAAATGTATGAAGCACAGAGAGACGAAAGAAAAATTATTTTATGGGGAAGCCTGGCTTCCCTTGGCATCCATGAATACATGCCATTACAGATCTTAAACAAATGTACTGTCCTGTAGATAGAAGGCAGTTTACATGTTACTACAAAATGAGGCAGTGCCACTTTTTAATCTAGGAATGCTTGTAGGCCTCCCACCTTGACCTCGTCTCCTCTATGAGCATGGTTTAATGTAGGGGTGCCAAACTCATTCCATGGAGAGCCTAGTGTCTGCTGTTTTTTTGTTATTTCCTTTCAATTAAGTCCTGGACAACCAGGTGAGAGGAGTTTGTTACTAATTAGTGAACTTAAATCATCAATCAAGTACAAGGGAGGAGTGAAAACCAGCAGACACGGCGCTCCGTGAAATTAGTTTAACACATGGTTTAATGGTTGCAAATGTCTCCTTTCAATATGTTTCGGCAACTAAACAGGATAAAACATAGTCACTTTCTTAGCTAGAGTACTCATATTAGCATGGGAAATCTAATGAAGGTGTAACAAGTTATTAAATGTTTTTGTTATCACCCTTCACATCAACTCCAAAGTGGGGCGTCAGTTCCACATTAAAATCCTCAATTCAATGACAAATGTGAGTCAGTTAATAGCATCACTTTAATGTCTTTATCTGCTGTCATTATCACTCTTTCTGGTTGTGTGTACTCATTACCTCTGAATTGAAGATCAGGACTAATCCTGGGAAACTATTAGGAGAAGACACAAACCTTTTTTTATCCAAAGGAACTTTTTGCCTGCCTTAAATGAGTGTGTTGATTTTCTTGATGTTTATTTACAGACATCCATTGCCGCTCACTAAATAAAATGTGCGTAAACAGAGTTTACATGTGTTTACCCTCTAATACACCGCTGGTGGTGATACAGTCATTTCACGGAGACTGGTAATATGTGATTATCGCTGTAGAAAGGCCCATGGAGTTGGTGGAATCGTCCTTTAATTCATGGCCACTTGCTCAGCTGAGCCAGGGGAGCTTTAATTAGGTCAGGTGGAAAGGTCCGACAGATCTCAACTCATTAAAAGGAGGAAATCGCCAACGCCCGACCTTGCTGCTTTCTCTGCCTCAACTCCGTCTAATCCAGACAACCTGTGCGTACATGAATCAACGTAAGTCCACCGACTCTGTTACCTTTCATCTGAACTATCTGTTGCAATAGGGAGAGTGGACCATCAGTTATTGTATATAGTTATTACCGCGGAGCGTGGCTTGGAGCGCACGCTTCAAACCTATTGGGTTATGGCAATTGACAATGATCATGGCCCTACATATCATCACAGGTCAATTATGCCATTGATGTATGGTTTATATGTAATGAAATTACATGTACACATGAAGACAAACCTGAAAAGATGAAACGTAATTATTGTTTGCTGAACTGATCAATTGGATATCAACTGATGGAGATTATAGATTGAATAACTAATAGATGTATATGTGTTATCCTTCTCATGATTATGATGAATGGTTATGATACTAAAATGACTCCATTCTGCTTCATATTGAATTACTATGGAACCTTATTGCTGAATTACCTCATTCTGTTAATAATTTGTGGCCTGCTGGAGGTCATTTTGCAGGGCTCTGGCAGTGCTCCTCCTTGCACAAAGGCGGAGGTAGCGGTCCTGCTGCTGGGTTGTTGCCCTCCTACGGCCTCCTCCACGTCTCCCGATGTACTGGCCTGTCTCCTGGTAGCGCCTCCATGCTCTGGACACTACGCTGACAGACACAGCAAACCTTCTTGCCACAGCTCGCATTGATGTGCCATCCTGGATGAGCTGCACTACCTGAGCCACTTGTGTGGGTTGTAGACTCCGTCTCATGCTACCACTAGAGTGAGAGCACCGCCAGCATTCAAAAGTGACCAAAACATCAGCCAGGAAGCATAGGAACTGAGAAGTGGTCTGTGGTCACCACCTGCAGAACCACTCCTTTATTGGGGGTGTCTTGCTAATTGCCTATAATTTCCACCTTTTGTCTATTCCATTTGCACAACAGCATGTGAAATTTATTGTCAATCAGTGTTGCTTCCTAAGTGGGCAGTTTGATTTCACAGAAGTGTGATTGACTTGGAGTTACATTGTGTTGTTTAAGTGTTCCCGTTATTTTTTTGAGCAGTGTATTTGATTTAATTCAGTTTAAAATAAGGCTGTAACAAAATGTGGAAAAAGTCACGGGTCTGAATACTTTCCAAATGCACTGTATACTACAGAAGACCAGTTATATAGAACATTTTACTGTAACCGTAACTAATGTCAGCTTAGGTGACTATGTTAGTGGTACACAGAAAAGTAATGACATAACCAACTGCCTGCAAAGCTTGAGACTCATTTGTTTTCCCTAAATCCCTTAAAATCATAATCAGCAAAGAGCTATATCCAATGAACAGCGACCAGAATTGTGAATATAATATAATCATCACTGTATTTGGAGCCACATGGAATAATATGATATTGAAAGTGCCAGAGTGCTTCCCAGCCAACAACTTCAGTGAACTGTAATGCCACTTGAAATGTCAGTTTCTCTCTCTGCATTTCCGGTAAGCTTTGAACATTGCAAGAAAATATCAGTATCAATATTAGGAATCACCTCAATGACTCAAATTTATATATTTTTAATGGCACTTGAGAAACCTGTCTTATTCGCGCCCATCTCAGTGAACTAATCCGTTGCGGAAGCCGAGACTAATCCAGGGCGGAGGCCGAGACGAATCCATTGCGGAGGCCACAGGGATAGCACAGTACAAGAAGAGGAGTGTGGCAGCACAATGCACTCCCACCAATTTGTGCACACTCATTGTTTCAAACTTCATTGTATGAATTGTTTGCGTTTGATTGTTAGTGTCTATTAATTCCCCATTACATACAGTACCAGTCAAAAGTTTGGACACACCTACTAATTCAAGGGTTTTTCTTTATTTTTACTATTTTCTTCATTGTAGTATAATAGTGAAGACATCAAAACTATGCAATAACACATATAGAATCATGCAGTAACCAAAAAAGATTAAATCAAAATATATTTCAAAGTAGATTCTTCAAAGTAGCTACCCTTTCCCTTGATGACAGCTTTGCACACTCCTGCTATTCTCTCAACCAGCTTCACCTGGAATGCTTTTCCAACAGTCTTGAAGGAGTTCCCACATTTGCTGAGCACTTGTTGGCTGTTTTTCCTTCACTCTGCGGTCCAACTCATCCCAAACCATCTCAATTGGGTTGAGATCGGGTGTTTGTAGAGGCCAGGTCATCTGATGCAACACTCCATCACTCTCCTTCTTGGTCAAATAGCCCGGAGGTGTGTTGGGTCATTGTTCTGTTAAAAAACAAATTATAGTCCCACTAAGCGCAAACCAGATGGGATGGAGAATCGCTGCAGAATGCTGTGGTAGCCATGCTGGTTATGTGTGCCTTGAATTCTAAATAAGTCATTGACAGTGTCACTAGCATAGCACCATCACACCTCCTCCATGCTTCACGGTGGGAACCACACATGCGGAGATCACCCGTTCACCTACTCGGCGTCTCACAAAGACAAGGTGGTTGGAACCAAAGGATAGATGTCCACCGGTCTAATGTCCATTGCTCGTGTTTCTTTGCCCAAGCAAGTCTCTTCTTCTTTTTGGTGTCCTTTAGTAGTGGTTTCTTCGCAGCAATTTGACCATGAAGGCCTGATTCACGCGGTCTCTGAACAGTTGATGTTGAGATGTGTCTGTTACTGGAACTCAGTGAAGCATTTATTTGGGCTGCAATTTCTGAAGCTGTTGACTCTCATGAATGTATCCTCTGCAGCAGAGGTAACTCTGGGTCTTCCTTTCCTGTGGCGGTCCTCATGAGAGCCAGTTTCATTATAGCGCTTGATGGTTTTTGCGACTGCATTTGAAGAAACCTTCAAAGTTCTTGACATTTTCCAATTGACTGACCTTCATGTCTTAAAGTAATGGACTGTTGTTTTTCTTTGCTTATTTGAGCTGTTCCTGCCATAATATGGACTTTACCAAATAGGGCTATCTTCTGTATACCACCCCTACCTTGTCACAACACAAATGATTGGCTCAAATGCATTAAGAAGGAAAGAAATTCCACTAATTAACTTTTAACAAGGCACAAATGTTAATTGAAATGCATTCCAGGTGACTATCTCATGAAGCTGGTTGAGAGAATGCCAAGAGTGTGCAAAGCTGTCATCAAGGCAAATGGTGGCTACTTTGAAGAATCTCAAATATAACATATTTTGATTTGTTTTACACTTTTTTGATTACTACATGATTCCATGTGTTACTTCATAGTTTTTATGTCTTCACTATTATTCTACATTGTAGAAAATAGTAGAAATAAAGAAAACCCTGGAATGATTAGGTGTTTCCAAACTTTTGACAGGTACTATATATCACCAGTAGTACATTAACTGTTAATTCTTATCATTTCTAATCTATAATGTTTGTTTGGTTACGGTAATGTGTGTTAATGCATTCAATATATTATTATTCCAGTCTTTTGCCATTCTCATTGTCGGAGTTGACACATTGTTTGCAGAGCGCACAACCTATACTACACTATTTCATTGCATTTTCGAGTTTTGTCAATTTAGTCATTGTCCTTTTGTTTAGAGCGCTCCTATTAATGTTGAGTAAAGACGTGCACCTGATTACGCATATAAGTAGGCCTATAGGCTACCTGGCCTGCGCACAAATGTAGGCATATAAATGTGCCCATTATAGGATCTGATAGTATTTCTGATTGGCTTAATGAACCATCACTAATGAGCAGTGGCTTAAAGTACTTAAGCAGAAATACTTCAAAGTACTACTGTTTATTTTATTTAACCTTTATTTAACTAGGCAAGTCAGTTAAGAACAAATTTGTATTTATCTACTTAAGTATTTTTGGGGGGGTATCTGTACTTTACTATTTATATTTTTGACAACTTTTATTTTTAGTTCACTACATTCTTAATTAAAGAAAATAATGCACTTTTTACTCCATACATTTTCCCTGACACCCAAAAGTACTCCTTACATTTTTAATGCTTAACAGGACAGGAAAATGGTCCAATTCACTCACTAATCAAGAGAACATCCCTGGTCATCCCTACTGCCTCTTATCTGGCGGACTCACAAAACACAAATGCTTCATTTGTAAATTAAAATTGGAGCATGCCCCTGGCTATATGTAAATTTAAAAAAATAATCTGGTTTGCTTAATATATACAGAATTTGGAAGGATTTATACTTTTACGTTTGATACTAAGTATATTTTAGCAATTGTATTTACTTTTGATGCTTAAGTATATTTAAAACCAAATACTTTTAGAATTTTACTCAAGTATTATTTTACTGGGTGACTTTCACTTTTACTTGAGTCATTTTCTATGAAGATATCTTTACTTTTACTCAAGTATGAAATTGGTTACTTGTTCCACTATTGCTAATGAGTTGTGGAGCTTCTCAAAGTAATGTTGTCTTCCCCTCAAACAGCAAGCCAAACAAAGTATTTTTTTAAATATTGAGAATGACATTAATTCCTCAATGCATTTTTTAAAAATCCAGCTCTCTCCCTTTCGATAACCACTCAGCATGGAAGGGAAGCATGTCATGCTCGGATCCAGTGGAAACAGTCATAAAATAGGTCTAATACCTGGGACGGCAGGTAGCCTAGTGGTTAGAGTGCTGGACTAGTAACCGAAAAGTCACAAGATCATATCCCTGAGTTGGTAAGGTAAAAATCTGTTGTTCTTCCCATGAACAAGGCAGTTAACCCACTGTTCCTAGGCCGTCATTGAAAATAAGAATTTGTTCTTAACCGACTTGCCTAGTAAAAAAATAAAATAAAACAATTCTTATCCATTCTGCAAACATACTACAGCTGTGTCTGTCCTAAACTCAAAATAGCCTACAGCTGTGTCTGGCCCAAGGGGAAATAATATTTTATACAATGCTGCAAGGAGCTTTAGGCCGCACCCAGGTTAATAGTTGATACAATGTTTCAAGTTTGTTGCAGACAGTCCATGGTAGTCAATGTGATTTACAGGATATTTTCTACTTGCAGGCTGCAATGTTTTTATTTGTTGGCTTTATATGCTATTTTTACATAGTTGGCAATAGAAGTTAATTGTTTGGTTCATATTATTTTCATTTTCATTAACCACATGACAAAGATTCTGAGATACGAAGACGTTATTAGAAATTACATGAAACTGTCCCACGACAATGTGCATATGAAAACCATAACTGGCAAGCAGATTGGTAGAAATGGTGAGATAAATGGTCATTCCACATGAGAAAGTTTGCCGACTCCTCATGTAGCCTATTACCGACAATTTCAAGAGAGTAATGTCAGAACCTGGGAAAGCCAGTAGGAGCAGGAAAGGGGTGGTCTGGACAGGTTATCTTGATCCTTGGCTCCCTCTTGAATAAGTTGTGTCTTACATTATCAAAGAGAGCACTTAAAGCATCAGACAAGCTCAATGCATATATAGTTACATTTTAAAATAGGTTGTGTTTATATATGGAAAAATACACACCTTAAAATAGACTACTTTCGGTCGACTCCAAAAATATTTTACGGGGACAGCCCTAATCAATATATCAATGCAGCATAGCCTGTTTGTTGACCAATTGTTTTCTAGCTATTAAAAATGGAATTCATGAGCAAAAAGCTGAAAACAAGCTTTTGTTAACGTTAATGTTGTATTGATAAAGCTTTGGGAAAGTGATACAAATAACTATATGGTAGCCTATATTCTATTTAATTTTTCTCCCAATTTCGGGATATCCAATTGTGATCCAATAACGATCTTGTCTCATTGCTGCAACTCCCCAACGAGCACGGGAGAGGTGAAAGTTGAGTCATGCGTCCCCCGAAACATGAAACGCCAAGCCTTCCTTCCTAACACCTGCTTGCTTAACCCGAGAAACCAATGTGTCGGAGGAAATGTGTCAAAGGAAACACTGTTCAACTGACGACCAAAGACAGCCTACAGGCTCCCGGCCCGCCACAAGGAGCCGCTAGAGTGCGTTGAGCCAAGTAAAGCCCCCCCGGACAAACCATCCCCTAACCCGGACGACGCTGAGCCAATTGTGTGCCGCCCTATGGGACTCCCGGTCATCGGATCGAATCCAAGGCTGCAGTGACGCCGCAACACTGCGATGCAGTGCCTTAGTCCGCTGCGCCACTCAGGAGACTGGTAGCCTATATTCTAATCCTTTTCAATATTAGATTAAATACTACACTTTTGCTTCATATTATCAGCACATGGGTAACTCCATAATTATATAAATGTACACAGTTTTCTGTGAAGTTGGTCATGGTGTCGGGGGTGTTTGTGACAACGAACCCCCAGATACAATCAACAGAGATTGACAGTTTGTTATCAGCTGAATTTACATGGACATTAAGACTGCGGCATGAGGCAACAACAGGGGAAAAGCAGGCATCATTAAGCACTTTGACAGCATGCATCTGTGATGTGTTATGCAGTCTTGCAGGAGGCTGGCTAACACACCTGTCTATCTGTTAGAACATCATTGCCTCGCTTCCTTTGATCGTACCCTCCTCTTTATTGACTGAATGTTTAACAGCTAAACTGTGTGTGTGTGTGCGGCCTCAATGGATGGGGGGGGGACCAGAGCTCCAGGGAGACGCTCCATCCAGAGAGACAGGGTTAATGCCTGAGCCCCCATCCCAGCGGAGTCCCATACCCCAGGGCCTGCTTGCCTGCTGGGCTGGGAGAGGGAAAACTGAGCCCTGCGTGGATGTCTGTCACAGTGAAAAGTCTCCTCTCTGTGTCTTGGCCACACAGCTTCACTCTCTTCAAAGCCTCCTCCTGGGCATTAAAATATCCTCCTATCTACCTCAAACGTGCCTGGGACTGAAGCACATATTATAGACACCATATTTTACATAGGTAATTGAAAAATTACCGATTTTTCCATATTACAATAATTCTCAAAGACAGTGTGATATAGGCACTTGACATACGAAGATTCAGTTTAAAATTCAACAATACTGAATCCCACAATATCCAACCCAGGGGAAGCAACACCGGCTTGAACATGTATTCAGATGTAAAGTACAACTGGATGGGCCAGAACTTATTTCATACTATCAGCCAGTCCAGATATTCTAGAGCAGCGGTATTCAACTCTTACCCTACGAGGTCCAGAGCCTGCTGGTTTTCTTACCCAGGTCTAAAGCAGTTCCTGATTAGAGATCTGCCGAGCAGCACAAATCGTCTGTGCTCCGCAACTTTTACAGTTTTACCGCGCCGGGATTGCAATGTGGCAACGGGCCAAGTGAACAATAAGACAATTAAAGACATGTGTTTCAGAGGCTAACAAGCCATTGGCCCAACAACATGGGCTTTGGACTGTCAATACAAATCATATACAAGCCAACATGACAGAGATACAAAGTAGGTGTGGCCAGTGTGGCCCTCCTAACTCCTATGGAATATAATAAGGTCTGTAACTAACCACTGTGACTGTTGTAGAAGCCACAAACATGTACTGTAAATCATTTTAACACTGTTAATTTTAGCAATAGGCACCGTATTCTTACCGCTGGATATTACCCAGGTTTTCAGGTCGAGACACTAAGTGATGATGACAGAGGAAATTAGCCATGACATCTCAAATGCCTTAACTCTTGAAGGGTATTTTTCAAGAACATTTACCAAAACGCCATCTATGTTTCGTTGATTGTGAGCTGGGATCAGAATTACTTAAATCTATCTAGCTTGTACAAGCCATTGCAAAGAGTTCTTTTGTTGTTCAGCTCTTTTTATACATAGTCGGTACAGTGAGTGTAAAAGAATGGGATGTTTTTTCATCCATGACAAACCTAGTTCAAGGACAGAGCGGTGCAGCTTTGCCACAGTGTTGTGTGTCTCCTGGTGAAAGGGATTCTGCTCTCCCCTGCTTTGCTTTCACACAATAGAATGCCAGCACTACAGGGGACCCCAAGCGCTGGGCCGAGCCAAGGACATTTGCGCAGTAAAAGTAAACAACTGCACCATCCCACAGATTGAGATGCCTTCCATTTCTGGCATCATGTGGCTGTGTGATCAATGCCTGGCAAAGTCCCTCCACCCCCTTCCTCTGTCCCCCCCTTCCAATGTGTGTGGTCGGGCACTTTACCTGCCAAGAATGTAATCTTTCCTCTGTTTTGCATAAAGCCAGTGTGGCTCTCATCAATGCGATGGACACACCAGGGAACAGCTCCCGTCATTGATCACAGATGTCCACTCGCAGATTTCGATTGGATTCTGGATGCCACATGGCGACGAGGAGCTCCAAAACACTCACTCCAAATCAACAATCATTCACAAAAGGGACAGAGACTAGGTCTAAACCAAATAGCACTGGAACCAAGAAGAAAGTCATCCAACCCAATGTACCACTGTATATTAGTAAGACCACACAAAACTCAGACCAATAGATTAACATATTTTGGGCTATGATGCCACTAAAAGGGAATACTGTATGTTAGATTGGGTAACTAAATCTTCTGACAACAGGATCCAATACTGCAGTATGTTTGAATCATAGATCATCATGATTGAATGTAATATGATACAGGATTCTCATGTTAAAGCAGATCGCCTGGTGACTGTCATCGCTGCTTGCAGCCATATTCATCATCTGATAATGTACCATTTCAAATCTCTACAGTCAAATGAATGCTTCTCGGAAAACATGATGCTAATTTGGCTGTTAAGTGACAAAATCCTGATAAAAGACCATGATGGAGTCATATTAGTCCCTGATTCTCATGTTGATTTAACATTTCAAAGCCCAGGGTTTGTTAGTGTCACATAGGGAGGCTGCTATTAAGAGTTTCCCATAAACAAGTCAGTAAATTATTCAAGACTAAAATCACGCTGGCTCATGGTGACATGATTTCTGCGAATGCTCAAAACTAATTTTAATATGATGAGAATAATACGAGCAAAAACTTGTGTTTGAACACCAAAGCAAGCTAGACCAGCCAGAGGACAGTGTTAGATGTGGGGAAGATAGCATGATTAAATGTGATAGATCGTCTTTTGTATTTCTCTGGACATATACAGTACAAAGAAGAGACAAATTACCCCCAAGACTCTTTAGACAATGCTTTGTGTTATGTGGTACGTATTTACCCCTTTAATAATGGTAATTAAATTCTTTGACTGACAAACAACAAAAAAATGTCATGGCTGGTACTCAAATGAATGACCTCTAATGCGCAATGCTTGTCTTTGACCCAAACATAGGGGCTCATGGTAAAAGCCAAGCACATCATAGGAGAAACTATGGCTGTCTGAAAACGTTCCTAGCTGTCAAATCCTTGCTTCCTCTGTCCTTGTTCCTCAATTCCTCTCAAAGTTTGAAATTGGAAAAAAAAGGAGGCAAGAAGTTGACAGCTAATAACGCTTTCAGACAAAGACTATGTAGTCTATTGTAATGTCTGCTTTGTTGCACTCTCCACTTGTCTGGTTTGCTTAATTAATAAGGAATTTGAAATTATTTATAATTTTACTTTTAATACTTCAGTATATTTAAAACCAAATACTTTGACTTTTACTCAAGTAGTATTTTACTTTCACTGCTACTTGAGTCATTTTCTATTAAGGTATCTTTACTTTTACTCAAGCATGACAATTGGGTACTTTTTCCACCACTGCCAAGGGTGTTCTCTCTTAGTAGATGCACATCGCTCATTGAGGCACTGCAAAGCAGTATCAAATTTACAGGAAGAAAAGGACCAGCGAATGTGTCTCATAACAACTGTCCCTACATGGGGTGGAAGCCTCATTTAGATTGTTGAGATAACTGGGGGAGGAAGAAGAAAACTGGGCTGCGTCTTTATTTTGCATGTGGTTCCAAATGCCTTTTCAAGTCTCTCTTTTTATTTCCATTTTGGCTCCTGAAGGAGGACTGCTGGGCACAATGTCATCCAAGCTCACCCAGAATTTCCTTACAAACTAATTAAGGATTCCTTCCGCGTTCCCGCTGCCAGCTTTCTGCTCCCACTCCCCGCTCCCTGTAGGAATGAGCAGAAGTAGGAGCAGGTCCGAAGCAGTCATGCCTGGGAAATATAATAAACCTCAAATGTGTTATTAGTGGCTGTCATAATGAAGAAATGAAGAACATCAGACTGCCAAACGCAATGACAGACTGGCTGAGCAGTTATTAATCAGTATGCTGACATGGTGATCCTGTTAAGAACGAGAGAGATTAACACCCCATAATTCTTGTCAAAAGAAGAACGTCTTTCCTTCAGCACCCAAACAATAGTACTCTACAAAATGTGTTTATGGAGTTGTAATAATGTAATAAAGCTCATAGATTCTTGATCCTTCTCAGACGTACTGCTCTGTTGTCAGGTTACCTCATATTGTGCTACTTGATAAACTAACCTGTTTGGAAGACTGAAGAGATCTACAGTCATGCCTTCTGGATATTGCTGTTTCTGAAGGAGTAGCTAATGATATCCCATCTGTGTGTTGATATAACATTGGCAAACACACATACAGTACATCTAAACCAGCTAAAATCTTCACTCCATAACATTATCAATGATTTATCTTCAGTCAATTAGCTGACCTGACAAAGGGATCACGTCATTACATGAATTGATACGAGAGGTCGACCGATTAATTAGAGCCGATTTCAAGTTTTCATAACAATTGGTAATCGGCATTTTTGGACACCGATCATGGCCGATTACATTGCACTTCACAGAGACTGCGTGGCAGGCTGACTACCTGTTATGCGAGTGCAGCAAGGAGCCAAGGTAAGGTGCAGGCTAGCATTAAACGTATCTTATAAAAAACAATCTTAACATAATCACTAGTTAACTACACATGGTTGATGATATTACGATTTTATCTAGCTTGTCCTGCGTTGCATATAATCGATGCGGTGCCTGTTAATTTATCATTGAATCATAGCCTACTTCGCCAAACGGGTGATTTAACAAGCGCATTCGCGTAAAAAGCACTGTCGTTGCACCAATGTGTACCTAACCATAAACATCAATGCCTTTCTTAAAATCAATACACAAGTATATATTTTTAAACCTGCATATTTAGTTAATATTGCCTGCTAACTTGAATTTCTTTTAACTAGGGAAATTGGGTCACTTCTCTTGCGTTCTGTGCAACAGAGTCAGGGTATATGCAGCAGTTTGGGCCGCCTGGCTCGATGCAAACTGTGAAGACTAACGGGGGATGATTTAACAAAAGCGCATTTGCGAAAAAAGCATAATCGTTGCACGAATGTACCTAACCATAAACATCAATACCTTTCTTAAAATCAATACACAGAAGTATATATTTTTAAACCTGCATATTTAGTTAAAATACATTAATGTTAGCAGGCAATATTAAACACGGAAAATTTTATCACTTCTCTTGCGTTCATTGCACGCAGAGTCAGGGTATATGCAACAGTTTGGGCCTCCTGGCTCGTTGCGAACTAATTTGCCAGAATTTTACTTAATTATGACATAACAGGAATATTTAGATTCGGTATTTCACTGAAAGAAAAAACGTTTTATTTTCGGAATTATAGTTTCTGGATTTGACCATATTAATGACCTAAGGCTCGTATTTCGTATGATTAAGTCTATGATTTGATAGAGCAGTCTGACTGAGCGGTGGTAGGCAGCAGCAGGCTCATAAGCAATCATTCAAACAGCACTTTCGTGCGTTTGCCAGCAGCTCTTCGCAATGCTTAAAGCATTGCGCTGTTTATGCCTATCAACTCCCGAGATTAGGCTCGTGTAACCGATGTGAAATGGCTAGCTAGTTAGCGGGGTGCGCTCTAATAGCGTTTCAAACGTCACTCGCTCTGAGACTTGGGAGTAGTTGTTCCCCTTGCTCTGCAAGGGCAGCGGCTTTTGTGGAGCGATGGGTAACGATGCTTCGAGGGTGGCTGTTGTCAATGTGTTCCTGGTTCGAGCCCAGGTAGGGGCGAGGAGAGGGACGGAAGCTATACTGTTACACTGGCAATACTAAAGTGCCTATAAGAACATCCAATAGTCAAAGGTATATGAAATACAAAATGGTATAGAGAGAAATAGTCCTATAATTCCTTTAATAACCTTAACCTAAAACTTCTTACCTGGGAATATTGAAGACTCATGTTAAAAGGAACCACCAGCTTTCATATGTTCTCATGTTCTGAGCAAGGAACTTAAACGTTAGCTTTCTTACATGGCACATATTGCACTTCTCCAACACTTTGTTTTTGCATTATTTAAACCAAATTGAACATGTTTCATTATTTATTTGAGGCTAAATTGATTTGATTAAGTTAAAATAAGTGTTCATTTAGTATTGTTGTAATTGTCATTATTACAAATAAAAATTTAAAAAAACGTCCGATTAATCGGTATTGGCTTTTTTTGTCCTCCAATAATCAGTATCGGTATTGAAAAATCATAATCGGTCGACCTCTAATTGACACCGTATCAATCATCACCTGAGCCAGAAAGGGTTCTGATCAGAATTAAATGCCATTACAGGTGCTGTGTAGTACCTAGAGATATCTGGGCAATCATAATTATGTTCCCCTGTGTGCAACTCTATATTGTTAATAGTCCAGGTAGGCCTCTGTGCTTCAACAAACAAGGGACATAGGAGGGGTGCTCAACAATGACAATAATCCAGTGATAGAGCTTACCCAAGGGAAACATCCCATAATGACTCATTCCTGGTAAACAAGTTAGAGCACTCAGTAAACAGGCAGAGATCTTAACTCAGACGTTATTCTATGATCAGACGTGTACAGGTACTGATGTTTAGACGTCACATGACTTCTTTCTGAGAGATCCATTTTTAATGTCTCACTAGCATTCCAATGTGGGGACCAGATTACCACAGCTCAGGTCCCTTTACAATGGCAGGCAGTGTGTGTCTCACTGTTCTTTACGCAATAGTCATGTAATTCCATTAGTGCATTGGGATTTGGTGATTCATTATCGGTCTGGTAACAAGATCAAGTTTGAGGAAAACAGAGCTAACCACCGTTTTTTCTACAACTGAACTCAAAGCGGAAAAGCTACTAATGAAAATTACGAAGTTTAATTTCCTCTAATTAAATCTGAAATCTCCAGAGAATACGTTAGGCACCTTGATAAACAAGAAAATAGAAAACACTCCCTGCTGAACTCATGTCAAACTAACATGCTGTCTGGCTGGTGGAAAGACTGGATACAGAACTAAAACTAAAAGCCTCAGGTTCATTAGAACTCTCTAAAGCTCAGAGGCTAAATATTGCAAACAGAACACTCACGAAGACAGCACTGTCTGTCTGTCAGTGGTTGTTTCTTATAGTCTATAACGAGGGAAACCGTGGTCTGAAATGGTTCAATTGTTACATTTATGAAGCCAATCTTAATTACGGGGCTTTGGGAAAACAGTTAAGGGTCTGGATTCCAGAGGAGAAGGATGGCAGTGGATATTAAAAGAGAACATGACAAATTGCTTCCCTGCAAGGTTCGCCACACCCTAAAATGTCTTGAGACATTTTGTATGGTTAATAATCTAGAGATTAATAACAATTGTGACTGACCGGCTCAAATCGGTTTTATGTGGCAACATTTGAAATCGTTTATTTTTTATTTTTTACATTGGATAAAAGTAGAGACTCAGAGCTACAAAATGGATTATCATATATTGCATTTTTGAGGAACAATGGGAAAGTAATTCTGCTTTGAATGTTGATAAACTTGTAAACTCACTTTTCAGAAAAGGACCTTTGAGTGTTTTGGTACCTACTGGAGAGCTCCCCTTTGTCTACACCCATTCAGCATTGTTCACACCCTCTTAAACCAGCCCCACCCATCTCTTTAACGATTCACATGTTAGGTCATGTGCTAAACAGTGAGTAGTTTAGTAAAGATTAAGACTAAAAATGATAGTAACCTACAATAAAGAAGAATTCCAGGTAAACAGTGTCCAGATAAAAATATTTTATAAATATTAGATGACACTTATCCAGAAACACTAAATTGATGGGTCCTGCTATAACCCCAGCCACATCCAGTGGTGGAAAAAGTACTAAATTGTTATACTTGAATTTAAGTACAAATCATTTCAAATTCCTTATATTAAACCAGACGGCACAATTTTGTTTTGTACTTTTTTAGTCAATATAAATAAAATCATATACAGTATGTACAAGAAGAATATCAATAACGATATCAGTGATAGACAAGGTAGTTACATGCATACAATCAGTGTAAAGTGGTTGAGCAGCAGGATAATTAAAATAATTAATAGTAGCAGCAACGTATGCCATGTGTATTAGGAGAGAGCCTGTTTCTGTCCTGCTGTTGACTTTGGTGCAGGGCATGTTATGTCCATAGCCTCTTCATTGCAAAACTCCCTGATCTTCTCAAAAAGTTAAGTTTGTCTATCTGTGTCCAGTCCAGGTGGTGCTTGTACAGGCAGACCATCTATGGGAGGAAGGGTGTCAGCGATGCGGAGCAGCTGAAACCTGGTCCCGACAGTCCAAACGCTCCTTGGTGACAACACCAGGCTCCAGAGCATCGAAGCTGTAAAACAGGGAATAACAACAACAACCTGAAGACATTACAACCTTGCACAACATCAATTCACCTCCCAAGTTTAGATAAGAAGAATAACCTCGTACAGTGCAATGAAAAGTATTTTTACCTGAAGTGCTGGTACTGCTTGATCTGTACGGAGTACGGAGTCAGGTGTTGTTGCCAGACATAGCTTTCCACCAGCACCGTACCATCCTCCAGTCCAAACAGCTGTGGGATGTTGACCCCTGTCACTGTGCTGTCCTTCACAACACCAACCATCTCAGACAAAGTGTTCACTCTGGTCTTTCTGGAACGCTGCTTGATGAGGCCGAAGCACCAGTCGGGGGCAAACATGGTGTGGCCTGTGATCAGGAAGTGAAGGCCCAGACTGTGGTGGAGCTTGTGCATGGTCCACCAGGCACAATACCAGAGCACACATTTGTTCTTGTTTTGGCCACTGCAGTTATCACAATTCAGGTCCACACTTGTTTCCCCAACTCCGTAGTTGATGAAGAAATGGTGCATGAAGTTGTTGACTGCGCTGCTGCATTTGCATGCTTGGGCCAGCTCTCTTTCTGATGGGATGCATGAGACCATTGTCCTTGTATGACTGGTGGAGGAGAGTCAGTCGTGTTCTACTGATGCTGAAAGACAAATTACAGATAAAAATATTTTAGAATTATACAATAAATGCGAAATGGCATTCAGAGATATCACTACACACAGTTCATACACGTAATGTTAGCTAGCTAGCCAGCCATCTAACAGCAAGCTGTAACTAGCAATACAAACCGATTGTCATAGCTAACTAGCTAAAGTTCAAATAGGTTCAATGTTAGCTAGCAAGCCAGCCATCTAACCTCAGCTAACGTTAGCTAGCTAACAGCAAGCTTTAACTTTGGGTCTTTTGTTTAGACATGTCACATTAACTAGCTAGCTAAAAACTGAACTATAATCCCAATCCATAGAGTAATGTTACTATCGATACAAACTGATTGTCATAACTAGCTAACATTAACCAAATAGGTTCAATGTCAGCTAGCAAGCCAGCCACCGAACTCCAGCTGGCTAGCTAACAGCAAGCTTTAACTTGCAATGAAAACAACTTTGACAAAATTAGAAACGTATAATATTTGAAACTGTAGCTAGATTCTTACCCGTATACATGGATGAAAGCTTCACGGCAGACTGTAACCCCTTTCATTAAATAAGACGTCCTGTGTCGTTTCCATTTAGTTTGCACAGCTTGTTTGGCCCGTTGTGTTCCACTGATTTCAAAACTCAGTCAAGTTCTTCGGTGACAACACTGTTGATTGCCGTTTCTTCCCCATCACTGTTATCAGAAGACTCTACAATGTCTTCTTCAATTAAAATGTTTTACCTAAAATAAGGGATTTCCTCATCGTCTGATTCCTTTTTCAGTATCAGAGAGAGTCAGCATGGCACAATCGTCCTCCAGAACGTACTCCATCACAACTTTTTCCCACTGATAAATTCAGGGCAGCAATATTATTGAGAGCAGTAGCAACATATTTGCAGTTATCCATGGCTAATGTGGAGCATAACGAGCAGCTGATTTTATAGACACAAGATGCTACACCGCAGACCAATCTGAATCTCATCTCTCGGCATGTCCAGCCCGCCCACTATCTCAGCCAATCAAGGCTAGCGGGAAGGTTCCTGACTTTTTCTTTGGCTAAATCAACTAGGCTCGTAATTTAACAACTTTATTTGTATTTACAAATGGCATAAAGGTTTGTTATTAAGGCACATGAAAGTTCACATGTTCAAGAAGGCATTTCTGCCAGAAAACGCATTTTGATTAAAAAAAAATGTTTAATGTTGAAACGGCTCTCCTGTGAAGTCATGACTTGCGACATACGCCTAGTTTCCTGAATCGGGTCACTGACATTTACTAGCTAAACATGGATAAAAATAGCTTTAGTGTGCAAGAATCAATTCCAGTTTGAATGATCACCCATTGCTGGAAAAAATTGATCACTGTCTTCCGGGAATGTTGGAGATGTGCATCTGCCAGTAAAGCCAAGATGAAACCAGAAGACTTGAAACACACGAAATGGAGCCAAGGAAGTGTTTGTCAAACATTATAAAGAGACAAAATGGAGTATGTGGTCCGGGAAACAAGCAGTGTTTTAAGTCCTCCATTGAAAGACTGTCATATCTTAACGTTGTAAAAACTACACTCTGGTAGTGAGCTGGAACCTGACAGATGAAACATGTTTCCCACCCTATTCTGGAGTCACTGAAGCACACTATTAAATATGCATGTGTTGTAGAGAGGACTGGTAAAACAAAGGCTGAGAGAAAGATTCGTATTAGCACAGGTACCAAACAGAAACATATGTCCCTTAACCTGTTGAGGATGGGGGCGCTGTTGTCACTATTTATGCTAATCGTGTAATTTTTGAAACGGCTTCCCACAAAATTCTTGATCGTACAATATGCATATTATTATTATTATTGGATAGAAAACAGTCTATAGTTTCTATAGGAGTTGAAATTGTCTCTAAGTGGAACAGAACCCATTCTACAGCAATTTCCCTGACATGGAGTCAGATTTCAGAAATGTTGGCCCCTGATCTGGAGTCAGTTAAAAGGTCACAGTTATTGCTATGAGTATACGGACACTGCTTACGTCTTCCCCTGGATGCCTTTACGTGATGACGATTTGAATGGGGTCGATTGCGCGTTCACAGGCACTACAAATTAAAAAACCCTGTAGCTAGGAACTCTTTTCTTGCTGCGTAATGCGCCTGGAGGACATCGACCCGCACTTGTTCCAAGCATTAGTGGAGGGAGTAATATTACTCTGGTCATGTTTCTACTCGTTATGGGAGTTAAAAACATCATAAGGTAGTTAATTTAAAGCGTTTTATAGCAATTTATATCCGTTTAGTGCGATTTTTGGGACATTTATTTCTGAAACGCTGTGAATTGCTGGGCAAACTTCCAGTTCATCCCGAACGCAGTTGGCATTTCCACATGGCAAGAGGACAGCTTTCCACCAAAAGACGATTAGACCCAAGAAAGGATCCTTTGCCCAAGATACTGATGGAAGAACAGCTCAAAGTAGGACATTTTTATTATGATAAATCGTGTTTCTGTCGAAAAATGTTAGTGGCTTAGGACGCCATGTTTTTTGACGTAGCTTCGCTTGGCGCAAACTGTATTGAAAAGTAAGGATAATTTAAAAAATGTAATTCCGCGATTGTATTAAGAATTAAATTGTCTATCAATCCCTGTCCACCCTATATTTTTTTTGTCACGTTTATGAGTATTTATGTATAAGAGTAGATCACTGTCTAATATGGCGCACGGACATTTTCTCACCAGCTGGGCTACATTTCACATTGTCTAACCATGATTTTGGTGGCTAAATATGCACATTTTCGATCAAACTCTATATGGATTGTGTAATATGATGTTACAGGAGTGTCATCTGAAGAATTCTGAGAAGGTTAGTGAAAAAATTAATATATTTTGGCGATGTTGACGTTATCGCTCACTTTGGCTAGAATCAATGCTGGGCTGCTATGTGCTATGTGCTATGCTAATATAACGATTTATTGTGTTTTCGCTGTAAGACACTTAGAAAATCTGAAATATTGTCTGTATTCACAGGATCTGTGTCTTTCGATTAGTGTATGCTGTGTATTTTTACGAAATGTTTGATGATTAGTAAGTAGGTAAACACGTTGCTCTATGTAGTTATTCTAGTCCATTTGTGACGGTGGGTGCAATTGTAACCTATGCCATCTACCTGAAATATGCACATTTTTCTAACAAAACCTATCCCATACCATAAATATGTTATCAGACTGTCATCTGATGAGTTTTTTTCTTGGTTAGGGGCTATAAATATCTTAGTTTAGCCGAATTGGTGATAGCTACTGGTGTTGGTGGACAAATAAAAGATGGTGGATTATGCTAATGTGTTTTTAGGTAATAGATGTACATCTTTACATATTGTGTCTTCCCTGTAAAACATTTTAAAAATCGGACATGTTGGCTGGATTCACAAGATCTGTGTCTTTCATTAGCTGTATTGGACTTTAATGTGTGAAAGTTAAATATTTAAAAAAAAAAAAAAATTTGAATTTCGCGGCACTGGTTTTTCAGTGGGGGTGGGGGGGGGGGGAGTGCCGCTAGCGGCACCCTCATCCTAGACAGGTTAATATGTCCTTTCTCCTGATGAAACCTAAGTGCCAGTAAGACACACCAACAACATCCTCACCCAGCCAGACAGCAAACAGCTGGGCAAAAATGTACTTAGCATTGGGTTGATGAAAAATGCAGCGGAGTGGCTGAGTAGGCCAGTTATAGTGGTCAGGAATCAGGAACAGACGGGCTTGAATAAGACACACACAGAAGGAGTATTGCTGTCTTAATTACAACCGTGGTACACTACTTCTATACAAGCAAGTGAAAGATGAAAGGGAGAAAAACCTTTTTAGTTGGACTTCAATATAAACATAAGTAGTACAGTATCTATCTGCCGAAATCCAACATTGTGTATGAAGATAAATGTATTAGATTTTTGCATGGGGTATATTTTGCCTTCCCTCTACGCAATCATATAGCTTCTCCATGATAGACCAGATAAAAACGAAATATGTGGAATTCAACTGCATGATAGTTATAGTGATTATGGAAGAAGATTCTCACTGGAAGAGGAGTGTTCTACACCTGCATTGCTTGCTCTTTGGGGTTTAGTCTCGGTTTGTTATATTTTTGTACTTTTTACACCTTTTTCTCCCCAATTTCGTTATTTCCAATTGTTAGTTACAGTCTTGTTCCATCGCTGCAACTCCTGTACGGACTCGGGAGAGGCAAAGGTCGAGAGCCTCCGAAACATGACCCTGCCAAGGCGCACTGCTTCTTAACACACTGCTCGCTAAACCAGGAAGCTAGCCGTACCAATATGTCGAGAGGAAACACCGTACAACTGGCGACCAAAGTCAGTGTGCATGCCCCTGGCCCGCCACAAGGAGGCACTAGAGTGCAATGGGACAATGACATCCCGGCCGACCAAACTTCCCTACTTCATCGGTCTTAAAGTTATTGAAGGAAGCCCTCAAATTGAATAAACGTCCTTGTAGACCGCTCACAGCATGGCGGAAAACCATGCGTCCTTGTGGCTAAACTACACTACTATCAGGATTGTATTGATGTTCTTCGTCGTGCCAGAGATTTTATCCCACTTCGACGCAAGGGTGAACCCATCTCTATTGTCCCAGACTATGCCCCCAGCATTGGTCGTAACCGTGCCACTTTCAACTTTGTCAAGAGTCTGCTCCATGGACGGACTGACGTTAGGTATGGTGTGGCTTTTCCTGCACGGCTTCGTATAACACACAACGGCAGGAGAAAGACACCCATAAGGCGATGACCTTTGTAAAGGTGAATATTCTACTGAGGTTGTAGAGCCTCCAGCCCCACCCTAAATGCCTTAGATAGCTATTTTGTCACACCCTCCACACATGCGGAGAACTCACCTGGCTTAAATGGTGCCTCCATAGACGCAACCGCTCTCATCGTCACTCAATGTCTAGGTTTACCTCCACTGTACTCACATCCTACCATACCCTTGTTTGTACATTATGCCCGGAATCTACTCTACCACACCAAAAAATCTACTCCTTTTATTCTCTGTCCCCAACGCACTAGACGACCAGTTGTTATAGCCTTTAGCTGTAGCCTTATTCTACTCCTCCTCTGCTCCTCTGGTGATGTAGAGGTTAACCCAGAACTTGTAGCCCCCAGCACCACACCTATTCCCAAAACGCTCTCATTTGTTGACTTCTGTAACCGTAAAAGCCTTGGTTTCATGCATGTTATCATCAGAAGCCTCCTCTAAGTTTGTTTTATTCATTGCTTTAACACACTCCGCCAACCCTGATGTCCTAGCCGTGTCTGAATCCTGGCTTAGGAAGTGCACCAAAAATCCTGAAATTTCCATCCCTAACTATAAAATTTTCCGACAAGATAGAACTGCCAAAGGGGGAGGAGTTGCAATCTACTGCAGAGATAGCCTGCAGAGTTCCATCATACTACCCAGGTCTGTGCCCAAACAATTCGAGCTTCTACTTTTAAAATCCACTTTTCAAGAAATAAGTCTCTCACCGTTGCCGCTTGTTATAGACCCCCCTCAGCCCCCAGCTGTGCCCTGGACACCATATGTGAATTGATTTCCCCCCATCTATCTTCAGAGCTCGTACTGTTTGGTGACCTAAACTGGGATATGCTTAACCCCCCGTCCGTCCAACAATCTAAGCTAGATGCCTTTAAATGTAAATGTAATTTCTTTAAAAGAAGTTGCTACTTAGTGGTATTGCTGTAAGTTGTGATTTATAAAATGTTTTATACTTTCTTTTAAAAACAGCCTAGTTTCGGGATGTAAATAAGTATTTCTCATTCATTTATTATGCGCAACTTCTTTAAAATCCTTCACTACTTCAGCAGGGCTTTCCACTTGATAGGTTTAGTGTTCCCCACCACAAACACATTAGGTGTGGATAGCTTTGCATGGGGATTAGTGGTTACCTTGTTCTATTAGGTGACCGGGGGGGGATTTGCTATTTTTTGAAATGTTGGAATGTTAAATCTTTAAATCACCCAGTGAAACGTAAAAGTGTTCTTTCTCATTTAAATCAACTTAAAGTAGATATCGCCTTTCTTCAGTAGACACATCTCCGCACTTTTGACCCCTCTCGTTTAAAAGGAGTGTGGATCGGTCAATCATATCATTCCAATTTTCATTGTAAAACTATAGTAGCATCCATTTTAATTAGTAAAAACATACCTTTCGCAATGTCGAGTGAAGAGGCAGACTCAGCAGGCCGAACAAAAGTCTATATTCATAGATCCTATTTCTTTAGATACCTGCAATTGCGTAGTTTTGTATTATCTTCATACTTACTTCATACTTTAGCCACTTCCCATCATGCCCACCTACCTCCCATCTAGACTATATTTTTTAAAGTGAACCCTTATATCAGAAGGGGGCATAAGCATGATCTATACGGTATTAAACTCGCACAGATCTGGAATCCCTGACCTCTTAAGAACCAATGGGAAGAAGATTTAGGTGAACAACTTTCAGACGTAACTTGGCAGAGTATGCTTCAGAGAATATATTCTTCATCTATATGTCCAAGACATGCTGTAATTACATTTAAAATAGTTAATCAGCTGCATTAGTCAAAAGCAGAATTATCCAAGATTAGACGAGAAATAGATGCCACTTGTGACTGATATAAGCAGGCTCATACTACTTTATTACACGTTTTGGAAATGCCCGAAATTGACAATTCTGGATATCAATTTTTGAGACGTTTTCTAAGATACTGGAGAGACCTTTACTGCATTATTTGGAGTGGCACCACAGGAGGCCCCTCTAAACAGTTATATGAGCAAAATGCTGGCATGTTCTAGCTAGACATCTTATAACATTTAAGTGGAAGGATCAGTTTCCTACTACTTTTAACCAGTGCAACATCTCAAGCTACTCTGATAGGGGATCCGCAATTACATTTTATAATATCTGGCAACCTTTCCTATTGTCACGCCCTGGCCTTAGTATTCTTTGTTTTCTTAATTATTTTAGTTAGGTCAGGGTGTGACATGGGGAATGTATGTGTTTTTTGTAGTGTCTAGGGTGGTTGTAAGGTTTAGGGGGTTTATTAGAGTAGTTGGGTTTATGTTTAGTATAGAAGTCTAGCTGTGTCTATGGTTGAGAGTAGGTATCTAGGAAAGTCTATGGTTGCCTGAATTGGGTCTCAATTAGAGACAGCTGGTTATTGTTGTCTGATTGGGAGCCATATTTAAGGCAACCATAGGCTTTAGCTGTTTGTGGGGAATTGTCTATGTCAGAGTGTTTAGTGTCAGCACTTCTGTTTGTATAGCTTCACGGTCGTCTGTTTTGTTGTTTTTGTAGTTTGTATAGTGTTCGTTTCGTTTTCGTCTTCTTTCTCAAATAAAGAGGATGTACTTTCCACGCGCTGCATGTTGGTCCTCACTCTCGTGACACCTATTCTTTCTAGAAGACATGGACCCAGCTAATTTCACAACTTCATAAACCAACCCAAATAAGAATTTGTATCATAATGTTTTATTTTTTTTAAACTTTATTTTTGTTTTTACTATTTGATTATATTACTCATTGCATATCATGCCTGCTTTAATTCTGGTTTTGGGGTGGGGCTCTGTTAGAGCATGGGGGGGTAGGGGGGTTGATTTGGTAGGGGATCTGTGTGTGTTGTACCTTTTAATCTGTTCTGTTCTACCTGTATAATCATACAAAAATGGCAAATAAAAAAAACAGGATTTTTAAATATTTTTTTATCAACTACAAAAAGACCAAAGATGGCCTCGGTGGAGTATATAAAAAAGAATATTTGCAAGAGCTTGAAATTGATGTAACCTCTTGGAATTATTTGTCTAGGAGTTCGACATTTCAGTTGCTTTCATGTGTTTCAACCTTCTGATGAAACGGCTACATGCTTTGGTGTGCTGCTCAACAGCATTGTATTATATTGTCTACATGAATAGGCAGTTTGTTTGCCATTGATCTTTGTAGCTTGTGAGCAGGGCCGTAGCTACATATGGAGGACAACGAAGTACAGACCTCTGTAATAAAAATATTATTAATAAATAGTCAGGATCTCAACTTACTGTTGAATAGTAGAATGCACAACACGCAATTTGTAAACTTGGCTGTGCATAAGCAGTTTTCTTCTTGTTATGTCACTTACTGACATTTACCCAATACTGTAAGTCCATGTCAGTGTAATTTACCAATCTAAAATAAATTGTCTAGCCAGCTATTTAAACTTGTAGTAATCATGGCCGATTTACTGACCGGAAACGCTGGGCACGTGCCCAGGGGCCCTGACCTCCAGGGGGCCTCCATTGATTTTGTTAGTCCCCCTCACTCAGATATCAAATTAAAGTGGCATAACTCATGGCAAAATGTGTAGAATTGTTGGAAATGAGCTATTAAAACTGCTAAAATATCACCCCCACCGGAACTCACTAAAACTCAGATCCTGGCTACGGCCCTTGGGAATTCACGGTGAGTCTTACGTGTTATATGCTTTCATTTTGTGAAGGAAATGTCAGCTAAATTCAGTGTACTAACAATAAAATGTGATAGTAATAGACCTAAATACAGTCAACAACACTGCCCTATATGCCAAAGGTCAGGGGGTATGTAGCCCCAGTATAAAGTGGTTTTCATTTCCAAACCTCTTCAAAGTGCACAGATTCTTCTCCTGTGCCCACCTAGCCTGCACTCTGGAAAACCAACAACCCCACTGAGCACATCAAGGTCCTGTAGTGCTAACCTGGAGGGATGAGGAGAGAAGCCCCTCCAACACACACCGTGCTTACGGTTAGCGATCCATGTTTCACACTAAAGTACCGGAGGATCACAGGCACCAGAAGCCTTGTACAGGGAACACAGAGCTAATTGCAATTTTCCTGGTACGAGGCTCTGAGTAGTGGAGCTTTGCAGACATTAAAAAGAGGACGAAAGCGAGGTGGCACGGAGGGAGTATAAAGGTGTATTGCGGTGGTTCCGCTCTATTGGGTTTTATTCCAGACCCAACTCAGAACCTGTCTCTGCCTCCCTCTCTCCCTTCCTGTGGCCACAGCACAGTATTTACATAATTCACAAGCCCAGCACATCCTGCCTACCACCAACCACAGAGACATGGATGGAATACAGGAAGACCCAACAAAACACACTGGAGTCAATTCAGTTGGATCAGTTTAAATAGAGGGAGTCTGTGGACTCCACAGTGAGGAGGAAAATCACTAGTCCCCAAAGAGAGATCATCGTGGACTCCAGTGAAAAGCCCGGCGAGAGAGAGCATCAATACAAATCCTCCAATTTAATTAATTAATCGGACTGTTCAGATCAGTCTTTCCAATTCATTTCTGAATGAGGGTGTATTCCCTATGCGCCTGACATTCTGAAGGAGGTTTATTTTATGGGTATTGGGTACTTAGTTCTCCGTCCAAGGCTGTTTTGGGGACAGCCCTAGAGGCCAATCCAAACAGATTTTATTTAAGGCTCATTCTCTTGTTTCTGATGGCACTATTTTCCTTTAAATAAGCATATTTCAAAATCGTGTTCCTCCCAGGGGCCTAGTGTGCATTGATCACCACATGAAAGGCAATTATTTGTATTACTGGAAAAAGATGAAGAAATCAATTCTATCCACAGCTATCCTACTCCATTTCTGCTGTGCCATCTCTTCTCCTCAGAAAAGATTAACAGCATCTACACCATTAAACAACTCTGTACCTCAAGGTTCCTAATACTTTCCATCAGAAAAAGATGAACAAGAAAGAAAGACAGACAACGCATGGAAAAAGGCCAAACTGTTATTTTCTTCCTATTTTTTCAACTGTAAAGTCATGTTTCTTTTTCAATGTATAGTATTTAAGGGGACAATCTACTTTAGTATAGTACGTGCTATGGCAGCCCCAAACAGTATGTGTGCTCTATGAAGAGCAAACATAGTACACGCGCTATATGAAGCAGCCATACTAAAAACGTGACTTTCTCCTGACTACGATAGTAATCTACGGTGCAGTTTCATTACTAGTTATTAACCGTGTTGGCTGCACTGCACTCAGAAGGGGCTCCATCTCCACAGAGAAATGAACAGTTGGCATTTAGAGCAGCATGTTGCCCTGCCTACCCCAATTCATTAAACAAATGAGCATTATGTTAATACACTAATAAGGGTAATTTAAAGTTAGACGAAGAGGAAAAGTGGGTCAGCGAGGTGGGCCCTATGTGGTCGACTCCACCGACCTGTGACACCGCCCCCGAGGCGTGAGACATGGCCAGACTGGTTAAGCATACAGGGTTCTGTTGAAGATCAATGTCAAAATGCTGCTGTGTCTCTCCTGCTGTGGTTGAATGTAGACAGACCTACTGAGGGCTCTACGCTGACCTTTATTACAAGGAGCACATGTACGCCTAAGTTGAAAAGCGGGGCCGCACACAAAGAAAAGGCGCACTGTTGCTTCTAAATAAAATGACACGTCGCACAGCTAAATATTTAGGCAGATATGCGAGTAAAAGGGTTGCACTGTAGAGTCCTGCTAGAGTTAGGAAGACCTCACATCACAGCCCCTGGCAGTTGCTTATAACATTCTGCTGTCATGATGAGGCTGAATCATTGCATTTCATAGATAATATATTAGACATTTCATAAGTTAGTGCTGGAAGCCCCTAATGTTGTGGTTTCATTCAAAGCCATTTTCGAATGAAGCCCCATTGAGTTGTTTATTGACTACTGCGCTGGGTTTGACAGCACTCCATTACTGCACACACAACTCCTTTTAGAATCACCCAATTTACCTAATTATTTCACTAGTCATGTCACAATGGCAACATTTGACCAAATTAGAATTAGTCTGCACACAGGGGTCATTGGTCATCATCAGGAACATCCAAAAGAACACGGAACCTCTTAGCAACAGCATAAAAAGGAGTTGGACTGAGAGCCACAAGGTAGTAGGTACAAATCCTGTGCAGGCCAACCAATCGAATTTGCTACATTAGTGTTAGTAGTGGGATGCTGCCATGAGGCCATCAGAGATGTGCCCAGGCATGAGTCACATTACCTTAGTACAACCCCAGAAATCTGTTAAATGGAGGCCTATTGGTGTTATGTGTAGATGCTGTATGGCACATACCAACACAAGAAGCTGTCTGAAAACCAGGCAGGGATGGGCCTGGTTGATCCCTGTATGGGAGATGGAAAGCTACTGAAAGTGGGTTGGAGGGCCAGTAGGGGAAACTCTTCCCTCTGGTCTAAAGGAGACCCAAATGCCCCAGGGCAGTGATTGGGGTGAGGTCATTGCCTTCAAATGGTTCCATCCCTCAAATGAGACATAGCACCCAAGATCTGACTGTGTGAGAATAGGGGAGTCCTGGCTTAATTCCCAATACCATCATACAATTTGGGGATGAATTAACTAGCTCCCACTTGGTTCATTCAATCCCTCCACTGTCCTCCGCTCAGCAACTCTTCCCCAGGGTCGTTGTTATTTAATTTAAAATTGTTTTCAGATTTTTTAAAAATTACCTTTATAAAACTAGGCAAGTCAGTTATTAAGAACCCATAATTTTTTACATTGAAGGCCGACACCGGCCAAACCCTGACGACGTTATAGCCTAATTGTATTCTCAGGCAACTCCCCTTGTAAACTAAAGCTTGAATAAATTAATATTAGACACTTCTGTATCATTTAGGTTACTGTATCAATTAAGTCACTTGACAATGCACCACGTTGCAACTTCAACCAACCTGTCTGATTCGTGAGCTACAATGAGATCTCCCCACAAAGTAGAATTTTCAGTAGGCTTGAGTGACAGATGAAGCCATCAGCCTCGAAAGCTAGTAAAATCCGACAGACATGAGTGTCATTAATTATACAACCACAAAGCAGTGCACAGAAAAATATTGCAACAAGATTCAAACTCAGCTGGGACATCGCAGACATGTCACTTAAGAAATAATTTAATAACTTGTGGCTTGAGCAATTTCCCATGAACTCTCGCCACTGAATGTGTCCTCCGCCACCTCACTCACTTTGAATCGTATTGCTGTCAAGTACTTTTGAATATCTCCCCCTCTGCGTGTGTGTAAGTGTAGCCTAGTTCTCTATGTGTGCATAACTACACTATGTGTCAAGTTAGCAATAAATAAGCAAGGATGAAAGTCATAAGTACGCGGGATAAATAATAAGTAGTAGAAGACACCAGATGTAGCCGATCAACGCTTCAAAAGCAGAAGCTCAGCAGGCGTAAGAACACAAAAGGGATTCCTCTGTAACTCCAAACTGAAAAGAGTAATGTGACTGGTAATCTAAAGCAACATAATTATATAAAAAAATAACTAGAATGCAACCCGTACCTTGAAATCCAAAGAATAAAAAGAACCCCGGTATCCAAATTGTGTGTATCCAGAAGGAATTCATGTTGTCCTCGTCAGCTTCAAAACCTCTCCTGATAGTCAACGTATTTCAAGTGCAGGTCTCTTGCAATAATTTCGTGAGCAGGCAGTATCGTTTTTTGGTAGAAATGATGCTCAGAGGGCGTATAGCTCGAAGGCTATGTCCTAATGCTGCAGAGCACTACTATACTATACATCCCAAGTGCTCGTGTGCTAAACGCAGCCTTTTTTGAAATCACGAATAGTTGTGCGCTTCAGCGCTTGCCTCTCCTGGTCGTCACTGTCACCTAGTGGTTAAGCAAGTACTTTGAAAAACACAAATTGGACATCATATTCTGATACGTACTCATGCTGAACGGGGGAGTCACCAGTCAGCCTATGTTCCATCTATGTTTATTGTTCAATTGAATTACTACAAAATCAAGAAAATAAATCAGGACAAATGCACACAATTACAGTTATTTCAACAACTTAATCCAGATTGATTCTCTCATTCCATGTGATATGCAACCTGTGACAACAATACCATTATTTTCAAAATAACCCTTCGACACCTCACCAGCCACACAGCAGTCCTCAAGAGAGGAATGACCTTTAGCTACCCTCTGTAAACCAATGAAAAAGGTCTGTGGAATACTAATAGTGACATTTGGTAAGAAACGTCTTCATTCAGCCTGCAGGCAAGGTGAGGGCAGGCTGTTTGTGAAGACACAAGACTAATCAAAGTCCAGGGGCCCTACTCACTAGAAAATGGCCTGTGAGAGAGAGGACTGAGAGGGAGAAAGGGACAGGGAGGGAGGGAAAGTGTTTCCTCTTTAATGTGCTCTATTCCTCTCTCTCTACTGCCAGCCCAACACAGCCCTCTCATCTACCGTTGTACATGTCCACGACTGACAGCAAGGTTAATCCAGACAAATCCTGCATATTCATTCAGCGTGGCAACCCTGTCTTTTTTTGTAATCAAGCATTGTTTTTTCTTCCTGAATCTTACTGGATTTTATTGTGATGGCAATGAAAGCAGATGCTGCCTGAACGTGTCGTTGTATTCCCGCTTCCACAGCTCAGTCTCCTCTTGTAAACCCTGGTGAGCTGAATGACTGGTGCTGCTGAATTCAATTATGCTCAGATCCTAGTCATTTGTTAAGTATGAATGCCAAAGACATTACAGCTTCAATAATTGAAAAGAAAAACAAAAGTGGCTCAGGAGGATGTCTGGATGAGATGCGTAACACCTTATTGAATATTGTTCTCTACCTGTAATACACCACCATGTGAACTACAAGCTTTTGATTATGCATGTTCTGCTAGAGAATCATTGTGTACACAATTCACATTCAAGGCTGAATAGTATTTCTGTTCCTGTCTGATATAGTAATCAATGAGATCCCTGCAGTCTAGCATGCGAAGCCAAACGGTATCCCATTAGAATTTATTTGAGAGCAGCATGTAAGAGCAACGGGCTGTCAATTGTCATAATTCTCAATTGTCTGTATAAATGATTTCTTTCAGCAACACCTCTCACATGGTTTGTTATTTCATTTGGATATTTAATTGAAGACGTGCAGGTCGACAGTGAATAACCATGAGGCCACCACAGCTCGCTTACTCAACCCAAACATGCCACGTGACACAATGTGAAACGTGTGAAATAGTGTGTTTCTCATGGCAATGCCTGTTATCTGTGTGCAGATAAAAGTATAAACTTCCATTCATTTGTATAGGTTACCTTCAGACGAGTCCCGTGACACATGTTGGGGTCGTTGAGCAAAAGGGAAAACACATGTGACACATCCCCTTTCCAAAGTGGGGTATTAGTTTGTAGCCCAAATGTTTCTGACACCACAGACAGAAGTTGGCACATCTGCGTTACCGACTTCAGGCCAAACCGTTCGGACGGTACAGACGTTTTCGTGAGAATACCGATTTTCGAGATGTCTCATGGTCTGACAAACATCGCTATAGCTCGGCACCTTCCACTGCAGATGCGGAAGACCGACATAGGCGGATGTAGTGAATTGAGACGCAGCCCATGCAAAGAAACAGATATCTCTAGTTTAACCTGACGGATTTTGTTATGTTATACGGGTGAGTCAATAGACTTTTAAGGATTAAGTAGTTATACTCGTTAAGAGTATATCTTGGGCTAATATAGTGTCTGCCTTAAAAAGCTAAATATTTGTTTTATATAATCTGTGTACTCTGTTGTTTGGAAGAAAGCTGATTTTGAAAACTCATCGAAATACCCAAACCTTTTCTTCGAAAGCAAATAGGACCGAAGAATCTACAAATAATCTGCCATGATAGTGATAGTCTCAAAACGCGGGACAATCTTTTTTTAGCCCCTCCCACGATTACCCCTCTAAGGCCGGGGACCTGCAGGAAAACAGATGGACACATTCAGATGAGCTGCATCCGTCAAATGACAGACTGTTTGTGTGGTTTTTGTGGGACAATCATCTCCATTGTCGTTCCTCCGGCAGTGGATGACTCCCATTGGAAAGGCATTAGCTCTATCCGAAAATGGCGGACACAAAATCCCAGTGTCTACTATTTTTCTTCCGTTCACAACAATAAATACTATGGGCGGTCTCCCACAAGTCCAAGTGTGACGAACGCCTGAAGGCAATTTGAGTGGCAACTTTTTGAGGGGGTGTGAACAAAATGCTTGGACTTGTGGGAGACTGCCCATAGTGCAGGGGTCCAGAGTATTGCTGGTTTTCTGTTCTACCTGATAATTAATTCTACACACCTGGTGTCCCAGGTCTAAATCAGTCCCTGGTTAGGTGAAGAATCTGAAAAGCAGTGGAACTGGCTTT
Source organism: Salvelinus fontinalis (assembly GCF_029448725.1). Lineage (NCBI taxonomy): Eukaryota > Metazoa > Chordata > Actinopteri > Salmoniformes > Salmonidae > Salvelinus > Salvelinus fontinalis. The sequence continues at coordinate 42,120,961 of NC_074697.1, read as the reverse complement.
CGAAGGTACAGATTAGAATTTGATGGCCATAGTGAGTCTACTCAAAGGAACACTCAATAGAGGGTTAAGGCCTTTTTTCTTTCAGACCATTTCTCCTAAGACTTTTTCACTGACTATGCTTCCCCAAATATTCCTCTTTGAGTAATTACAGTAGGTTTTTCCATATTATAATTGCCTTCAGCAGCAATTGCTTCATAGCCTACTTCAATCATTGGAATAAGGATAGCCTGAAACTGCATGCAGACAATTCCAACAAGTTAGCCATTAAGGAAAAACGAATTAACGTGGAGTCAGTCGAGCACTACATGTTAGTCCAGAGTAGATCGATAGCCTTGATGAACTCTGTTTGAGTTGACTATTCAGTGCTTTTTGAAAGACATTTGGAAAAACATGCCACTGGATTTCTGTACATTGAAATCACATTCCTTCTGTCAGAACTAGCGGCACTAAACATAAAAGGCTACTGTGATCAGGCTAAATCTTTCCCACAGACACCCCTTCAGAGAGCAATGAGGAAGAGACACATGTAAGTCGTCTGAGGCTCTTTCAAAGACACTTTGTTCTTCCTAGGACTGGGATAGTGTCTCTGACAGGCCTGTAACCCTCCTATCATTCATCTTTGGAAAGGGACATGTCAATTCAAATAATAAATAATTAGAAGGATTGTTATTATGGATCACAATTAGAATATTCACATCATCTAGCCATGACACATACAGGACTTACTCCGGATAGTCTTTTGATTGAAAGCAGTATAAATGAGACAGACTCACAGGAGCATCTAATCCCAATTCAGTCTGGTGAATATCTGATGGTATTTCCAATTCTAATGTGTATGTTTTATTAAAAAAAAAACTTTAGGATGGATCATAATTCATGCCATTACTGTATGAGACCTGTGTCATATTCATAATGATTTGGGGTGCTATGATTACGACATAAACTACACAGCTTGCTATCAAATTATACTGCAGGAAACAGCGATTTAGGTTAGATTTGACATGAAATGGCACCCGAACCTGTGTAACTGTCTGTTTGTGCCATCATGCCACTACTTGCCATTCCTTGTCATACCAAGTTCAGGTGCTGTACACAACAACACATGCGTCACACTAACGTTGGGTACAACTGAACAATAAAGATTCCATGGGTTTCATTAGCCAGGTCCCATATCTGTTTGTGCTATCAGCCTGGTACCCATGTTTGGCATGACAAGGAGTTGACATTTCATAGTATTTTATTTATCCATTATTTTACCAGGTAAGTTGACTGAGAACACATTCTAATTTATAGCAACAGCCTGGGGAATAGTTACAGGGGGTTGAATGAGCCAATTGGAAGCTGGGGATGATTAGGTGGCCATGATGGTATGAGGGACAGATTGGAAATTTAGCCAGGACACCAGGGTTAACACACCTACTCTTACAACAACTGCCTTGGGACCTTTTAGTGACCACAGTTAATCAGGACACCCGTTTAACGTCCCATCCGAAAGACGGCACCCTACACAGGGTAATGTCCCTAATCTCTGCCATGGGGCATTGGGATATTATACTTTTTAGACCAGAGGAAATAGTGCCTCCTACTGGCCCTGCAACACCACTTCCAGCAGCATCTGGTTTCCCAACCAGGGACCAACCAGGACAAACAACCCTGCTTAGCTTTAGAGGCAAGCCAACAGAGTGATGTAGAGTGGTATGTTGCTGAAATATATATATATATTTATTATATATTAACCTTTATTTAACTAGGCAAGTCAGTTAAGAACAAATTCTTATTTACAATGACGACCTACCCCGACCAAACCCGGACGACGCTGGGTCAGTTGTGCACCGCCCTTTGGGACTCCCTATCACAGCCAGACGTGATACAGCCTGGATTTGAACCAGGGACTGTAGTGACGCCTCTTGCACAGAGATGCAGTGCCTTAGACCGCTGCGCCACTCGGGAGCACAAACTGATCTGGGACCAGGCTAATGGCACCCAGGGGCCAGGGCATCCATATTGTTCTTCATACCCAATAGTAGTGTGATACATTAGTGTGTCCTTGCATACGGTACCCATAGGAAATCAAATCCAATTAACCAACTGAAAAAAATACACACCACATTGGAATGATCAAATGCTCAAATGTTTTCCTCTCATGAGGTCTTAGGGAGGAACAGTAGGCCTAGAAGACCTCTGCTTCAATTTCCACATTTCACAAAAGCTCACTTTTAAATTCTCTCTGACATCTGATCAATAATCCATCTGTAAAACCATCAAACTGTCTTCAAAACGGTAAATATTACAGCAGATGTGTCAAGCCAGGATCGTATCTGTCACAATGACAAAACGTGACTTTGTATGTGAGCAAAAATAATACATTTAATACAATTTTTATTTTAGGGAGAATGTTCATGGGCTGATTTTACTAAAACAAGGGATTGCTTTGGGCTTTGAGATGAAGAGCGAAGTCAAAAAAACTATAATTCAAAGTTTAGAAATATACTCTCAAGGACGTACACTGTAAATACAGACAATATTTCCAGTTTGCGTGTAAATGTGACAGTTTAATTATTCAAGCCTATAAAGTGTTTGTCAGTCTGTTGTGACTCTGAGCGTACACACATGTAACCAATTCGCTGTGGTTCCAAGACACAGAGGGAGATTGTGCTTCTCCATACTGCCTTCTTTGCACAGCAATGTAGCTCATCTAAATCAATCATCTGCTCTTTTCCACTGAGCTATGGTGGCAGTCTGGGTTGATATGGAAAGCTGGTCATTAGAGAGAAAGTAGTTTAACCGAATGACTGCTAAACTCACTTCTTACGGTGGGAGAGGGGGAGGAGGACCGGGGAGTTGGAACCACATGTTTATAGAAAAACTCTCTTTGTCAGTGCTGAAATGTACAGGAAAATTTGGTACAAACATATAGGAACGTTCTGTGGTTCAAACGAATCCCAGTTTACCATGACGAGGTGATGAGAGAGTACAGTTTACACAACACATCAAAACAAGGATCTAAAAATACCTCATGTATTATGAATTTTGTATATTGCGAAGAAGATGCAAGATTTACATGACCAAAGAAATGCCACGTTTCTCTTGAGTCAGAATATAGACTCAAAGAACACTTCTTCTGAATTCAATGTAAATGACGCCTGGCCTAGCAAATATGCTTTCATGAACAATTCATGAGTCGACTTGGAATTTGATTGAGAGAGCATATGCATGCAGTGTAAGACAATGTCCAGGTTATCTTGACGTACACAGTGACGAGATACTCCACAGAGGGCTGTGGAATGGGAGCGGTATCACATTCTCTGAGCCACCTGTGTACAATCCAATAATACTACCTTTAATCACATTATAAGACCTGCTGTTAGACCTCCATAACATCTCATTGCTCCCTATAAAAGCATTGATGGATGCACCATATGAGATGTAAGATGTGCAAGGTTCTTCGAGTGTGAATTCTTACATTCTAGCAGCCATCCATTTTACCATAGCAATACTTTGAGTAATGTGTAGCATCTTTTCTTCAGTAATTTCTCTCTAGCCAAGGTTCTTCGAGTCTGAATTCCTAGCAAACAGACAGTCATATATTTTACCATAGCAATGCCATGTGCATTCTTCTCTTTCATTTAGCTAACATTGTGTCTGTAGCCTATAGCCAAGGTTTGTCAAAACCCTAATCCTCCTGCTATTGAAACCCTTTTGAGCTACTTATGTTTAAACCCGCCATTAGACGAAGCTTTTGTAACAGAAAACATTTGTATTTCAGTTAAACCATAATCCCAGGGTTGGTTGTACAGTGTGGGATGCATTTGGACAGGTAATTCGTCATGACCAGGATGCATTGAGACAACCGCTGTCCTTAGGGGTTGGACACTGGACTGGAACACTTTAGTTTCCTCCAGATTGGGCCTCAGCCCCTCATCAGAGAGAGAGCGAGTGAGAGAGAGAGCGAGAGGGAGTGAGAGGAGAGAGAAAGAACAGTCAGAGGGATAGAGAGAGAGAGAGAGATGCATGCTAGCCCACATTCTGAACTGCTGTGTCTCCAGATCAGTCATGCTCGTGCTGGAGACACACAGCTCTGATTCTGTCATGTCTTAGGGAAGATGTTTCCTTTGTGACCTCATATGGAGTATCCTGAAACAAGGGTGTTTTTCCTTAGTGCTCCTAGTCAATTTGTGCCTATTGGGATACAGTAGTCAATAGAGACACTATTGCTAATAAAGTATAACATTTGGGGTCCTCCCGAGGGGCGCAGCGGTCTAAGGCACTGCAGTGCTTGAGGCATCACTAAAGATCCAGGTTCAATCCCGGGCTATGTCGCAGCCGGCCGCGACTGGGAGACACATGAGGCGATGCACAATTACGCCAGCGTCGTCCGGGTAAGGGGAGGGTTTGGCCAGCCAGGATGTCCTTGTCCCATCGGGCTCTAGCGACTCCTGTGGCGGGCCGGGCGCCTGCACGCTGACACGGTCGCCAGTTGTACGGCCTTTCCTTCGAAACATTGGTGCGGCTGGCTTCTGGGTTAAGTGAGCAGTGTGTCAAGAAGCAGTGCGGCTTGGCAGGGTCGTGTTTTCGGAGGATGCATGGCTCTCGACCTTCGCCTCTCCCAAGTTCATACGGGAGTTGCGCAGCGATGGGACAAGACTGTAACTACCAATTGGATATAACGAAGAGGGGTAAAAAAAAAATGAAAATCAGGTACAACAGTTGCCATTATAAAATGTTCATTACATTAACAAATAAACCCAGCCTCAATGTGAACCTGGAAACATTTAAAATAACATCTCTCTTTCAGGGACACACAGTGACATAGTCCAGACAGATATAAACATATCTCTCGTACAAATTATAAAATGTTCATTACAATAACAAATAGACCCAGCCTCAATGTGAACCTGGAAACATTTAAAATAAAATCTCTCTCTCAGGGACACACAGTGAAATAGTCTAGACAGATATAAACATATCTCTCGTACTTTACAACATGACAGTAAGGGTTAAGGGTTAACCTATCTTGATCTGCAGCGGATGATAGACAATCCTTGTATCACAAGTAGCATACTGTTTAAGGAGATTTTGTTTTTCACAAGAATGTTGTTTTTCCACAATGGACGACATAGACAATGGACTGCAAAACGGATATTTGGCTAAGCTAAGCCAGAGAAGGACTTCCTCTTCTGCTCCCTATGCTATTGAACATTTATGATTGTTTATAGTGGTAAAATACACCAAACTAAACGGTCTCTCCTTGACCCCACTGCTAGGCACCACCTTAGTCCAGATTCTGTATATGTAGAGGGTGTCGATCAACATGCAGAGAAGTCAAGCTGTCTGTTCAGCACCACCAGAAGAAAGAGGATAGAGAAGTCAGGATCCTGGACAGCTCTCAAGCAGCCTTGCCTATGCAAGCCATATTCCCCAGCCGAGTGGGATTGCGCAATCATTCTAGTGTATCAAGGCAAATTGGAAGAGAAGTTTTGAGTTCTAACAAGCAAACCTTAGAGAATACCCCAAATATATGCTCAAAGTTAAAAGTCCAACTGTTAGAAACCTAGTTCCACCAATTAAAACGGTTGTCCTGGCTGTCTCTAACCCTTGCCCCATCCAGTTGAATGTTTTGCAGTGTCTTGTTGCTTTAGTCTAAAGTATGAGCCACTGTAAGGTGCATAGCCCGTTGTGAAACATAGTCGACTTCTAGCAACACAATTTTCCATCACGACAATTGATCAACAACCTTACTGTATCTCAGCCAATCAACTTGAGCTGCTGTAACAAGCGCAATTTACATGGAAATAGAGGGCATCACATCCCTCAATCCGTTGTGTTATTCATTGAGGTGAAAGATAGAGGGAACATTATTAGAAGTCTCCCCCTGTAATAGCACCCCTTACACCTTTTTCCTCACTGACAGATAAAGTGCTGTTTTCTGTAAATTGATAAGGTGTCAGAAGGGATCAGACCTTAGCCATTTTATTCAATCATCCCATTGTCCTTGTTCTCTGCCAGGAAGGAAGTCAATGGCTTCTGAAATGAACCTCTAAAAGGAAGAGTGCATCCTGTGATTTGTAAGATTGAGACTTCTCACTTATAACAGCTATACAGAATATCAACTCAAAGGAAAGGAAGATGGTGGGTGTAATATGAAAAGTAATTCAATAATGTGCGTAACCATATTTCATAAGGAACGTAGCTACTTTATAGCACTTCTCCAGACTATTTCCCTGGCTCAATTTCCACACTCACTATATTATAAATTAGGGTTATTTTTTCAACTTAATAGCCGTTCCTGAAAGGTATACTGTGGAGAGGAATAGTTACCATTTCAAAACTATGTCAAATCCCTTTCCTTTATTGACATTGCAGAGCTAAAATGTCATTATAAAAATATTTTTTCAATACAATCGCTCTCTATCTGTGGAAGATCACAAGACGAATACTAAAAGGTTTTGAAATGGATTCTGGGACGGATTGTGTACATGACTGAAACGTCATCTCAGGAATTGGCAGCTGAGAACTGAAACTCTACACCTCATCTTATTTCACTTTTGCAGATGTGCGATTGAGACCAAAGCAAGGAAAATGCATAACTGCTCAACAGGAGAAGCATGCGAATAAAAAACAAGCTGTAGAATTATATGGGAACTAGGGAGCCCAGCCTGAAGAGGAACACTCAGACTTGACAGAGGGAAAAGATAGAGACTGAGAAGGCAGAGACTTGCATCTTTAGATCTATCTTATTTTTGAAAAGACAAAAAAAAAGAAACATAAAATTCAATAAAGAATGTATTTTGGCTACAGCAGTGAGGGACATAACAAAAAAAGCATTGGCATTTGAAGAACAAAAAGCACAGAGGGAGACTCGTGTCAATCATAATTGTTTTTTTATGTTCACAATTTGCTCTCTATACTTGGGTCATCAAAATATATTACTTCTGCTATTTTGTCTGTACACAGCGCATTGCAGCATCAATATAGTGAAACACAATTCCACTGACTGTGCCACAGTATATTGTTCAATGGTGGGTTTCATTCGTAAACCATACCTCCTTGAACTGTTCATCTTGATCCACAAAAACATTTTTTTAAATCCTTGAGTTTCATTGTATGTTTGTGACCAGTGCCTGTGTCAGTCAATGACAATGCTTATAATTGCAGCTTTTTACAGCCTTAACATAACGACCACGTTTCAGAGACCTTCCATTATCTACTGTCAGCCAGATGAAGACTCCTAAGTGTTCCTAAGTCTGTATCTCTAATCAGTATTTAACCATCATAGACATCAGTGTGTAAAGAAATACAAATTTAAATCTCATCTCCGAGAGAGGAAAAGGATGGAGGAAAGTAACAGTCAGATTTGACGAAATCAGTAGAGATGTGATTTTTTCAAATATGCTTTTTTTTCTCATCGTTTAGTCTTTCAAGGTCAGCTCACCTGGAATCTCAGACAACCCAGAAAAGTGGTTGTGGGGGATCATGGGAGGATGTAAATGTTCCGCCCACGCATTCTCAAACAAAACCAAGATTTAATTTGTGTTCATCTACATCTCCCTGCAGCAAACAAACACCTAATCCTTTAAAATAGACTAATATGCAAAGGCAAAAACTTATCTCTATTCTTTGCTCTGGTAACCTCTCATCATGACCTCCAGCTGGCTGGAAAAGCAAGCCAATGTTTTTCAATTACTGTTTCCTGATATAGAGATATATTGTATGTTGGATGTGGATAGGAATATAATGTTACCTACATGAGGACCCAAGTAATATAAAGATATTATACAGATATCCTCTATACAATCCTGTCTTCAAGTGGTACACGGGTGGAGTGTATAGGGCTTACCATTGAAGCAAAGAAACAAGGTGAACACAAACAGGAAATGAACTCCACTGGAGTGGCTCCCATACAACCAGGATAAGGTATTATTCCACACCGCTGTTGGACTGATTGGAAGAGTTGGTCACAATGGGCCTGTAAAGAAGTCAGTCCAATGAATGAAGACATGGGTCATTGGCCTGGCCCAAACCACCTCTCTAAAGCTGAGATTAAGCTCTCTGTAATGTAGTGGACTTGATAGATAGATAGAGATAGACAGATGTACCTGTGCTGGTTGTGAATGTGACTGAGAACTTCCCCTCAGAGTTAGAGTCTAGCTCTATCAAAGACAGGATTTCCCCTCCAGGTCAGTCAGGGGTTGAAGGTAATCAAGTAGACTTCTTTATGAAGGTATCATTATGTTCCTCAGGGGGGAAAGCTTCTCTATGTCGTTTGTGTACCCTCTGTAGATCTGTCATTTCCATTGGGCTGAACGTGAATGTGCCGTCTTATACTGGCACAATGCGGACAATTAAAATGAATGATTCAATAAGTATTACAGGTATAATAGTTGACTATTTCTGATGAAAAGGTGGTGGTAAAAAATACTCAATGTAGTCTGTTGTTTCTACAGTGAAAAGTCAAGACCTTGGTGAGTCTGGACTCTAAATAAACTGTTTGGGAAACATGCTGTTTGCTGTCTGACGCATTTGAATGTGAAAGCTGTTCAATTCAGCAATTTACAGCAGCTACATGTCTGCCCCTCAGTGATAAACAACAATGAACACTGAACCTCAGACAGGATCTGTAAGATTGTATTTGGTAAGACTTTGTACAGGGATTCCTATCCAGAACACTTACATTTTCCTATACACACTTAATTTACCAAGCATAACTCAAACAATATGATATAAACCCATAAAGCTTCACTAATATAGCCTCGCATTTGGAGAGTTTATTATTATCTAGCTTGTTCTATCTATATGATGAAACATTCCATATTCATGAAAAATGTATAGATGACGATATTATGTCGTGTTTTTTCTTGGAAAACTGCCAAACAGAAATGCAGTCTCATCTCGTAAGTTTGGAGGGAAAGTTGAATTCAATGCAAGAATCAAGGTAGTGAATCATAGCAAATACTGGGCTATTCATCTCAACAACACTGACAAATGTTAGATGGCCCATTTCTCTTTTAATATACAATCAAAGTAGAATTTTGTCTATTTGCAATTTTGTCTACTTCCTGTGAAAGAAATATAAATGAGCTAACAGTTACCACAACGTTAAAGAGTACACCCACATACTGTATGATATATCACTGGAGTTGAGAAGATTGAACATTCTCTCATCATTCTCAAATCTTGTAAAAAGATTCATGAGAGAAACACTTTCAGGTGAAAAACAATGGGTATGGGGTGGATTGTATTTAATGATACAATGAAAGAAAATAGAAGCTGAAGAAATCCATGTGGGAGATAAAGTGACCAATCTGTTTGACCCAGCAGCTGTGATTTTGTTTTTGACTGAATGGAGTTTCACTTCAGATTCCTCTGAGGGAAGTGGGGAATGGATTACAGGGACATGGATTGGGTGGAACCCAGGGCAGATTGACTATAGCTATAGGTCACGTCCTAAGGCGAAGAGGTGAGCAGACTAAAAGTCTATGTGCAGACAACTGTGTTTTCCTCCATAGCTTTAATGATTTAACCCTTTCACAATGTTAACTGTCAAGATAGAACCCTACGAACTGTCTCCCTTTGAATGGTCTATCGCAATTTTATTGTGACATAAGTAATATCTCACCATAAGTAATACAGTACCTACATACAGTAACTACAATGGTTAAATATCACTCATGATACCATGTTGGCTAAGCGCTTCCTGTAGTTATTTTAGTGATATCTTAATATGCAATATGATTACATGTCACTTTTAACTATTTCAGTTCTCTAAAAGTCAACTTAACTTCCTCATTACCGATTGCTGTAAAATGTAATAAACCATATCAACCATTTGATCTGTTCCAGGAATTTGATCTGATTCAGATATAGGGAAACGTGCCATTTCAGATGCAGCCAGTGTTTCTTAGGTCACTCTGCAGCGGTAGATATGATGAATAATAATTATTTATTTATTTATTTATTATAATACATTTTTTCTCCCCTTTTTCTCCCCAATTTCATGGTATCCAATTGTTAGTAGTTACTGTCTAGTCTCATCGCTACAACTCCCGTACGGGCTCGGGAGAGATGAAGGTCGAGAGCCATGCGTCCTCCGAAACACAACCCAACCAAGCCGCACTGCTTCTTAACACAGCGCGCATCCAACCCGGTAGCCAGCCGCACCAATGTGTCATAAGAAACACCGTACACCTGGCTACCTTGGTTAGCGCGCACTGCGCCCGGCACACCACAGGAGTCGCTAGTGCGTGATAAGACAAGGATATCCCTACCGGCCAAACCCTTCCTAACCCGGACGACGCTGGGCCAATTGTGCGTCGCCCCATGGACCTCCCGGTCGCGGCCGGCTGCTCGAACCCAGAGTCTCTGGTGGCACAGCTAGCACTGCGCCACTCGGGAGGTACATGATGAATTATTACGTAACTAGTCTACCACGTAACGGTCATCTGCAATTCAAATCTCTGTGAAGAGCAACGATAGAATTATTCCAAAGATCCTTGTTGTACAGTGTTGAATAGTTCTAGTGACATCTCAGAGGCAATCTCTCCAAAACTACAGTCTTGTTCATTCCTGCTCTGAATTTGTTCTTCACATCTAATTTTACTCCATTCCATTTCATCTCAGACAGACTTCAGATGGACTTTCTTGACCTCTGCTCTCAGGTTAACAACCTATTCAAACCGCTCCGCCTGAGCTCCTTTGTACACAAGGGAAACCTGGGGACATTATCTGGTGGCCCAAAAGACTGTTGTAAATATTCAAACTGTTTCTAGTCTCAATGCATCCATAGTGTCAAGGACTTCAGCTCATTCTGAATGCACAAAGGTAGTTTGACACAGAGTTGAAATCGTCAGACTGAATTTCTGAAGTGGATAAACAAATGCAGCAGTTATTGTAAGTACTGTTATTGTAAGGCCTTGGGATACCAGAGTGTCTCGGAATGCCGATTAATCAGCAACTTTAGTTAAGTGTTATCATTGTTAGGCCTACCCACTCGTTTTAAGACTACACTATTGTAATCAATATCCCTTACCTGTTTTTATTTTTATGCTAAATTATAACCATCACTGTGTAACAACGGGCACCCTTGTCGAGTCATATCATAATAAAAGTGTGGCTGCCTGCTCCAATGGAGAGAACTTATAAATGCAGTGATGAAGCTGTCATTCAACTGCCTCAAGAGTTATTTAAGTACAGTCCTCCGTGTACCTTTCAGTGAAATCCAACCCTGCCTGACAAAGCAATCACTAGAATTCTGCAATCCAATATCAAACACTCCCATTGTGTCTCAGGGTGTTGCACTCCCCAACAGTCAAGATTTTCAATGAGATATTTTATGACGAGCAACAATCCGTGTGTAATCCGTGCAGTCAGCTGGTCTGCGAGCTCCTTACTCATTTCAGCTTGCATTATGCAGAACTTGCCTTAAACCCACTTTCCCAAAGAAATCTGATCCTTCAAGTCAAACGGGACTACTTAAACGGGGTAAAGAAGGTCGATTATGTTAATACGCTACGTAAAAATGTCACTAAATTCCACTGCCAGAGATAGAGACAAAAGTTTGGCCTTTCCAAATTTTCATCTAGCAATTTAATTTGTTTTTGCTTGCTGATGATAGAGCTGTCATTTAAATTACTCATGCCTCATACATTGACTGAATCGTAGATACATTTACCCAGAACTATTGCGGTCCGATATCCGATTGGCTATTTATAATTCAACCATGACTGACACATCAAGACTGCCCAGTCATTGTGTCCATTATACATATCAACCCAGACTACTCAAACACTCCCTGAATAAACTCCCAAACAGTCCTCCTCACATTTCAAACAGGGACTTGTGCAGCCAGTCAGTGTGTCTGACCTGGACCAGCTCCATTGTCCCCATTAGTCAAAGAAGCAGTAGATTGGCTGGAGAATACAGTCCGCAACATGCCACAGCAAGCATTTTATGAATTTATGCATGTTGTGTGGGGCTGAAATAGCCTGAGCAACATTCCCGCCATGTTGAGTTGTGCATGAGGCTGCTTTGGCTAATCATGATTGAATTATAGTTATTGTAGTTAACCTGTACATGGCTGTTGAAAGGCCATTAGGCCGCTGCCATGACAGACCCTGGGGTGTCTTCATACCATTCGGACCGAGTTCTTAGTACCTGACAATGGCCCTAATAGTGACCCAGTCCCTTGTTACACCTCATAAACCATGGGCCGCTCAAAGAGAGGAGAGAGAGAGAGGAGAGTGTCACCTCCCAGTCATCACAAGACTGTCTCCCTCAGTCTTCCCACAGAGCCACAGTGACATTAGCAATGGTTGATTTTGGCTGCAGGCGATCAGATAAATTAGCAGTATTAGCGAGGTGTAAAATACTGTAAATCCTTCTGCAGTAAAGCACCGTGTGACTAAAGGCATGGCTTACAGTTCAAACTAAAATACATTTTCAGAGGTGCGTGTGTGCGTGCGTGCGTGCGTGCGTGCGTGCGTGTGTGTTCGTGCGTCCAGATACAGCATGTGTTTGAGTTTGTAAGGATGTAAACACATGCCCAGAGGCTGCTCCTCCTGTCAATGACAAGGTTGATTCTTTGTGTTGATGCTACAGTAGCTGTGTGTTTATTAAAGGCACACAGTGAGGCTCAAAGAGACAGGCCAGACGTCAGTCTCTCTCTGTATGGGAGACAAGGAGCCAACAGAGTCAAGTGACTAATGATAACAGACAAGCACATCACCAAGCCCTCCCTCAAGTCACCCTTAATGATGCAGGCCGGCCGTGTCACTGCCTACATCAAGCGCTCAATGTGACTTTCTGAAACATGCCCGCTTTGACCACACACAGAAGGAATGGCACCCGCCACCGCTGTGCATGTCTCTTCTGCCAGTGTCAACAGTCATGCCTGGGCACCGTCTGACGTGCTAATCGCCTGGTTAAGATGGATGGCCGTTAATATCCTCCCTGGCATCCTGACAGGTTTAATTGAGGTCTCCTCTCAGTAAACAAAAGTGTCAAGGCTAACTGATGTGGATAGATCCCAGAGTGACAGATGTTTGGGGCTTTTTACAGGGGAGATCGTGTGAGCATCCATGTGTTTGACATGGACATAGATCTGAAAGGCTGTTTGTGTATGTATAGGCTGTTAGATTATGGGAGACACTAAGAGTACAAAAGTGTTAATATGTGTGTGTGTTCGTCCAGCCGCATACATATGTGTATGTAAGAAAAATCGAGTGCATACCGCTGTCAGAGGGGGCCGTTGCAGATTTGTGGCCTTGTCAGGTGGGGGAGCTCTATTCTGGTGTCATAAGTTATCAGGGTACCTGAGGTGGCTAGCCCACATATCAGCCTCTCTGGGACCCACACACACACGGACACACACACTAGCACTAATTAGCAGGCTGTTTATGGGGACTGTAATTGGGGATGGCACTTGTCACCAGGCTTACTCTGGAGCCTGTCGTTTCCCTCAGCTGCTCTGCCATGATTACCAGCCCTTGCACCAGCACATTTCTTTGTTCACCTTCAACATCTCCTGGCTGAACTTGTTCTCCGCTCTCCTGCTGTTTATTCTCAGGCTGTCTGTAAAGTCGGACGGGAGTCGACCTTCCTTCAATCAGTATGCTGACTAACAGCCTATTAATATGGAAGCTTATGTAAATGGCAGACACTGTTGTCAAATATTAGTCTATACGTCTTCATTAAATTTGTCACTGTGTATTCTATCGCCGTAGATGGCGTTTGTTATTCTCTTAGAGCGCCCCATAAATCCTCATTCCAGAAGAAGTATCGCAATTATTCTGATGTTAATTAGCTTTGGTTCACCACACAATGGGAAGCCAATATTTTCCAGTCAGGTTTGTAACATAATGTGTGTGGCCTCTCAGAGGCACTTTGAGGTTTACCGATTCTGCATCGTGTGAGTACTCCTAAGTCAATACTAACCATGTGTCTATAGTATTTCATTTTGAGATGCTGGGAGGTGGGGATAACGATCATTGGCTGCTTCTAACAGAATAAGAGAATATTGAATTAGTTATGGACAAGTTAATTCAACCAATACATTTCAAGTTGCGGACGGCCTGTCCAGACACACTTGACTGTATGGCTTGTTTTTACTGAGATCCCTTTTCATGTCCATCCTAACCCTGGTTCGACTTTCTCTAAACAGCCACTAACAACTTCAGCTATCATTAGCCACCGCTAGCTAAACATCAAGAGGAGTGATAGGGGCATGTGTGCAATTGTCCATTTTATGGGCAAATCAACTGAAATCAACTGAAATTAACTCCCTATTTAGTTATTTGGAAAATCATACAAACATACCCTTATCATATCATTTTTGTATGTTCACTATAGTTATGCACTTGAAAATGTATCAATTGACCGATTCAACACATTTGGGCAGACTCGATACAACATTTTGAACAGTAATACAATGGTTCTTTGGATCAGTCTAAAACTTTGCATATACACTGCTGCCATTTAGTGGCCACAATCTAAATTGTGCCTAGACTCTTAAGTGATTTAATGGAATTTCTCTTGCATTTCAACAATGAAAAAAAAGCATATTTTTTTGTTTGAATTCTCTTTTACCAGATCTAATATGTTATATTCCCCTACATGAATTTCACATTTCCACAAACTTCAAAGCGTTTCCTTTCAAATGGTATCAAGAATATGCATATCATTGCTTCAGGTCCTGAGCTACAGGCAGTTAGATTTGTAATTGATATGTAATTTGTAATGTAATTGTAGGTGAAATTTTTCTTTTAAAGGGTCCGATAACTCTTTTGTCTATGCATTGGCTTGTTATTAGTCCTCATTATGGAAGACTGAATGATGTCAATATGAAACAATACTGATTCATCAACAGGTCAGCCGCTGCATTTGAAATCAGTTATTCATTTATTATTGGGCTTAAAAGCTTCTGGAGCAGACGGTGTATAATGAAGCACCTCTCCTTGGCACTCATGTGTTCCAGTAGCTAGCTGAGATGAAGCCAGAGCAGACCACTTGTGAGTTGTGATGTATTCAAATGTCACAGATGAGGAGAAACCCACAGACGCCTTGAATAGCTATTAGAATAGATTTGAGACCTTCAATACAAAGCTGTGATGAACTGCTCTCCGTTTATTAATCTACTTCCCATTTATGCACATGTATCAAGGAAACAGGACATTATAAATAATAAAATGACACCAAATGGACTATATTGCCACTTCCAGGAAGGTTGTGTGGCTGCCTTACTCTGAGTAGAAACCTAGAAACCCCACTGGGCATTAAAATCAATCACAAGTTTCCAAATCAAAAACATGAAACACCATCACTTTTCCATTTGCCTTGAAATAGACGTGTACCTGACTCCCAGCCGTCCTGCTCGTTACCGTACAATCAAATCACTGAAAAATCTAGGTTTTGTTTGTTGTTAAGTCCATGTCATTGTTCATGTTTTGTAACCAGTTTGTTTCAAAAGACAAGGCTTTCATGGGCCTGCCATTTTAAAAACAGCCAGAAGGCAACTTCTCTTTTATATCACTGACTTCTGTTGCTCGTACTGTGATGGTGATGATTTTTCTCTCTCAACATATCATCCACCTCAAGCGAGAGCTCGCTGGAAAACTTCATGGTTGTTGCTTTCTTTTGAACCCCACTTTTTTATTTTGTTTCCTCATCTTTCCCCCACTGTCAAAGTGGCGTTAAATCCTTGTGTAAAATCCAACAAATATATTTGTTTAAAGATGGCTGTCTTCAAATTACTGTTTCAAATGAAAGGTTTTAGATTGGAGGTGCATGATTTCATGTAAACAATACTTGTGAATTTATACTAAATCACTGTACTAACTGTCAGTCTAAAACTTAAAAGGCAACATAAAATGCTTTACCTCGATGCCCTAAAAGTAGGTTTCAGCTGCCTTTGGTTTGACATTGGCTTTTAGTCTCCTGTCTAGCTGATGGATCTCTAGATCCTCCTCTTCGTCATTGTAATTCTGGAATTTTATTTAAATACTGGGTATGTGAAATGCATTGCTAATATAGCAACCTCATCAATAAACACAAAAGTCATGGTTAAATTGTATCACAAAGGTTAAACAAATGTGCTTTAGAACAACTAGGAACTAGGAACTTTTAGAGCCTGAGAAACACATGACCTAGAATCATACTTATACATTCAGCATATGTGTTGGATGACTGTTGGAGCTCCAGTTTGGGTTGCAACACTTATTCTATGTCGTCCATAAAGCATTCCTTTGTCTATTTTCAGTGACGCTACCCTGTGGGCTCGGTCACTTGGTCCCCAGTACCCAGCCCAGTTGATTATTTCTGACTCTGTTGAGAGCATTTGATTAATGAATGTTTTGCTCTCGTTATACTTGGACACTTTGCCTCTGGTCTCAGCAACGGTCCCATGTAGCAGCTCCGACAGTTTCACTCGGCTCTCCAGGCTCAGTCAATGCCCCAATACACAGAGAACGCTACTTGGCGGCCATTTCGGCTCCCTGTTTCAAGTGAAGTCACAGAGCTGTGTTTCCTGTCACCATGCTTTAGACTATAGGGATTTTTCTGCTCTTCTCCCGCCTGGAATGAAAAGCAATCAGGCTAAGGGGAAGAAATAAGCCAGAGAGAGGGAGAATTACAATAGTTAGTTCAAGAAGAGTAATTATAAAGCGCTCTTTCTGCTCTACTGGTTTTTCAATACAGAAAATTATTACATTTCGTCTGAATAAATGCAGCTGGATTCCTTATTTATAGAGGAGGCACAAGGTAATGAAGAGTTGATCAATTGTGAGTTAAAGAGGAGTAGGCTGTGATGTCTCTCACAGTGTTGTACCTTGTATCCAGGATACTCGGAGTGCATATATTGAATACTGTATATAAAACAGTTGTTCTCTCAAAGCTGCCTTCAAAGAAAACCATTGTGTCTGGATTCAGGAAGGTGGAAGTTGGACATTAGTTCCTACTTCACACTAGGGCCGTTTTAAATATATATTATTATTTTTGTTGTTGCAGAAATGCCTTCATGAACATGTGAACATGTGCCTTATTAACAAACTGCTATGTGATCTGTAAATAAAAAGGAGAAAGCACTGAGCTATAGGGAGAAAGACAGGATCCATCCTCGCTTCCTTTTCAGCTCATGTATCACCTGATTTACTGAACAAAAGTCACATCTCAATAGGTGGTCCAGGTATGTCATGACATTGCACAAGTCAGCCTTTTCTAATTTGTTCTCCATTGCTCCTCTATTGTTCATCAAGCAATGGGGGAGGCCGATGACATCACGAATCCCCATCAGACCAACTCATTGAATGCCATACTTCTTTAAGTTTGCAGTTCTGTCTAAACGCACAATTTTATAAAAATATAGAGTAGTAAAAACACTATTTTATTCAAGACATTTTTGTTTACCCTTTTGTGTGTGAACTTTACTGTATTTATACATAGGATATCGCTTTTCAACAGTACCAGTTTTAAAAAATCGCTGGAGGAGGTCTTTAAAGATATGGTTGAGGTTATGGCTTAAGAGCGTGTCAATGATGCTGAATGGGCGTACACAAAGAAGAGCTCTTCAGCAAGTCAAAAAATCTTGGACAAAACTTCAGGACTTTCTCAAAACGGTGTTAACAAGTATATAAACTTCCATAGCAGCTCCGAGTCTGTTCTTTTACAAACTAAAGAACAGTTTTTGTCAAAAATTACAATAAGCCTACGATCTTGTAACCAGTCACATTTGTATAAAGCATTGTACTATTACATATTATGATATGCCAGCTGGCACTTAAACTGAAGAAATATATTTTTCACCCAAGCAAACAATTTATACTTTGTATGCACCTTACTGTTTAATGTATGTGGGTTGCATCGTGGGTTGATGAGGTATTCAGAGAGTGCATTCTTATATGAAAATTTCATTTAGAGGCCAATTATTTTGCCCCTGCATCACTAAGCACCGGGCAGCAGTCTTCCTCTGCATCCCCAAGTCATGAATAACAAAGGCCTAAATAGGGCCATAGTAGACAGCCAGCCAGCCAGGAGAATAAAAATGGAACCCTAGCTCTGGGAGGCTATTATGTTCTGGGTGTTCTGTAGATACACCACTGCTGCTAGCAGAAATCAATTCAGGTTTGGGCATGTAATGGATGTTCAAGTGCTTTCCTGAGAGAACCACTGTGCATTCAAATTGAAACGCGAGGCCCTTTGATGGTCTAAATTTGCTCACCTCGTCCCTGCTTACCCATTTGTCTTCGAGATCATGTGATGGATGAAGATGGGGTGTGTTGCTTTGGGGTTAGTGTTTAGGGAATGTTGCAATGTTCCACTGTCAACATGACACTAGTTACCTTACTGCAATTAGGAGTTGGGCATATTTTGACTTCCCACATGGCAATGCACAGTATTACAGTAAGTATTACGGTATTAACTTGTCTCCGCAAGTTCCTGTGGTATTGGGATTCTCTTGGCTCCAGTGACGCAGTCCCTCTATTGACTGGGCTCCTGGTGCCATCATGCGCTGGACCCCGTGCCACACTCAAAGCCTGAAGTCAGCATTGCATGCCACAGGACGTCTTCCTGGGGCTTGGAAATTGCCCAGAACTTCCACGCCAGCCCCGCAGAGTACCAGGACCGCCGGTATCCAAGAAGGTCAAGCCAGATACACTGCCATGCTGCTTTAGAACCGCGACCGAGACCTTTGCTCCAAAATTGTACCCTCCGTATACTTCCTACCCTTCCTGTGTCTAAAATTAAAACCAGGTTTTACAGCCATTTGTCTCCTGTTTCCAGGCCCACCCCTCTCCCCAGTCTCGTCGATGGCCAACTGGCGTACATGGTGAGACGTCTGCTGAGGGTTCGAACTGGTTGACTGGGAGGGTTATGGCCCAGAGGAGAGGTGCTGGGTCTCTGCTAGGGACATCCTGGACCCAGGCCTCATGTCCGAGTTCCAACGCCGGCACCCCGCTCAACCAGGTATGTGCCCAGGTGTCCCTAGAGGGGGGGTCGGTACTGTCCCACCCTGATCTGTTTCACCTGTCTTTGTCGTTGTCTCCACCCCCTTACAGGTGTCACCCATCTTCCCCATTATCCCCTGTGTATTTATACCTGTGTTCTCTGTTTCTGTTACCAGTTAGTTTTGTTTAGTCAAGCCTACCAGCAATTTCCCCCTCTGCTCCTGTTGATTGTTCCTGTTTCCTAGTTTCATCGGTGTTGACCATTCTGCCTGTCCTGACCCTGAGCCTAACTGTCGTCCTGTACCTTTGCTCCACCTATCTGGATTACTGACCTCTGCCTGCCCTTGACCCGTCTTTGGTCTGCCCCTGTTTGATTAATAAACTGTTGTTACCTCGACGTTGTCTGCATCTGGGTCTTACCTGAAACGTGATAATAACAGTGGCACATTTATCTAATGTAAAACTCTGTATGTCCATGGCCAGGCATATAGCATGGCCATGCTCTGACAGTTTAATAAAGTTAAAAGGTTCCTGCAGTGATCAACAGTGGCAGGTGCTTAAAATATATACTCCAGATTGTCATTCCTGGCAGTAAAGACATCTATCAGGGGTAAGAAGAAAGAGCAGGGAGACGAAGGATAAAAACAAAGCCAGAGCCAACCCTTTTAGAGCCATGGTCCAGTGTGGAGGTTGACAATATGTAGTGTTAACTATTTCAAATTCATGCTACCCAAGTCCTAGAGAGAAGGTTGTTAAACACAATACATTGTTTTACCCCATATCCCCCACTAAAGCCCACACCGCTTGTCTCAAGCACAAATTCACTACTTTTAATTTTTCTAAGAATACCAATCTCAATTTCTCTTATCACAGCAGAAGAGCAAGTACGTCTGTTACATACCATTCCATGTAGGATTCCTTTGGAGGAGGTAGAAAAACACTAATGATATAAACTCAGCAAACTCATGTCCTCTCACCGTCAAATGTGTGTATTTTTAGCAAACTTAACATTTGTAAATATTTGTATGAACATAAAAAGATTCAACAACTGAGACATAAACTGAACAAGTTCCACAGACATGGGACTAACAGAAATGGAATAATGTGTCCGTGAACAAAAGGGGGGTCAAAATCAGTCTCTGGTGTGGCCAACAGCTGCATTAAGTACTGCAGTGCATCTCCTCCTTATGGACTGCACCAGATTTGCCAGGTCTTGCTGTGAGATATTACCCCACTCTTCCACCAAGGCACCTGCAAGTTCACCTGCAAGGGCCCTAGCCCTCACCCTCCAATCCAACAGGTCCCAGATGTGCTCAAGGGGATTGAGATCCGGGCTCTTCGCTGGCCATGGCAGAACACTGACATTCCTGTCTTGCAGGAAATCACACACAGAATGAGAAGTATAGCTGGTGGCATTGTCATGCTGGAGGGTCATGTCAGGATGAGCCTGCAGGAAGGGTACCACATGAGGGAGGAGGATGTCTTCCCTGTAACACACAGCATTGAGATTGCTTGCATCTTCAACAAGCTCAGTCCGATGATGCTGTGACACACAGTTCCAGACCATGACAGACCCTCCACCTCCAAATCGATCCCGCTCCAGAGTACAGGCCTCAGTGTAACACTCATTCCTTTGATGATAAACGCGAATCCGACCATCACCCCCTGTAAGACAAAACCGTGACTCGTCAGAGAAGAGCACTTTTTGGCAGTCGTGTCTGGTCCGGCGACGGTGGGTTTGTGCCAATAGGCGACATTGTTGCCAGTGATGTCTGGTGAGGACCTGCCTTACAACAGGCCTACAAGCCCTCATTCCAGCCTCTCTCAGCCTATTGCGAACAGTCTGAGCACTGATGGAGAGATTGTGCATTCCTGGTGTAACTCGGGCAGTTGTTGTTGCCATCCTGTACCTGTCCCGCAGGTGTGATGTTCGGATGTACTGATCCTGTGCAGGTGTTGATACAAGTGGTCTGCCACTATGAGGATGATCAGCTGTCCGTCCTGTCTCCCTGTAGTGCTGTCTTAGGCATCTTACAGTACGGACATTGTAATTTATTGCCCTGACCACATCTGCAGTCCTCATGCCTCCTTTTAGCATGCCTAAGGCACATTCACGCAGATGAGCAGGGACCCTGGGCATCTTTCTTTTGGTGTTTTTCAGAGTCAGTCGAAAGGCCTCTTTAGTGTCCTAAGTTTTCATAACTGTGACCTTAATTGCTTACCATCTGTAAGCTGTTAGTGTCTTAACGACCGTTCCACAGGTACATGTTCATTCATTGTTTGTGGTTCATTGAACAAGCATGGGAAACAGTGTTTCCTTTACAATGAAGATCTGCGAAGTTCTTTGGATTTTTACGAATTATCTTTGAAAGAGGGACGTTTTTTGTTGTTGCTGAGTTTAGTATATGTGGAGCAACATCTTGAGGATTGTTATGATTTAAATATGCTTATTGCCATTGCTCCAATATATGAATATAGTTGATTACTCAAACTAACTGCAGAGTTTTTAGCTATTCTAAATCCATCAGCAACAACCATTCAAACCCAGAAAGTCCATCAACATTGAATAAGCATATTGGTCCATTTGAATGACCAATTTCACTGTTTAAGAGAATTCACTTGCAGGTTGAGATTCATTTGCAATTATTCTTTGTTTATGATTTACTTGTTTTTTGTCCAACCGGCTCATATTGGATAAGGACAATATTTTCTTCCTTTTGGAAGAGCAGCTTTGCAGAGGAGGAAATAGCTTAACTCGCCAAGGAGTTTGGATGAGGCATGGATCAGTGAGTTGCCTCTGTCTCCCAATGGGTTGTTGAAGTATTTCATTTCAAATCAAATCATATTCGTCACATTCTTCGTAAACAACAGGTGTAGACGAAAAGGGAAATGCTTACTTACGAGTCCTTTTCCAAAAATGCAGAGTTAAAGATGAAAAATAAATAAAAAACAATAATGAGTGAAAATAACATGGCTATATACAGGGAGTACCAGTACTGAGTCGATGTGCAGGGGTACGAGGTAATTGAGGTAGCTATGTACATATATGTAGGGTTATAGTAACTAGGCAACAGTATAGATATTAGACAGTAGCAGCAGTGTATGTGGTGAGTGTGAAAGTGTGTGTGTGTGTGTCAGTGGAGGCTCCGCAGAGGAGGAAGGGGAGGACCATCCTAGCCAGTGAATTTCATAAAAATACAAATATTGAAACATTAAAAAAGTTAGAATTATTAGATAAAACTATACTAATTTTATTCACATCACCAAACAACTACCGGAGGACATCCCCTAACCTATCAGAGCTCCTGCAGCATGAACTGACATGCCCACCCAATCAAAGGATCAGAGAATGAATCTAGTAGGGAAAGCATAAGGTACAGCTAGTTAGCACTGCAGTGCATAAAATGTGGTGAGTAGTTGACTCAAAGAGAGAGAAAGACAACATTTGAACAGTTTTGAACAAATGTATTTATAAAAAAATGAAGGAGAAGCAAGAGAGAGAGATAGCTATATTTCATTGTATTATATGTTCACTTATCCAGTTTAGTCTACTCAAACAAAGAGGGATGCTCTGTTAGCTAGCTGGCTATGGCTATTCAACACTGGAACTCTTCCAAGTCAAGGTAAGCTTTTGGTTTTATTAATGTATTGCAATAGGAGCCCAACGGTGTAACTGCTAAACTGCTTACACCCTAGATCAGTTAGATGCAAGCAAAAGTGTGCAAGGCAGTATTGAATGTGTCACTGTCTGTCACCTTGATTACTCAAATTTCTCTCGACCTGTGCACCTACGTTGTAAACTTTTATTCATAGACTAGTTTGTAGCAACCTCCTGATTGGTATAGGGAAAATGTGAGTATCATGTAGTAGGCTTAACCTATCGATGTACATTGAGTTGGGTGAATGGAATATAAATGACAGTCATCCTATACGCTGTAATAGAAATAAGGCCATGCTCATTAGAAAAATGTATCGTCCTCCCAACTGCCACTGCCCCATAGTGACCTCCCCATTCCATTTGTGCTTTACACACTCTTGTGGGTCACTGGTTAGGTTTAATAGTGCTCTGCTTCAGCCTCTCCAACATAATTTGTGTGTGTGTATCGGGGGGTTGGATAATAGCAGAAGACACATTTCCATCTCGTGTGGACTAATAAAGTTTAACTTAAAATCTTATTGAATCATTTTCATGTCCAGGAAAAGCCGTAATGGTGTGCAACATCTACCTGTTATGGAGGTCTGGGAGAAGGACCTACAAAGTTCATGGTTTGAATGGGATAAGACCACGATATGGGGCAATATTTCTGCCTTTTCTAAGAGCCTCGCCAGTCAATTTATTAATTTCAAATTTGCTCACAGGTTTTATTTTACCACCGAGCAAAAGCTCAAGATGAAGCTTGTGGATAGGGATTTATTTAATAGATGCACCCAATCTGAGGTGGGCAATTATATGCATATGTTTTGGAGCTGTGTACTTTCTCTTTTGGTTCATGTTAATATTTGAAATACTATTCTTGGCAGGAGCCTACCTGTTTGTCTATCCCTCCTCCTGCTAGGTTGTAGCCCTAGCCTTTCCTTATCTTATCAAGAAAAGGCGGATTGTAACGGCTGCAATAACAGCAGACAAAAAACTATTCTGAAGAGTTGGTTTGAACCCTTTGCAGATTTTGGTTGCTTATGTACTTGGAAAGATCCACTGCCAGACTGTGTGGGGCCAAGTCTGAAACTCTGGTCAATAGACCTCCTATTTTTAAGAGCTAATTTAACAAGAGTCTTTGGTCTTACGGATGGGAGAGAGCATTAACCTGCTCTGTCTTTTTTCTGTTTTCCTATGTGGCTCTGGGTTGGTAGCCTTTGAGAATGACATTTGAATACTGAAAAATATTTGTTATTAATCTGTTTATTTTTTTCCTTTGTATGGTGTTCTTTTTGTTTTTACATTTAGCTTGTTTCTCCCTATTTAAACTGTATATATTTGTATGTATTATATCTCGAGACTGTCTCGGATGGCTATTCCCAAACTGGGGTATGCGCAATGCCGTCGGGGTACGCCAAATAAAAATGTGATTCACATTTTCAAACAGTCAGCTTATATTTTCCAACGGGGCTATACATTTGGGTGTTGTTTTTTTCTCGCCTGAGTAGCCTCATTTCACTGCCAAATTTTTATTAAACCATCTATGTAACGGTTGTCGGATGAAGAAGGATCGGACCACAGCGCAGCGTGGTAAGTGTTCATGATTATTTATTTAAACTGAACACTTAGACAAAATAACAAAATGGATCAACACGAAACAGTTCTGTCTGGTGCAGACACAAAACAGAAAACACCTACCCACAAAACACAGGTGGGAAAAGCTGCCTAAGTATGGTTCTCAATCAGAGACAACGATAGACAGCTGCCTCTGATTGAGAACCACACCCGGCAAAACACAAAGAAATACGAAACATAGAAAATGAACATAGAGTGCCCACCCAAATCACACCCTGACCAAAACAAAATAGAGGCATAAAAAGCTCTCTACGGTCAGGGCGTGACAATCTAGTGTTCAGCGAAATAACAACACAATGTCATATACATGTAGCCTCAACAAATAATTAACATCCAATCACATTAACCGTTACGCTCTCGCGGGAATTCCACTAACTATGATTAAGAAGTTGGAGCTCATCTCTGTCTGCATTAACAAGGACAACACACAGGTCTTTTCATCATTGTACGATTTTTTGTTTGCAAATGAACTCAAGTTTACGGACAATGTCAAATGTGATATAGCAAAGCACCGGAGTGAGCTGGGTGCTCAATTACGCAGGTACTTTCCCGAAACGCACGACAGAAACAACTGGATTCGTTATCCCTTTCATGCCCTGTCTCCAGTTCACTAACCGATATGTGAACAAGAGCCTCATCGAAATTGCAACAAGCGGTTCTGGGAAAATTGAATTTAATCAGAAGCAAATGCCAGATTTCTGAATAGGGCTGCGCTCAGAGTACCCTGCCTTGGCAAATCGCGCTGTTAAGACACTGATACTGTCATGTCCTGCCCTTAGTTCCTTTGTTATGTCTTTATTTTAGTTTGGTCAGGGCGTGAGTTGGGGTGGGCATTCTATGTTCTTTTTCTATGTTTTGTTCTATGGTTATATTTCTATGTGTTTGGCCTAGTATTGTTCCAAATCAGAGGCAGGTGTCAGTCGTTGTCTCTGATTGGGAGCCATATTTAGGTAGCCTGTTTTCCTTTGTGTTTTGTGGGTGGTTGTTTTCCTGTGTCTGTGTTTTCACCATACGGGACTGTTTCGTTTTTGTTTTGTATCATTCACGTTGTTATGTTTTTATTCTTAGTGTCCAGTTATTAAATTGAATATGGACACTTACCACGCTGCGCTTTGGTCCTCACCTCATTCCAACGACGAGTGTTACAGATACCCATTGTAACCACGTACCTATGTGAGAGTGGATTCTCGGCCCTCGCTAGCATGAAAACTAAATACAGGCACAGACTGTGTGTGGAAAATGATTTAAGACTGAGGATCTCTCCAATACAACCCAACATTGCAGAGTTATGTGCATCCTTTCAAGCACACCCTTCTCATTAACCTGTGGTGAGTTATTCACAATTTTTGATAAACAAATACGGTTTTATATGTAAGATGGCTATATAAAGAGAACAATTATTGATTATTATTATATTATTATTTGTGCCCTGGTCCTACAAGAGCTCTTTGTCACTTCCCACAACCCGGGTTGTGACAAACTCACACTCATTCTTATGCTTAATAAATGTATTGTATAGTGTGTGTGTGGCAGGCTTACAATGATGGCAAAACACAACACTTGAGAGTGCGCTGACCCTGGTGCTAGAGTGGGTACGCAGCTGGAGGTAGAATGTTTGAAGGGGTACGGAACTATAAAAAGTTTAGGAACCACTGGTCTAGGACATGCAAGAAAAACAGTCTCAATTTCACAAGTGCCACTAAACACATGACTAGAAAAATTCATGGTTCACAGAGACAGCTCACAAATATCTCATTTTCTACCTATCAGACAGTGAGTCATAGTCGAATGGGCGTAATC
The DNA here is from genome assembly GCF_029448725.1 of Salvelinus fontinalis. Classification (NCBI taxonomy): domain Eukaryota; kingdom Metazoa; phylum Chordata; class Actinopteri; order Salmoniformes; family Salmonidae; genus Salvelinus; species Salvelinus fontinalis. The sequence continues at coordinate 42,094,957 of NC_074697.1, read as the reverse complement.
ACCGTTTTTGCTTTGGCTACAACAATAAGGACATTTGGAAAAAAGATTAACTATTTCACTGCTCAAATGAAAGTAAATCAATAGGTTAATAGTGCTTAACAAAAGCCCTACGTTGGTCAGAGTGATATTCTGTAGTAGGTCCAGACCATTTATGAAAAGGCTTGAAGAAATAAACCCAGTCTCACAGCAGTAAAAATACAGCACAAAACAGTCAAATATACAGCTCTAAAAACAGGAACTCTGTATTTTTAGTTTAAAGAGAATTCTGCATATTGGTTGCAGGCATTACACATCTGTCTCACATTAGTATGACTAATTAAAAATTAAAAAGCCTGATTTAATGCTAAATATTGCAAAACTGCACAACTAGAGTATTAATATCCCTCACGGTCCCTGATTTCAATGGCCCCTGTTTTGACTCTCCATATAAAAGACAGTGCCACCTTTAGCCCATCTGTAATCAGGGCATCTCTGAGCATCTGTCTGATAACAGTGGATTATTGGCTTGGAATATCTGGGAGGGGATGCTGAAATGTCCTCAGGACAACACTAGCCTAGCGGTATGGAGGATGGAGGAGAAACTCCCCATAATAACCCACTCTGTAGCATCCACTAAAGAAAGAGAAGAGAGAGAAAGGAGAGAGTGCAGATTACAACTCCCACTAAATAAATCCACCCATCACTGCCACATAGAGAAGCAAAATACCACTAGAAACTGTGTCCTGAGACTGTAAAAGAAAGAGAGGGAAGGAAAAGAGAGAGAGAAGGAGGGAGAGAGAAGGGAGGGAGAGGGAGAGGAAAGGTATTCACAAAAGACACTCTCCAACATCATGGGAAGAACGATTCGGTGTCTAAAACAAATAGTATGTTGCAGTTGCACACTGTTCTCTCGTCTCCTTCCATCCAGAACTTTCCACCAGGCAACCAGTGAAAAGGATGGGGAGCAGTAAACCACTTACAACACCATGTCTCTCAAATTACTGTAAGCCCATTGATGCCAAGGTCATTCATTTCAAGAAGCAGTGCAGTTTGTCTGGGTTGTGTTTCGGAGGACGCATGGCTATCGACTTTCGCCTCTCCCAGGTCCGTACGGGAGTTGCAGCAATGAGACAAGACTGTAACTACCAATTGGATTCCAGAAAATTGTACCAGACTGCATTTAGCACAAGCTGACATAATCACGTCATGGCACAGATCCACAACGGAATGGAATGACTGTATCAAGCCACTAGTCAAATGAATATTGAGCGATTAATGGCGAATTGTTAAAAGACATTCTGAAACTGACATACTGTAACGAGCATTACCGAAGGTGGCTCCCCTTCCTGTTCGAGTGGCGCTCGGCGGTCGTCGTCGCCGGTCTACTAGCTGCCACCGATCCCTTTTTCCTTTTCGTTTGTTTTTGTCTAATTGTTTTCACCTGTTCATTGTTTGGTTGTTAGGGTGGTGCTATTTAAGTTTGTTTAGCCCGCTTCTGTTTGTGCGGGCTTGTCTTTCTGTTTTTGTATGAGGTTGTTCGTGTTATTGGGGTTTTCCACTGTCTGGATTTATTTTTCCAGTGTGTACTGTATTCGTGTTGGATTTTACGTCATATGTTTTTGACGTTACCAGTTGTTATTCTGGTTGGACATTAAAGAGTGGTTTTCCCCATATCTTTGCTCTCTGCGCCTGACTCCTCACATTTTTCCTCATCATTCGTAACACATACTGAGGTTTGTCTGACATTAATGATGAAATACTGTATCATCTAATTTGTTTACCATTTCTGCTTATATGTCCCTCACTTGATAATATTATTATATATTTTATAGCTACTCGTTTTGAAAAAAAAGGTTGGAAGGTGAGAGGTTTTTGGGTGTATAGTGATACCTGTGATAGCCACTGTGGAAGAGGCATGCATGGTGTCTGTGTGATTGTATTCCTTCCAGCACAAGCCAGCCAGCCAGCCAACCAACCAGAGCCCTGCACGCACACGCACACACACACTCTAATGCCACAGATGAGGATTATGAACTGTGGTTCTAGCTGTGACTTCACTTTGAGTGCCCTCTGGAGTGCAGGAAGCACGGCGACAGCCTCCATAACGACTTCCACGTGAACAGAATAACACCTAAACCGCTGCCATAAAGAGTGGGAAGTGCTGATTAAAATTCTTCAGCTATTGTTGGTGTTGATAGTTACTGCTCTGATCTGTCTGGTCCCTGTGACTGGACACTGTAGTCGTCTGTCACTGGCAGCCACAGCTCTGATTAGATGTGTCTTTCCTCTAGTTAACAGTCTCCCCCCCCCCCCCGCCCCCCCCATGACCCTGTTTAATGCAACCCTGGCACTGTGATTTACTGCAAAGTCAATTCACAGTTAAATCCAATGCAGTGCGAGTCAATATAACACAATACACTGGCCAAACGCCTCTTGAACCAAAATTGGTGTGGCAAAATGGTAAATACTGCGAGTAATTTTGAAACGTCTTGATATATAATTATGGTGAACAAAAGGGAAAAGTGGGCAGAAGCCTATTCTGCTGTGATTTATGAGTGATGGGTCTCCATTCATCTGTTGATAAACTGGTCTCAGGTTATAATGCGTTCCGGTTAGAAATATTAAACAGATGGTTAGGAAACACACACTGTTTCAAGTCCACCTTGAACATCAACTGTAGTTTACAATGATAGCAATTGTAACGATGTACGCTGAGAGTCGGGAAGCAAGTTCAGGGAGTGAATACATGTAATAAATAAATGAACAAAACAAGAAACACGAACAGCGCACTGACATGAAACAGCAACAATGACGACTGGGGAAGAAACCAAAGGGAGTGACATATAAAGGGCAGGTAATCAAGGAGGTGATGGAGTCCAGGTGAGTGTCATTATGTGCGTAACGCTGGTGACAGGTGTGCGCCCTAACAAGCAGCCTGTTGACCTAGAGGCCAGAAAGGGAGCACACTTGACAGCAATGAACGAAAAACAGCCATTTTTACTGATTATGTAGCAAAAGAAAAGCTTAGTAAATCAGCCACTGAGCCTGCTGGACACTAAGAATATCTAAGATCAGGGTCTCTGGGGAGCAGAGAGGTCTTGTTCAAGTCTCGGAAATATCTGATAAGGGGGTGCAGCTTGACCAGGTCAAAATGTTATCAATAAGGGGATGGACCTTGTGTAACGATCGTCGTGGGCTGAAGGAGTGGACCAAGGTGCAGCGTGGTACGTGTTCATGATATTTATTTAACTCGGAACACTAAGAAAAAATAACAAAAATAGACCAACACGAAACAGTTCTGTCTGGTGCAGACACAAAGACAGAAAACAACTACCCACAAAACCCATGTGGGCAAGAGCTACCTAAGTATGGTTCTCAATCAGAGACAACGATAGACAGCTGCCTCTGATTGAGAACCACACCCGGCCAACCAACAAAGAAATACAAAACATAGAACACAGAACATAAAATGCCCACCCCAACTCACGCCCTGACCAAACCAAAATAGAGACATAAAAAGGATCTCTAAGGTCAGGGAGTGACACCTTGAGATCGATTCAGAGTGCAACAGGAAGCCGAAGCGGCAAATGTGAGATGAGGTGGAGCGTTAAACTCCTTTAATGGTAATGATAACTCCGTGCAAGCCTGCATTTATAGAAGCATCACAACTGTTGGAGGATCACATCATATAGGCGTTTAAATGAAGCAGTTGACAGAAGCGTGAGGATTTTATGAGTTGAATCTTAATTTGATATCTGTGTGCTTATCTAAGACATTTGCATAAATCAATACCAATGGAGGATTAGCAAGAAACTACTGTATGAGTTGTGTGTAGATGTCAAGTCAGGACTCAAAACATCATCACAGGACCAAGAACAAACTTGAACTTGATGGCTAAAGGGTTGCAATGGTGCTAGGTAATGGACAGGTAAAGCATTGTCATTGTTGAAATGTGAAATATAGGCCAGTCTGTCTGTGGATGGATTGCTAAACTGCCATTTGTCAGCATTCTAGGCTAACTAATGCTATTCATGGTTTGCACATTTCATCAAAATATTATTTTGAACGTTCGCTCTGGACTGATGCATTGTCATTGAGCGCTGATGAAGATTTAATCAAAAGTGCATTACAGGCCTCCCGGGTGGCGCAGTGGTCTAGGGCACTGCATCGCAGCGCCATAGCTGTGCCACCAGAGTCTCTGGGTTCACGCCCAGGCTCTGTCGCAGCCGGCCGTGACCGGGAGGTCCGACGTCCGGGTTAGGGAGGGTTTGGCCGGTAGGGATATCCTTGTCTCATCGCGCTCCAGAGACTCCTGTGGCGGGCTGGGCGCAGTGCTCGCTAACCAAGGGGGCCAGGTGCACAGTGTTTCCTCCGACACATTGGTGCGGCTGGCTTCCGGGTTGGAGGCGCGCTGTGTTAAGAAGCAGTGCGGCTTGGTTGGGTTGTGCTTTGGAGGACGCATGGCTTTCGACCTTCGTCTCTCCCGAGCCCGTACGGGAGTTGTAGCGATGAGACAAGATAGTAATTACTAGCGATTGGATACCACGAAAAAGGGGGTAAAATAAAAATAATTTTAAAAAATGATTAAAAAAGTGCATTACAGTGGCTTGGAAATACAATGACATTTCAAAAGGAGGCAAATAATTAGTAAGAAAACCTTTTGTCATCACTATGATGTCGCCAGATTGACTAGATGCAGTATAACGTTAGCTAGCTAGCTAACTAAGATTGAGAGACCACCAGATTTTAGCTAGCTCATGTTATCGTTGCCAGCTACTTTTGATGAACATTGCTAGCTAATGACAATATTGCCATTTGTCTAAAGAAGGAATTTGATGACATGATAATGATGGCAAAGTTGTTTCCTACTACATATTTGCCGACATGATAATGATGGCAAAGTTGTTTCCTACTACATATTCGCCGACTTCGTATTTCCAGGTGTCACGATCGTCGTCAGAGTGGAAATGACAGGACCAAGGTGCAGCGTGGTGAGCGTACATTTCTTTTTATTTTGAATGTCGCCAACAAAAACAAGAAATACCAAAAACGAACGTGAAGCTGACTAGGGCTATACAGGCCACTAACACAGACAACTACCCACAACTAAGGTGGCAAAACAGGCTGCCTAAGTATGATTCTCAATCAGAGACAACGATAGACAGCTGTCCCTGATTGAGAACCATACCCGGCAAAAACAGAGAAACAGAAAAATAAAGAAACTAGAATGCCCACCCTAGTCACACCCTGCCCTAACCAAAATAGAGAATAAAAGCCTCTCTATGGCCAGGGCGTGACACCAGGACACTATAGTGTAATTTAGACTAAACACTCGTTAGACTCTGTCTAGAATGACTGGACTTATCACAACTTTTGGGCCCCACTATAGCGCCGCTGGCAGAGGGCGGCTTGAGAATTTTGATAACAATGGCATGACGCAACCGATCATTTTGAATAATGGGATAATTAGGAGTACAGCGCCCTCTCCCATCCCTGGATTGAGGTACTTCTTCTGAGCCATATCTTGCACCAGCTCTGTGGTATCCTGATCACGGCAGTCTGTCATTCAGAACTTACAGTGAAGTGGTAATTACAGCGACCGTAAGGTCTGAATCTTTAGGCTAGCCAAGGACTGAACCCTGGAGGAGAGAGATTTATCCTCTGGCTGGATACAAAAAAAGTGAGTTTGAAGTGTCACAAAGTAAAGGGACAAGTGAGATGCCTCACATCACAGGTCTATTTCAGATATGCCTCCAAAATATCACAATGTGAGTAACTGCAAAGGATTCTGGAAAGTTTCACTGACAACAAATCAATCCCAATATGGTGGTAGGTAGTAGTCTGGTTGTTGTAGGTCTGTGGTGGTAAGTGGACCATGATGTTATAGTGAATATATGTACTAGTCAAAGTATAGTAAATGTTGTACATGTTACAATGTTACTCAACATAATGAACATCGTGTACATATTGCTCATATTTAAAAAATAAACTCAGTCACAATGGAGATCATTTTCTAATGTGGACAATCATATTAGGGTGAGGAGTACTACAGTTGTAAGAACTAAATAACAATACCTTCACTGTAATGACAATGTGCATGCCTATAAAGTAACAACGTAAATACATGGTGTACACTTCACTTAATATAAAGTGGGACTACAAAATTACATGACCAACATCTTTTCTATTCTGGAGAGTAAAACAGAATGCCAGTGGTTATACACTCTTTAAAAAACATTTATTTCACTGAGTAAAATATGCATTAACAATGTCTCTCTCTTCTCTGAATACATATCTGTAGGCGGTAGTGTCGGTCCTTAATTGACGAGAACATTTCCAATGTCCTGAATCAGCATAACTAAGTGTAATTAACACAAAAGTGAATGCTTGGTGTAAAAAGTAAAGGCTATATAATTTCTTATTATCAGGTGATTTAATGTTAATTTCCTCCATTATAAACGGTCATCTGGCTCCATCTGCTCCACTCCAGTGTTTATCAGTAGTGGAGACGTGGAGCAGTATAATGGATCAGACAGGCGTTGGTACATTACTACACCCAAGGTACGAAGTTACTGCCAACAAATCTACCTAGCTACACAGCCCTGTATGTCGAAGTAAACATCCCACCGCACCATCCATATAGACACAAACATACACCAACAGAAAATACAAAACAAGTCATTCAATTACTCAGAGCATGTTTTAGGAGACCTTGATATTTCCTATGAATCGCTGAGATCTTGGTATAATCTTGTACAGTTAGACTGCTGACCAGGAAGGTTAGATAGGTATAGAATATAAGTCTTAAAATTAACACTAAAACAGAATTCTTCATGACCTTAATCATGCTGAACTCAAAAGAATTACCATGTATTGAATAATCCCAACAAAAACACAAGAATACACACATCATTTAATTTACCTATTTTCCAAATACCTTTTTGACCAACACGTTAATATTAGTCTCCTTGAATTCTAAACAGGGCTGTTAGAAGAATGTCAAAACACTTCAAAGTTGTGTTTCAATGTAAGCTTTCTGAGAGATTGCTTCACAGCGGTGAGATTGCAGACTTTCTTAACAGTAGTTTTCTCCTGCAAACTACAAGGAAAGATCAGCTCTGCTGCTTTGATGTCTGGAGCTAATCTCATTTTAGCTGTCATGGCCAAAAACATTCAGTACTCAGTTTAGAATGGTAAATCTTAGTCATACTCTGGATACCCTGTACACTGGCTGTACTAAAGGATTAGAACTGAGTGCAGTGTAAATTACAAACAAGGTAACCAGTACTTAGCCAGTACTCTGATTCATTCGTCCATTAACTTGAATACTTTAAATGCCAGTGCAGTGAATATTCTTTGTATGGTCACTAACAGTGTAAAAGTGTGAAAAAATATGATCAGTGTATTTTCCTGACAGTTGCTGGTTGAAAATACAATCTACATAGGATCTTCTATTTAGCAGGCTTTGCATGGGTGGAGTTTCGGCTAGCCTCGTGACATCACAAGGCAGTTTTTAAGCAATGATGCCTGAGGGGGTGTGGTATGTGGCCAATATACCATGGCTAAGGGCTGTCCTTAAGTACAACGCAACGCAGAGTGCCTGAATACAGCCCATAGCCATATAACAATATATTGGCCACATACCACAAACCCCCAAGGTGCCTCATTGCTATTATAAACTGGTCACCAACGTAATTAGAGCAGCAAAAATAAATGTTTTGTCATTCCTGTGGTATACAGTTTTTATAAAATGGCTTTCAGCCAATCAGCATTCCAGGCTCGAATCACCCAGTTTAAAATAGCTAGTATACTGTTGACCAATAACAAAGAGAGTTCCAAACCCAATTGCGAATAAAAGCTAGTTTTCAGGTTACATACCCCTCCCACTAGGCTCCTCTGCTCTGGTCCCTTCCCACGCCACTCAGACCGCTCCCAGACAGCACTAGCAAAATGCTTGCTTGAAAATGTGTTTATTGCTAAAAAGATTATTATTATTTATATTTTTTTGACCATTTTAATGAAAACTATTTTATTTTTATTTTTTTTCTTAAGGGGTGGATCAGCTTAGTATTGCGGAAAGATTGTTGCTTCCATCAAAGTAATTGTCTGCATCGTTTCCAATCCCCCATATATTTTGGGGGGTAAATATATATATCCATATACATACACATATGCAGATATATACATGCACATACCAATATAGACATACAGACTTTAATTTTTTTTTTTTTTAGAATATACCTTTATTATTCTCCACAAACCCTACCACCCTTCCCCCAATTGGAGTAAACTAATAAACAATAACACTTAGGCTTCTACCTTCAGTTTATACATCTTATACACATTTTACAGACAGAATCTATTTTACAATAGTTATATTTTGTTTATTTTTAGTTCTTCCTCTATTTCTGATGTCTTTTTAAAAAAATTAAAATTAAAAATGCGTTTTTTTTAAGCAATTAGTATATTTGAGTTTAACCACAATATTTGTTGTATTATTTGTTCTGTCTTTTCAGGTGGATTAAACTGAAATTGCAACCAACTTTCTAAGGCTTGTTTAAAAAATAACGATATTTTGGAAATTATTTCCTTTTCAAACAACCGAAAGTGAGCAGGTGTAATCTGAATAAAGGGAGAAAAGCCATTAATGAACATAGGATGAGACATTCCTACCAATTTACTAGAAAACCAGTTTGGATTTAAGTATAACTTTTGTATGACTGATGCCTTTACTGAGAGGTCTAATGCTTTAATAATCTCTGCCCTCTGAATTCATATTTGTTATATAAATAGGCCCTATTAATTTTGTTTGGCTTGCCATTCCAAATAAAATTGAATATTTTTTGTTCATATAATTTAAAAAGCAGGTCACTAACCATAACCAAATAGCTAGACTGTGATATGACTAAAGTTACTCTCTATTTTTCCACAAATAGACAGGTATTTTCCTTTCCATGGTAGCATGATCTTATCTATTTTTGCTAACTTTCTATAAACATTTATTAGAGTGAGATCATTTCTTTCTTTTGGGATTTGTATACTGAGTATGTTCACACACAAATGGCTCTGACGGCTCGGGACAGACAGACAGCAGGAACCTAATGGCTCGGGACAGACGGATGGCTCAGATGGCGCTGGGCAGACGGATAGCTCAGACGGCGCTGGGCAGGCAGGCAGCTCAGACGGCGCTGGGCAGACGAGCAGTGCAGACGGCGTTGGGCAGACGGCCGACTCTGACCTGCTGAGGCGCACAGTAGGCCTGGTGCGTGGTGCCGGAACTGGTGGTACCGGACTGGAGACACGCACCTCAAGGCTAGTGCGGGGAGCAGGAACAGGGCACACTGAATTCTCGAGGCGCACTATAGGCCTGGTGCGTGGTACCGGAACTGGTGGTACCGGGCTGAGGGCACGCACCTCAGGGCGAGTGCGGGGAGAAGGATCAGTGCGTACAGGGCTCTGGAGACGCACATGAGGCTTGGTGCGTGGTGCCGGAACTGGTGGTACCAGGCTGGGGACACGCACCTGAAGGCTAGTGCGGGAAGAAGGAACAGGGCATACTGGACCCTGGAGACGTACATTAGGCCTAGTGCGTGGTGCCGGCACTGGTGGTACCGGGCTGGGGACACGCATCTCAGGGCTAGTGCGGGGAGCAGCAACAGGACGCACAGGACTCTGGAGACGCACAGGAGGCTTGGTGCGTGGTGCCGGAACTGGTGGTACCGGGCTGGAGACACGAACCATAGGGTGAGTGCGTGGAGGAGGAACAGGGCTCTGGAGACACACTGGAAGCCTGGTGCGTGGTGTAGGCACTGGTGGTACTGGGCTGGGGCGGGGAGGTGGCGCCGGAAATACCGGACCGTGCAGGCGTACTGGCTCCCTTCAGCTCTGAGCCTGCCCAACCTTACCTGGTTGTATGCTCCCCGTAGCCCGACCAATGCGGGGAGGTGGAATAACCCGCACTGGGCTGTGTAGGCGAACCGGGGACACCATGCGTAAGGCTGGTGCCATGTATGCCGGCCCGAGGAGACGCACTGGAGGCCAGATGCGTTGGGCCGGCTTCATGACATCCGGCTCAATACTCAATCTAGCCCTGCCAGTGCGGGGAGGTGGAATAACCCGCACCGGGCTATGCACACGTACAGGAGACACCGTGCGCTCTACCGCATAACACGGTGTCTGACCAGTACGACGCCCTCTTACTCCACGGCAAGCCCGGGGAGTTGGCTCAGGTATCCAACCCGGCTTCGCCACACTCCCCTTTAGCCTCCCCCCAAGAAATTTTTGGGTGAGCCTCTCAGGCTTCCAGCCGCTCTGCCTTGCTTTTGCCTCATAAAACCGCCTCTCCGCTTTCGCTGCCTCCAGCTCCGCTTTGGGGCGGCGACACTCCACTGGCTGTGCCCAGGGTCCTTCTCCGTCCAGAATCTCCTCCCAAGTCCATTCCTCTTTTCCCCATTGCTGTAGTTCCTTTTCTCTCTCCTCAATCCGCTTGGTCCTGTTGTGGTGGGTGTTTCTGTAAAGGCAGTCATTGTTGTTCTCCTCCTCAAACGAGGAGGAGTATGGATAGGACCAAGATGCGGATTGAGGGAAATAAGCCATCTTTTAATAAAAACAGCAAACAAGACACTACAAAACTACAAAACAACAAATGAGACTAACCTTCAACTGTCCTGTGAGGACACAGGAACAAACACCCACAAAAGCCTACTGCCTATGGCTACCTTAAATCTGGCTCCCAATCAGAGACAAATGAATGACAGCTGTCTCTGATTGAGACCCAATCTAGGCAGCCATAGACATGACTAGACAACCTAACAAACACTATCCCATACACATACAACACCCATGGACTAACCAAACACACACAACATACAATGCCCACCCCAACTCACGCCCTGACCAACTAAACATAATCAAAATAACATAAAAATAGGTCAGGAACGTGACATATGGACTCTTTTGATCTAAATTGCTTTTGTTTTATAGATGAATACTGAATTGCATGGCCTCTAAAGGCACATTTAAAAGTGTTCCGTACAATAAGGGGATCTGCAGTACCTACTGTATGTTATGTCTGAAAAAGTCAGTTATAAATTCTTCTGTCCTAGTTCTAAACGATCTATCATCTAGTAGGTTTTGATTAAATTTCCAATATCCTCGCCCACGTGCAAATTCTGTAAGAGTAATATATATGCCAATTATTTGATGATCCGACCGCATTCTGTCCCCTATCAACACTTTTTAAACTTTTGATGCCAGAGAGAATGGCATAAGAAAGTAGTCAAGACAACTAGCTTGATTAAGCCTCCGCCATGTACACACACATATATATATATATATATATATATATATATATATATATATATATATATATATATATATATATATATATAATAATAAAAAATCGAGGTGAGGGCCTGTTTCTTAATTTCCATAATCAGCTATTAATATTTGTGGTAATGTAGGCAATTTATGCAAAGGATTTTATCTCTCACCAGTCTCGCCATTACCAAAATTACATTATTCCAAGCAATTATTATATTAGCAAACAATTCTTGTGAATCATCCTATATTGTCCCTAACATCTTTTACTCCTTCGCAACAGTTGTGGGATACGCACATACACACTCAACCCTTTCCCCCACACAACCATAGGCTCACATTCTCAACAGTTGCACCATCCCAGAGCCCAACTCAAGAAAGGTCTTGATTTACAAATGCATATACAGTTGCAGCTGTATGAGAAGGCCTGCAAGACTTACAAAAATAAATGTAAATAATGGTTAGAAATGGAGAGATTTTGTCAACCATTGTCACTTCCTAGATGATGGAGGTCAAATGTACACCTTTTTCCTGAAACACCCACAACACAGTCCCCCGTATTTACCGTACTCGCAAGCATCTCCATGCAGTCAGACTTTTGATTTTGTCCCACCAGGGCCACACTAATATACCCCCTCTCTGAATGTCTGAGTGTGACCTCCTCCCCATGGGTTACTGCAACTAGTGTTGCCAGCGCTGCCACTGCCTGGGTGAGGGCACCTCACCGGAATCCCCACCGGCTAGGTACAAGATCGTCAAGGTTCTCATTAGCAGCTTTTAGAATGCTCTCCCATTAGGGGGCTTTGGCTTTGCAGGACCAACCCTGCCAAGCAGGCTCAGAATCTTGAGGGGGCAGTGCTGCTCTAGGTCTCTGACCGCATTTTGAGATACCTTAACAGTAAAATACTACTTGATTAAAAGTGTAAAAGTATTTGGTTCTAAATATACTTAAGTATCAAAAGTAAATCTAATTGCAAAAATATACTTAAGTATCAAAAGTAAAAGCATAAATAATTTCAAATTCCTTATAATAAGCAAAGCAGAAGGCACCATTCTTTTGTTTTAAACATTTATGGATAGCCAGGGGCACACTAAAACTTACTTTACAAACGATGCATGTGTTTAATGAGTCCGCCAGACCTGAGGCAGTAGGTATGACCACGTGTTTCTTGATAAGTGTGTGAATTGGACCATTTTCCTGTCCTGCTAAACATTCAAAATGTAACAAGTACTTTTGGTTTTATGGAAAAATGTAGGGAGTAAAAAGTACATTATTTTCATTAGGAATGTAGTGAAGTAAAAGTAAAAGTTGTGAAAAATATAAATAGTAAAGTAAAGTACAGATACCCCAAAAATCTACTTAAGTAGTACTTTAAAGTATTTTACTTAATTACACCACTGGTCAAGAGTGTATCCTTGAAAGAATAGCACAAAGACTGTCATAGATGAGAATTCCTATTATTCACTCTTTTTATTGAAGATCCCTCCTGACAAGAAAGGTTGATAGAGTTTTCAAGTATACTGTCCCTTATGGAGTGCTACAATCAGTGTGTACCTGTTGCACTGGATGGGAGACTGACCTGTGGAGAGTTGACACCTGTTTAGTGACTCACAGATGAATAACATTGAACGGGGTCAATAAGGGGTTAAAGTCCATTTCGCAAAACACCAGATTCAATTCAGTTTTCAGGGTTTTTACTTTTGCATGACAATTCTTGTAACTTTTAAAATTGAGCAATTCTTGTATTTTTTTTAATTGAGCATGAGGAACACTTTAATGAAGGGACAATTGCTATTGTATAGTTGTAGGATAACCACGCCTGTTTTCTCACTGTCTTTTACCAGAATGCTGTGCTGTGCAATGTGAAATTAGAGAGCCATCTATTGCTACAGTTTCCTGAACATTCTAATTAAGATTAAACATAATCAAAAGACAAGATTAATTTGAATCATAGTACTACAATAGGTTTATCCAATTTTTTTGCAATAAGTAGGCCTAAGCATTGGGTAATTTTTTTTTAAGCATTCTAATGTGCTCAGCTTGATACCTTTTGGACAATGTAAGAGGACACATTATATTAACTTGCACACACTTAGTAGTTATTACCTTGATAAATCAAAGCAATATCCTCCTCTGGTAGATTCAAACAAACCAACATTGTAAAAGTGAGTGGAACCTATTTTCTTTGGACACAGAGAAGCCATCCTGTTTCCCTCTACTTCATAAATGTTGTATTGGGTCTTTGCTTTGAAGCCTTGCTGGTGGTACAAGATAAGAAGTGCCAACCTTAAAAATAAACGTAAGAGTGGTTGCCTCATATCATACAGCGGTCAACACCAAACACGGCAAACATTGGAGAAGCACCTTGTACCTTGAAGTGAATACCAACTCTGTATGTTGTTATATTACTGAATTATATTACTGAATATGTCTGGAATTAACATCTTAACAGCGGCCTTGTGTGGAAATGTTTGATATTGCAATATTTATGCAAATGTAGATTTTTGAATGGTGGACATAACGAGGATTTCAGACACATTGGGTAGTAAACATAGTGGTTGTTGTTGTTGTGGAAATATCAGATGGAAAGGGGAAATGGAGACTGACTAGAACCTGGGGATATTTGAAAATTGTGGTTTATAATGATATAGGTAAATACGATTTATGAGTGACATGGATATTCACTTGCAAAGTTAACCCAGCATATGGAGCATTAGTGTGTTGTTGATGGAAACTGATCATCATTTGTCAGATAAATGCCACAAAATTCAATTGAATAACTTGAAATGAATCAATTACATTTATTCCACGCAACAGTGTTCCCATTTTTCATTCATCACCTCTCAGTAAGAATAATGTCTATTTTCAGCCAACCACCCAAGTGAGTACTTTTTACAGTGTGTGATTTTGTTCAATATACAGTACATGTACTATATTTAAAACTGGCTTTCCAAATGCAATATTATATATTGGTTCTGGTCAAACCCTTCATATTACCTGACTGTTCCACTCCCATTGGATGGGTCAAATAAAAGATGATGATGTATCATTGTCCCCAGGGAATGTGAGGCTAGTCCCTTTACCATGACATTCTCCAGTCACACCGGAACCCTCAGAGTTGGTTCCCGTCAAGGAGAATTACACAATCTGCAAATGCTTCAATAGGCTCTGTGTCTATGAAAAATGGAAGTGATTACTGAAAATGATTGGCTTTTCTCCCCTCGTTACTTGCGACTCTGGATGCCACATCAACTCTACATAATAATGTGTGTTAGAGGTTAGAGATCTATTTACTAAACCTGGAGGGTTTTGCATATGCAGATCATGGCAAACAGTCTGGACTGTGAAATAAGGCCGGGAAAATATTTGAGTCTAAATAAGCAGGAGTGAGTACATTCTTGAAGAACTCAGTTGAATGGCTCCACTGAGTGCTGGCTTTCCACTTGAGTATGTCCATCAAATAGATTATTCCAGATTGGGTTTAGTGTGATGGAGAGTACTAAGTGAGTGTTTGAAGGGTATGCACAAGCACTTCAGAGCCATTTTTGCTTCAAAGCAGGGTATAAACACGTCAAAATCCTCTCCAACAAAACAGACATACCCAAGTCAATCAGAGAGGAAAACCAACTGGTTCATGTTCTTCTCTTCAGACAATGGAACACACAGCCTCCAACTACCAGTGGGTTTGGAAAACATCACATGCTAAAACCTAGGTCTCAAACAAACACTTCAAATCAACTTACACATTTTCAAATATCGAATATGATTTAGAGCTATAAATCATTATCATCGTAATGATCATCACAATGTAATATATTTTAGTATGGCAATTTAAATCCTAATAAAATACACACTCCAAAATTACATGGAATAACAGTTGACACAGTCTGAACTCAACAAACAGTACAAACGATCAATATTTTTCTGTAAAAAATAATTGTGGTTTTCTCATTAAAACATTTTTTTATTCATTTTATTTAACCACACGGTATCTTGAGGTGTGAGCCTTTCCCCCAAGAGAGCTGGCAAGACAACCAGGATGCTTTACACAATGACAATACATAAACATTGATTTGTCAGATTTAAATCCAGCTCACTGTGCTTGATATAGTTATGTACATCTAAGTGAGTGATGTAATTGTCACGAGTTGACGCTGGAGAGACACGGAACGAGACGGTAACAGCGTCAGCAAACAGATAACACAGACAAAAAAACTATGAATGCAGCAGCGGGGAACAGAGCTGGGGAACTGACAAATACAGGGGAGGTAATAAACAGATGATGAGTGAGTCCAGGTGAGTCCAATATCACTGATGCGCGTGACAAGGGAAGGCAGGTGTGCGTAATAGATGATAGGAGTGAGTGATGCAGGGCAACCTGGCGCCCTCAAGCGCCGGGGGGGGTAAGAGCGGGAGCAGAACGTGACAGTAATAGCAAGGTTCAAGTCACAGCACCCTGGATCAAACAGTTCTCACACGCTCTGGACGGTCAAATGTTAACCCTGTGAAAATACTAGTGTAGAGTCTCATACATTTCTTGGTCATAGCAGCTCAGGTGTACGGTACCGTGTGTGTCATGTAACGTGTGTCATGCTGTGAGAGCAGATGTCCAGGACACATTGTACTCATCATGGAAAAGCTCTACACTTCAGTGCCTGTAAGGGATTTTTACCCTATGTGCACACACGAGACCACAGGAAACTTGTTTGATCAGAGGTTAGTTTGTTTAATAAGGATTGCAGCACGTATTGCAACCCGGAGAATACACTTACAGTAATTTGTAAGTAACACACTCAGTTCTCAAGATGGTGTTTCCCTTTTTATCCCCTACTATGGTTCAACCCACCCAGGGTGATGTCCCTTAACTTGAATACCATATAAGTTCATTATCAGTTGCTAATACAAAGTTGTCTCTGCTAAGTGGAGTTCAGCTTATTGGCAGTTCATTTCCCAATCCTTATTCCTCTTATTGCTATCATGTGCTAGCAGAAGTAAGACTGGAACATAGCATCAACAGGAACTCTTAGTTCCCTTTATCTATCTGTTTCCGAAAGTATAGTTTCAACGAACAGGCATATGACTTTGTACAGTTGACCTCTTCATGCACTTGTAAGGTGTCTACCACTGATTCTTAATCTCAAGCTAAAGCAAAACATCAATCATTGTACTTTTTCAATCACAGGTGTTCCTATAATGTACATGTCACGGCTGTCGTCTTCCTCTTCCTCGGACGAGGAGAGGAGAGAAGGATCGGTGGACCAATACGCAGCGAGGTAAGTAGACAAATGAATTTATTTGAAATACAAAGACGAATACGAAAACACTTGGAAAATTACAAAATAAGAAAACGACGTAGACGAAACCTGAACATGAACTTACATAACTACACGTAGAACTCACGGACAGGAACAGACTACATCAAACGAATGAACAGCCAAAACAGTCCCGTGTGGTGCACATACACAGACACGAAAAACACAGGAGAAAATCACCCACAAACAAACAGTGAGAACAACCTACCTTAATATGACTCTCAATCAGAGGAAATGCCAAACACCTGCCTCTAATTGAGAGCCATACCAGGCAACCCTTTAACCCAACATAGAAACACAACACATAGAAATGCCCACCCAGCTCACGTCCTGACCAACAAAACAAAGGATTAACACAATAACTAGGGTCAGAACGTGACACTACAGATATTATAAAATTCCTTTCATGCCTTCATAGGACACCTGAACAGCGGGGAGTGAGGAGACTGCTATTGTAAAGCAATGGAGAAAATCCCCTTTGAGGATTGATCTCGTTGTCTCCCAAGAACACATAGATGGAGCTGCTGAACTGACTTCCACACACATAGTTGGCCTCTTGATGGGCTAACCCTACACATGCTGTGTAAGAAATTACAGGACAATAGTAAATCCTGTACCACATCATTCAACATGCACTCTGATCGGGATGCTAAACACATAGGTGGATTGAGGTTGGGCCAAGGCAAGATGGAGATTATTCACTTTACCACCACTGGATGTACCATAGTAATTTAAATCAATACAGAAAACATGCAAAGATCTGACTGGAATTCAGAATGAACAGCATCCATTTTCTTTTGCTCGGTGGTCTCGTCAACACCCTGATCATGTTGTATACGTCAAACCCAAACTATATAGTATTTCAAACCCCCTTTTTAACACAAGTGCTTAAATTTCATGAATACATATACAGGCTATCTCAACCCTGACACTGTAGACGCTTCCAGAATGCAAGAGATACAGGGGCTCATCTTCGATCACAAGTTAGGTTAATAATTTCTGCCAGACAACACAAGTGGAATGAGATGATTACTCTGACACTGGCAGGGCCCTAGCTAGCATTTGTGTCTCTGTGAGGTGTTATTGAAGTCTCAAAGTCAGGTCTGCATCCTAGGCAGGCTAAATGATTCCTCTTACTATGTCTAGTAAATTTGAGGCCTATTTTTGTAAAACAGAAAAATATGATTTTATTTTATTTCTTTGACATTGTATAGTAATGGTTGCTTCATGTTACATTGCACTGTTTCATAAAACTAGGGTTCCGCATGACTTCACAAGTCATTATCTTCTAGAGTTAATGGGATTTCTGCGGGGAACACAGACAGGATGAGAGAAATTCTCATTTCGGGTAGTTTTATAAGAAACATACAGAACTCGTCCAGATTGAAAGGTAGTGCCGAGATTCTTGGTGATGTTTTGAGTTGAAACACTTTATACACACCTATTTTTATAGACCACACACTTGAAATGACAACTAAGTGATAGAACTCATATCAAATAATAGACTCAGAAGAGATTAGATAATGCATGATATTACATGTTCTATTTTCTATCTCCCCCTCCCCCCACTCTCTGAGCTTTTTAGCCTACTTGAGTATTTCATATCTATTGCTTCTGACATTGTTATGTAGCCCAGACTGTTGTCTCTTTACAATTATATGTGACATTTTAATTGTCTATTTTTGATTCTCTTCATATATTCCTTGTTAATATGCATTGACTCCCGATTCGCCAGTCTCTAATCAACCATCTTCCTGCACCTGTTGCGCCTGTTACGCACAGCAGGTGTGTCTTCTTAAGTACGTGTCTTCTTAATTTGTTTGTACAGCACTGATGAAGGCATGAGGCCGAAACGTATGTGCCGTTCCTTTTGTATTATATTTTTATATAGCACCTTGCACTTTCACTTGAGGTATTCTTTCAAGCATGGATTCAATGTATTATATTATTTTTGCGTCTCGGCCTCCTTGGGTTATTCCTTTTCATGGTTTTGAGAGTACTTTTTGAACTCTACAGATATTTTCTCTACCACGCACCGGCTGCCTTTCATTGTAGCCTGAGCGCAAACCCCCATACTGGGTTTCTATCATACAAGTCCACATAAGCTCCTTCAAAAATATCACAGATTGATTGGTATCTTTTAACACAACAAGTCTCTGCACTGCATGTACAGCACATGCTTTAACACATGACGAGTGAGGAGGGTTTGACATGTAACGAACAGTCCAGAGTGACCATGACCCCATAATACTACACCATCGTGGTCCAATTACTGTTTACGTTTCATCAAATCAGGTTATGACTGGCCTTTACAGAGAGCCCTTATCAAAATGTAAAAAATCCACATACGTGTTACCTCCATAACCACCCCATTCTCAGTGAGGGTTGTAGAAAGAGGTTTGATAAAGAAGAACAATATGCCATTAAATGTCTAAGAGATTATTATTATTATTATCTATTGTGGGGGAAAGCACATAACATATTTGATATGTCAGAGAAACACAGTGGTGACATAATCAGGTCTTAGTTGATATAAATAAAACAGGGAGACAAATTGATTTGTCTCCCTGTTGTGCATCGTTTGTCTGCAGGACACACTTTGTCTTCTCCCCCTCACTGACAGAGTGATCAAAGAGCTCACGGGGAGCAGATGCCAAATTTGGGGGAGTTGCGGCGAAGAGCTTGGTGCCCAGATTAAACAAAGCCCTCCCTGTTTAAAACGCAAGGTGAGCCCAGGTACTAATCAAGGGAAATCTTGTGAAATGTACAGTCTGTTATGCCTATTACATATTAACAGCAGGGGATACATGCTCTCCAACCGGCAGGGCTGACTTATACAGAACACAGTCTGGTGGAGCTGACCTCATACTCTGTATGACTAATCTGGTTCAACAATCAAGCTAGTTTCTGCTATATTATACATTCAACGGTTAAAATGGCCGTCTGCTATGAGGTTACAGTAGTCTACTCCCACCACTAGGACTTAAAGGACTGTGCACTCTACAGTCATTTGGTAACTTACTGTAGCCCTCTAAAGATGTCTGATGCAGTTTGTATTATGAAAAGTCCCTCTATGGTTTTATTAAGGGTTTTCATTATTACAAATGAAATAAACCTTCAAGATGATTGATCTCATAGTATAGAGACGCTTTACATTAATAAAGGCATACTGTAACTCATGTTGATTAATCGTAGAGATTCTGAACAGCAAGTGGAACTACGTCAGTGTCAAAGCCAACGTGCCAACTGTTCAAAGCCTGTTCACTCTTAAGGGGGTGGATTGTATTATATAGAAGAGACAGACTGACAGTCCTTTAATAAACCACGGCCTCTCTGTTCAGCTGTTAGTGAAATTGTACCTCTCGTCCGGCCATCACACTAATCACATCCTATTGAGAGAGAAGAGACACACAGGTCATCTTATAGTGAGGCAGATCACACTCTCACACACACACACACACACACACACACACACACACACACACACACACACACACACACACACACACACACACACACACACACACACACACACACACAGAGAAAGCATTTCATCCACACTTCTCTATCTTGGAGCCACACAGCAGCCCAAAATAGTCTGAGCAAAATCTTTGCACCGGTCTGACATTACTTCAAAGCATCCATTACAGGAAACAATCTATCACCTCCACTTTTTAGACTTGGCTCTATTTTGACTAGCTGAAATATATGATTGACTGTGAGGCTATTCTGCATTACAGGTCCTAGAGGGCATTGTAGGAGTGTACCAATCAGGTCACAAGAAGAATGTCACCTGTGCTTCAGCAGTCATTATATCACAGGCTCTTCTCTTGAGTACCAGCCCACTGTCATAGCCATTACCAGTGACTATTATGAAGGATACAGTGGCTTTGGAACTACCATCAAACTCAAAATACCAGAGAGTTTTCTGGACCTGCAATATTCCACGTACCCTTGAGCAAAACACCACATATTGATATCATAAACTCCATCATGTGAATCTTCCTTTGGAGGTTTAATAATAATCATGGATGAACTTCTCTATGAGATTTCTACTGCTGAGCATGAGCCTTAAGACCTGGTCATAATGTAAGGGTATTGTTGGTGCTGTGAGGGAGCGTAACAGGTTTGCTGGCATCAGCCATGTTTCCAGTCTGAGAAAGGCAATCATGGTGGATTTCGGGGAGTTTTCTGTCCGAACACTAATGTTCCTCTCTGAGTGGATGAGAGCAGTGAAACATGACACTACATGTTGACTCTGGGAGAACAGAGAGTGTGTCTAGTGCAGGAGTCACCAACCCATCGATCGCGGTCGACAAGTCGATCTTGGAAGCATTTCAAGTCGATCGTGAGGAGTTTTCAAAATCAGTGTGGAAAAAAATCATAAATGGCTAAATCTTTTAATTTAATTTCAAATGTGTGAGTCCTGTGTGTAGTGATGGGGGTTGAGGGGTGGGGGAAGGGTATAACTGGCCAATCAAATACAGTTTCTAGGTTTAACGTCTGACAAATTACGTGCCTGACTCCCGCCTTAACTAGCTCAGGCACTTGTTATAACGCTCACAAGCTATCAAGCTAACGATACGCAAGCTAACAAAACGATGGCAGAGGCACAACGGAAAAAGCGAAAATCGTATCATTTTCATGTAGAATGGGAACACTATTTTCTGTTCACCATAGTTAAGGACAAAAAGGATTTGCTTGATTTGTCACCAGGCTGTAGCGCTCGCAAAAAGGTGTAACGTGAAGCGGCACCAAAAACCCAATCCTCCCCAAGTTCAAAGAAACCTACCCGCTAAAGAGCAAGCTTTGTTCAAAGAGAGTTGACGAGTCTGTATTGAAAGCAGAGCTGTCTCTTTTAACAGAGGCATCCTTCCATGTCAGCCATCTCTTGGCTGAATATAAGAAACCGTTCACCGATGGAGAGCTATACAAGGAGGCAATGGACATTGCTGCCAAGACATTATTCAAAGAATTCAAAAACAAAGAGGACATTAAAAATGCTATCGAAGTGTGCCACTTGGCCCAGCCACTGTGACAAGAAAGGTAGAGTCGTTATCGGAGGACGTGAATACACAAGTGCTCAAGAATTTATCACTTTGGGAGTGCTTATCGCTGCAATTTGACAAATCCCAGGATATGACAGACACTGTACTGCTGATGGTGTTTGTTCGCATGGCTTTTAATGATTCAACTACTAAGGAGGCTTTTCTCAATATTTTACCATTAAAAGGGAGGACAAGAGGCGAGGACATTTACAACGAGTTTAAACTTTATGTGCATGATAACAGCCTTCCTATTCATAAGCTGGTAGCGATCCCGACAGACGGGGCACGGCAATTCGTGGGGTGCATTCGTGCTTCGTTGCACTGTGCCGTCGGGATCCCGATTTCCTAGAGTTTTTGAACTATCACTGTGTGATTCATCAGCAAGCACTAGAAAGTAAAGTAATTCACTTGTCTCATGCCATGACACTTGTTAATCTGATTCGCG
Source organism: Salvelinus fontinalis (assembly GCF_029448725.1). Classification (NCBI taxonomy): domain Eukaryota; kingdom Metazoa; phylum Chordata; class Actinopteri; order Salmoniformes; family Salmonidae; genus Salvelinus; species Salvelinus fontinalis. The sequence goes on along the minus strand of NC_074697.1, from coordinate 42,072,853 downwards.
CAAAAGGACTTCAGCACCGCTTGTTTAAATCTTTATTAGATGAGCTTGATGCCTCATACGGTGACTTGATTCTTCACGCTTGCGTAAGGTGGTTGAGTCGCGGGAAAGTACTGCAGTGGTTTGTTGACTTGCTGCCCGAGATCAAATCATTTCTGGAGTCACGAAATGAGGAACATGAGGTAACTGTCTGATGATGCATGGCTGCTAGATTTAGGTTTCCTCATGGACATACAGTGGGGCAAAAAGTATTTAGTCAGCCACCAATTGTGCAAGTTCTCCCACTTAAAAAGATGAGAGAGGCCTGTAATTTTCATCATAGGTACACTTCAACAATGACAGACAAAATGAGAAAAAAAAATCCAGAAAATCACATTGTAGGATTTTTAATGAATTTATTTGCAAATTATGGTGGAAAATAAGTATTTGGTCAATAACAAAAGTTTATCTCAATACTTTGTTGTATACCCTTTGTTGGCAATGACAGAGGTCAAACGTTTTCTGTAAGTCTTCACAAGGTTTTCACACACTGTTGCCTGGTATTTTGGCCCATTCCTCCATGCAGATCTCCTCTAGAGCAGTGATGTTTTGGGGCTGTTGCTGGGCAACACAGACTTTCAACTCCCTCCAAAGATTTTCTATGGGGTTGAGATCTGGAGACTGGCTAGGCCACTCCAGGACCTTGAAATGCTTCTTACGAAGCCACTCCTTCGTTGCCCGGGCGGTGTGTTTGGGATCATTGTCATGCTGAAAGACCCAGCCACGTTTCATCTTCAATGCCCTTGCTGATGGAAGGAGGTTTTCACTCAAAATCTCACGATACATGGCCCCATTCATTCTTTCCTTTACACGGATCAGTCGTCCTGGTCCCTTTGCAGAATAACAGCCCCAAAGCATGTTTCCACCCCCATGCTTCACAGTAGGTATGGTGTTCTTTGGATGCAACTCAGCATTCTTTGTCCTCCAAACACGACGAGTTGAGTTTTTACCAAAAAGTTATATTTTGGTTTCATCTGACCATATGACATCCTCCCAATCTTCTTCTGGATCATCCAAATGCTCTCTAGCAAACTTCAGACGGGCCTGGTAATGTACTGGCTTAAGCAGGGGGACACGTCTGGCACTGCAGGATTTGAGTCCCTGGCGGCGTAGTGTGTTACTGATGGTAGGCTTTGTTACTTTGGTCCCAACTCTCTGCAGGTCATTCACTTGGTCGGGGGGTGTGGTTCTGGGATTTTTGCTCACCGTTCTTGTGATCATTTTGACCCCACGGGGTGAGATCTTGCGTGGAGCCCCAGATCAAGGGAGATTATCAGTGGTCTTGTATGTCTTTCATTTCCTAATAATTGCTCCCACAGTTGATTTCTTCAAACCAAGCTGCTTACCTATTGCAGATTCAGTCTTCCCCCTGGTGCAGGTCTACAATTTTGTTTCTGGTGTTCTTTGACAGCTCTTTGGTCTTGGCCATAGTGGAGTTTGGAGTGTGACTGTTTGAGGTTGTGGACAGGTGTCTTTTATACTGATAACAAGTTCAAACAGGTGCCATTAATACAGGTAACGAGTGGAGGACAGAGGAGCCTCTTAAAGAAGAAGTTACAGGTCTGTGAGAGCCAGAAATCTTGCTTGTTTGTAGGTGACCAAATACTTATTTTCCACCATAATTTGCAAATAAATTCATAAAAAATCCTACGATGTGATTTTCTGGATTTTTTTTCTCATTTTGTCTGTCATGGTTGAAGTGTACCTATGATGAAAATTACAGGCCTCTCTCATCTTTTTAAGTGGGAGAACTTGCACAATTGGTGGCTGACTAAATAATTTTTTGCCCCACTGTAACAGCAAAACTGAACAAGCTCAACTATGAGCTTCAGGGACAGGACAAAGACATGATCAGCGCTGTCAATGCCTTTAAGGCCAAGGCGGGAGTGTGGGCCTCTCAGCGGAGGAATGGAAGGCTGGTGCACTTCCCAAACCTGTTCCCAAAAATGTTGCTAAACATTACATAGCGGAGGATGTTGCATTTATCTCAAACCCTCTCCTCCCCATTGAGATAGAAGAAGTGTCTGCCAGATTCCAGCAAGTATTTTCTTTACCAAACGAAGTTGACATGGAGATAATTGAATTGCAAAATGACATCGGGTTGCAAGCAAGACCAAGAGTCATTTGGGGTCTTGTAAAAACGGAAACGTTTGCCCTCCTTTTATCCTGCGCACTTAAGGTGAAGGCCTACTTAGGATCAACATATCTCTGTGAGAGGGCCTTTTCACAGATGAAAAGAATCAAGTCAAAGAACCGGTCTTGTCTAACTAATAGACATCTCACAGACAGTGTCAGACTTGCTGTGTCGAACTATGAGCCAGACTACAGAGCACTTGCTGATAGTGTGCAATCACAGCCATCACATGAATGTGTGTGGGAGGGGATCTCATCCACAGCCATCAGAGTGAGTGAGTATTGTCAGTTTGAAATCTGTTGTAGGCTATATTGTTTACAAAGGATATGATCTGTGTTGTGTGTTGTTCAAAAAGGGAAAGTAATTAAAAGAATACTTTGCTTGTGACGGACAGGTAACAAAATAAAGAATGTCAAAATGGAACTATATTGTGGCCTTGTTTTGCCGCCATTTTTTGCAAGTGGTAGATCTTGGTTTACATTTGGACTTGGGATGTGATCTTAGGCTTGAAAAGGTTGGTGACCACTGGTCTAGTGTAACCAGCTATATTCTGCTTCTGGTGACGGCCAGATAACAAAGCATGACAGTGACCTTTTCCTGACACACTAGACTTTTTATCTCATCAGTTTTGTTCTTTATACCTTTACCCTCTACCCTTATCTCTCTCTGTTCAACTTCAAGTGTACCTTAGATTTGGAGGTGTCAGACGACATGTCTGTTTCATGCCCCTTAGATCTCCATAGATTTAAAAAGCTGTGAGCGTTTCTTCTTCAGAAACGCTCTTGATTGACAGATTTTTGTCCTACTTTACCCATGGGAAGCTCAGCATGCAAAGACGGATGTGGCAGACATAACAAGCATAGCCTAATTTTAAAACCTGTTTCACAGATCTGAGATTAAGCCTTGACTGTCTTTGGGCAAAGAGATAATGTGTACTTTCACACTTTATAACTGATCATCTGATTCAACACTGCTCTAATTTCTACCCAAACACTGCAGATTATTTCCCTTTGATAGCAGGATTAACCTCCCTGCACACACACACACACACACACACACACACACACACACACACACACACACACACACACACACACACACACACACACACACACACACACACACACACACACACACACACACACACACACACACACACACACACACACACACACACACACACACACACACACACACAGAGAGAGCAACACTGAGCAATGATAATGGATTCTTATCTCTTGCCAATATATAGGGTCTTGGACATCTATTCTCATCAATGGAAAAAAATAATGTTTGTATCATTGCCAGCTCCAAGGCTTTTTGATCTGATCCTCATGTCAATTGCAATTAAAATACACTGCTCAAAAAAATAAAGGGAACACTTAAACAACACAAAGTAACTCCAAGTCAATCACACTTCTGTGAAATCAAACTGTCCACTTAGGAAGCAACACTGATTGACAATAAATTTCACATGCTGTTGTGCAAATGGTATAGACAAAAGGTGGAAATTATAGGCAATTAGCAAGACACCCCCAAAAAAGGAGTGATTCTGCAGGCGGTGACCACAGACCACTTCTCAGTTCCTATGCTTCCTGGCTAATGTTTTCGTCACTTTTGAATGCTGGCGGTGCTCTCACTCTAGTGGTAGCATGAGACGGAGTCTACAACCCACACAAGTGGCTCAGGTAGTGCAGTTCATCCAGGATGGCACATCAATGCGAGCTGTGGCAAAAAGGTTTGCTGTGTCTGTCAGCGTAGTGTCCAGAGCATGGAGGCGCTACCAGGAGACACGCCAGTACATCAGGAGACGTGGAGGAGGCCGTAGGAGGGCAACAACCCAGCAGCAGGACCGCTACCTCCGCCTTTGTGCAAGGAGGTGCACTGCCAGCGCCCTGCAAAATGACCTCCAGCAGGCCACAAATGTGCATGTGTCTGCTCAAATGGTCAGAAACAGACTCCATGAGGGTGGTATGAGGGCCCGACGTCCACAGGTGGGGGTTGTGCTTACAGCCCAACACCGTGCAGGACGTTTGGCATTTGCCAGAGAACACCAAGATTGGCAAATTCGCCACTGGCGCCCTGTGCTCTTCACAGATGAAAGCAGGTTCACACTGAACCACACGTTCTGCTGCCTGCAACATCCTCCAGCATGACCGGTTTGGCGATGGGTCTGTCATGGTGTGGGGTGGCATTTCTTTGTGGGGCCGCACAGCCCTCCATGTGCTCGCCAGAGGTAGCCTGACTGCCATTAGGTACCGAGTTGAGATCC